>NC_085998.1:8854695-9209195 GCF_030014385.1 Trichomycterus rosablanca | reverse complement strand
GGTTCATGACAGAAACAGTAGTTACTCATTACACAAGGTTCATCAGTTCACAAGGTTACATCGAACACAGTCATGGACAATTTTGTATCTCCAGTTCACCTAACTTGCATGTCTTTGGACTGTGGGAGGAAACCGGAGCACCCAGGGGAAACCCACGCAGACGCGGGGAGAACATGCAAACTCCACACAGAAAGGACCCGGACTGCCCCGCCTGGGGATCGAACCCAGGACCATCTTGCTGTGAGGCGACAGTGCTACCCGTACTGCCTACTGAACGTAAAAGTGTAAAGCACTGCAGTTTTATTTATTTATTTATTTTAATATATATTTTCTTTATTCATTTTCTCCCCTTTTCCCCCCTTTTTTAGCGCGTCCAATTGCCCGATTGCGTCATGCTTCCTCTCCACCAATGCCGATCCCTGCTCTGATTGAGGAGAACGAAGTTAACCCACGCCCCCTCCGACACGTGGGCAGCATGCCGTATGCATCTTATCACCTACACTTTGATGAGTGCAGCTCAGCGTTGTGTACGGAGAGACACACCCTGAAAGCACTCTTTTCTCATCTCTGTGCAGGCGCCACTAAGCCAGCAGAGGTTGTAATTGCACCAGTCATGGGAGAAAGACTCCATCCGGCTTAGTCCTGCCCATCTGAACAACAGGCCAATTCGTTTGTTCATGTGGCCGCTCAGCCTTAGCCGGCAGGCAGAGATCCCAGCTCTGGTTCCAGCGTGTGTTTTTACCGCTGCTCCACCTGAGCGGCCAACACTGCAGTTTTATTAACGTGTTTTTTTGTATAGGCTTTACATAATAACAAAAAGACTTTAAACACTGAGCCTATACGGTTACTTATTGTGTTGTTTATTTATTTATTAGGATTTTAACGTCATGTTTTACACACTTTGGTTACATTCATGACAGAAACGGTATTCACTTGTTACACAAGATCCATCAGTCCAGAAGGTTATATCAAACACAGTCATGGGCAATTTTGCATCTTCCATTCACCTCACTTGCACATCTTTGGACTGTGGGAGGAAACCGGAGCTACCGGAAAAACCCACACAGAAACGGGGAGAACATGCAGAGAAAGGACCCAAACAGCTCCACCTGGGGATCGAACCCAGGACCTTCTTGCTGTGAGGCGACAGTGCTACCCACTGATCCACCATGCCTTTCACTTATTGTGTTGTAGCAGTGTAACCAACAGCACTATGAACTTTATTCTACCTGGCAGCAGTATTATTAGTAACCTCATGTCTTTCCCTACCTGGTACTTTGGTGTTCGGCTGTCTTGCTTCCCATCTTGTATCCAATTTGTGCCCTTACTGTGCACTTGATTTACAACCAGATGTGAAAACATCTGTAGGATTGTAGTGCATTACAACCGACATTTAATTTGTAGACATCTGTAAACAGAGCTGCAAAGGCTGGGTTGTGAATGCAACCCTGTCAGAAATGTGGCATTTTGAGCAAGAACTTTCTTGACTGGTCAATCTACTATTTCAATACACTTACATCTGCCAGTAATAATTATAAAAAGCATTTTTATTATTAATGCAAATAAAACAAATACATGTTGGATACAGAACTTACAGACTTTAGAACAGGGCATGATCAGAGCTGCCGTGTAAAGGTTTGTTTTCTATTTTCATTTTGAGTTTAGCTGCACATCCTTTCCATGCCTATGGCTTATGACATTAATATTGATGAATTACATCACAGTTTTACTATAATTATTTATTTACCCCAGTACTCTTCACAGACATACAAATGAATGGCATAAATGATTTCTGCACACCTGGTTACATCTCTTATTAGATCATTTAGAACAATATTTTACTGGACTATTGATCGGAAGGTCGCTGGTTCAAGCCCCAACACTGCCTAATTGGCACTGCTGGGCCTTTGACTCTCAATTGCTTGCATTGTATGCGACCTTAAGTTGCTTTGGACAGAAATCCAAATTTAAATGTAAAAACACTTGTGTTTTACCCTCCAACAGGTCTCCAGAATCTTCCTAGCTGCAGGGTGTGAACATGACGAAGAGCAGCAGGCGGTGCAGATCTGCTCTAGCGAACAGTGCAGGTGGAGGTAGCAGTATTAATGGCTGTGTACAGACACAAACATGCCGGGGTCGTTCTCTCCGCTTGTGGGTGTGTCGCGCACTCCCAGTGATCTTGATATCACTGATGGTGATGTTCATCCTGGGTTCATACCTGTACAATGACCCAAGCAACACTAACATCCCACACCACCGATCGGATCTGTTTAGGGACAAGGTGAATATACGCCATGATCGGAAACAAGTATTAATTTGTTTTTCATGTCAACTTTACACACATAACATGTTTTAACTTTGTTACTTTAATTATGAACAACAATCTATTTATGAGCATATACAAAGATACTTTGGGGTAAAAACCATTGACAGGTGAGCAGATTTTAGGCATTATAATATATACAGTGGTCGGATGAAACGAAAAAGGATGATTAAAAATAGTTCTTTATGTTGGTGAAAAGAAGGGTTACGAGTATGGTCCCAAGGACTTCGTAACGTGAATTATAGAGGTGTGAGCAGCATGATATTAGCTGCTTTTCAGCAAACAGCACTGAACTATTACACAGAATCATGAAAGGAAACATAAATGGAATGAACGTCCTGGAATATTTTAAGAGGAGACAATTTTCCAAACATAATGGATCAAAATAAAACCACAATGCTGCAAAAAGCTAATTATTTATACTGTGAATGTCTCAAGGCTGTAAATCACTCAATCAGCTTAAGTTCAATTTCTCTACAATCTGTATTTGTTCTTTCTTTCTGGTTTTACTCATCTACTCTGTTTTTGCACAGCTCACCCACAAGCCCAGGAAGTTATCTTTGGCCCAGGTACGCCAGCTCGCTGCTCAAGTAGATGGGACTCGGCTCTGGGAGACACATCTGAGACCCATGTTGATTGAAAGAGTGCCAGGTACTGTGGGAAGCAAAGCGGTACGGCAGGTGAGATGCTAGCATGCCTAGCAATGCACTTTATACTAGGGCTAGGCGACAATATGATCTGTTTTGTCAGAAGACAACAAATTATTTTGCTGACCTCAAATCAACAGGATGAAACTTCTCTATATATTTTCCATTCAAGACGTGGCAGAATTTTATTTAGTCAGGACTTTGACTGACCGTGTTTAAAATGACAGGTGTTTTGAATCGCTAAATAAATAAAACTACTGGAAATAAGCCAAACAGATAAACAACAGGTCATTTTGTGCAACCCCTCCTTTGTGGAGTTGGAGTCAAAAAACATTTGGGTTTAGAGGTAAGATGCATAAAAACCAGCAACAATGAAGTTTTGAAAATGCAGCTGCTGCACAATTACACAAACCTGACCACCAATTATAAATAAACTAACCAACTGACAAAATATACTTGGACATATGGGCAAAAGTATTGGGACACCTGACCATGAGCATGTTGGGCATCCCATTCCAAAGCCATGGCCATTTATGTTGAATATTGGTCCCTCTTTTCTTTGTAGCTGTAATATCATGCACTTCTTCGGGAAGACTTTCTACAAGGCTTTGGAGTGTGTCTGTGGAAATTTGTGCTCATTCAATTAATACACTCAGTGAGGTCAGCCACTGATGTTGGAAAAGAAGTTTAATTCATCCCATAAGTGTTGATTAGAGCTGAGACCTGGGTTTTGTGTAAGCAGCTAGTCAAATCATGTCTTTATATGCTTTGCTTTGTGCACAGGGACATCGTGCTTAACGTGAAAGGGGAATTCCCTAAACTGTTGCCACAATGTTAAAAGTATATCATTTACCTTATATATTTTATAAACATGTTAGCAATGGATGTGACAGAAACAACTAAATTCAATCATTACAAGTGGTGTCTACATACTTTTGGCCACATAGTGTATTTAACCACCCCTTTGCCCCTTTTTCTTCTCTTCTGACTCTCTCATGTTCAGCACATCATGTCCCAGTTGCGTTCTCTCTCTGCGGGCTGGACGATAGAGGAGGACTCCTTTCAGTCAGCCACTCCCAAAGGTACAGTGACCTTCAGCAACGTGCTGGCAGTTCTCGACCCATCGGCCCCCCGCAGACTGCTCCTCGCCTGCCACCACGACTCTAAAATCTTCCCCCAAGATCCCAGAGAACCAAAGACCGTGTTTGTAGGGGCCAGTGACTCGGCCGTGCCCTGCGCCATGCTGCTGGAGCTGGCATCGGCTCTGGACACCCAGCTCAGAGCACTAAAACAGCAGGTAATACTCTGGATTAAATGTAGTAGAGATTAGCAGTGGAACCTTATGTGCTAATGGGAGATATAGGAAACATTTATATATATATAGTGAGCATTGTCATGATTGGCTGGGTAAAAAAATGCAGTATTTATTCACTTTGGTTTACTCAACTTGGTTTCATAAGCACTGGTTATGTCTCAGTCCTGTGGGAGGTACCCAGATGGCATTCCTGTGACACATCCAAAGCACTTGAGATCTTACTCATTTGATCAGCACCCACAAACTCCTGCTTACCCTCCACAGATCTGTACAGTCACTGCAGAACTTCTGCTAAACTGACAGGCTTGTCAAACTCACCCTTGTTTACCAGTTTTGTCTTCTCTTAATACGGTAATACAGTTTAGTAAAACCCACATGTTAACCTCAAATAAAAAATTATATGTAAAATATACAAACAAATCAAGTCTGTACCAGAAAATCAACTAAAAATCCCGAAACGTTCATGGCATGTTCTTCTTCCTTCTTCTTGTAGAGACCTGCAGTGACGCTGCAGCTGGTCTTTTTTGACGGCGAGGAGGCGTTTGAGGAGTGGACAGATACAGACTCTTTGTACGGATCACGTCACCTGGCTGAGCTCATGTCCAAAACACCTCATCCTCCTGGTTCTACACACACCACTCAACTACATTCTGTGGTGAGACTCTGGATGCACACTTTCACTTACACACAGTGGATTATTATAAAGTGAGGAACAGAAAGATAATTAGTGGTGTGTTTCTGCAGGATCTGTTCATGCTGCTGGATTTACTCGGTGCTGCAGAGCCGCTGATTGTTAATCATTTTGATAACACAGCGCAGTGGTTTGATCGTCTTATTGCTGCGGGTCAGTCAAAGTTTCCTTGATTTTTACAAATATATTTATTTATTTCTAAACATCAGCAGTGATTTCTATATACAATTATACAGTTGATTGTTTACTTGTGATTAGAACACACACTTTTTTATTGAGGGAGAAAATCTTCACATATTTGAAAGCTTTTTAACATATGACAAAATCTGCTGGGTCAAAAATATACACAGGACAACATCTAATATTTGATTTTAAAGCACACACAGCTTCTGGTGTAACTCTGGTTTGATCTTGCGCCACTCGACCACAAGTTGCCATTCCACATTTTTGATAGTATGGCAGTCAGGACTTTCTTCTAGTCTGGTTCTAGTCTGGTTCTAGTCTGTTTTAGCTATTCCAAAACTAGTTTTGGTGTGCGTTTAGGAGTATTGTTTTCTTGGAACACCCAGCTAAGATCTAACAACCTGGCTGATTGTTTGAGATTGTCTTGAATACATTTGTCTTACATGTTTTATTGTTCTGTACACATTCTGCCATGCACCATTTCTGTTAGTTAGATAATAATTAACAAATGTATTACCCAGCAGATTTTACTATACACTCACTGTATGGCCAATTATATTTGGTAACAACTTGGCATTACTGAGTTCAGGTGTTTCAACCACATCAATTGCTAACAGGTGTTTAAAAAAAAAAAAATGCTTCCAAGTTTGTGCCCCTGTTTACGAAGTGAGACCCATGGTTCAGCATGTCTGGTAAGGGGTAAAATCCATTGGCCAACACAAAGCCCTGCCCTCAAACCCAGTACACATTTGGGATAAGTTAAAACATCAATTATTATTATAGCTTTAAAGGTAGACAGACGACTTCAAATCAGTGTTTATGGATTTGAGATTTGACAATGTAAGCTTACTCTCAAGTGTCCCAATATATTTGATATATAATGTTATACAAAAATTTTAGTTTATGTAAACTTTCAACCTCAGCTGTTTGTGGAAACACAGTCTTCTCATTTCTGCTACAAATTTTTTACATGCCATCTATAATTTTAAAATCAACACTTTAAACTTGACCAGATTTGAGATGTAGTAAAAAAGAACCAACAGTATTAGTCGTAGTGTCTCTATAAATATAAAAACCTTATTATTATCATTGTCACTGTTATTCTTGTTACTATTACTATTATTATCACTATATATTATTTTATTATTATTATTATTATTATTATTATTATTATTATTATTATGTTCGCGTTGATACCTACTTCTAGTGACTATGTGGATAGTGTTTCTCCAGAACATCTTAGCTTTTTAATAGTTTAAACATGGGGACCTCTTTTTAGCTCTGTATTAACTATTTTTAGCTTTCATTTATAATTATAATTATTTTCAGCTTGTTTTATTAAAATGTATAATTGAAATCCCTCCATACACAGAGCTGATCAAACTAATGGTATAAACAAAATTAAGTGTGAAAGGGACTTGAGTAGGTTCTTCCTCCAACACCCTGACCGCCCTGATTACTTTTTTCTGTGTTTGCTGATGTCTCAGAGACAAGGCTGCACCGGCAGGGACTGCTGTCATCCCATCGCTCAGAACGGAGCTACTTCAGGAAGGATTTTTATCTGGGACCAGTACAAGATGACCACATTCCATTTTTACATCGGGGTGAGTGACGGCACATTAACTGCTGCTTTAACAGCTGCTATAACTGTACAGTCCTACAAAACAAACCTAATCTGGGGGAAATCATTGGAAAACTATATCTATACATCATATGGAAAGGGGTGCCCTAACTTGTATCATTATTATTTTAATCATTATAATTATTATTGTTCATTAACATGTCATCCTGGCAGGCGTGCCAGTGCTGCATATGATCCCAACACCATTCCCTCCATTCTGGCACACGCTGGAGGACACAGAGGAAAACATTCATCGTCCCACGGTGGAGAACCTCACCAAGATCCTGTCCATCTTCCTGGCTGAGTATCTGCACCTCTGATTACACTATGACTGATTGTACTCTCTCATATGAAGAGGATGTCGGATTCTACCCTGATGATGGGTCTCCTGCTGGTCCACAGGATCATGTGGTGATATTTTAAAAACTGATAGAAAACTGACTGAAGCTAAAAAGACCTCTGTTGCACTGCATTGCGTTTGAGCCATTGATATTTGAGCCATTGATATTTGAGCCATTGATATTTGAGCCATTGACAATTAAGTCTCTGCTCTGACCTGCAGCCCTGATTGGATTAAGATATGTTTCATGCAAATCCTGTTGGAGCTTGTAAGAGCATTTTGATTCTGCTGACACTGAAAGATTTGTCAAGATATGTCAGTACTCAGACATAGAGTATTAATTCACAAACAGTTACATTGTGTGGAAGTTGCAATAATGACATCCAGTCTGTTCTGTAGATTCTAGAATTACAGATTCACAAATGGACACTGGATTGTGTTGACCAAAATGTATCAGTGCAGCAAAACAAATAAAAATCTATGGCATTTTTTGCCAAAAAATGTTTGATCGTTATTTATTATTTTCCACATGGGTAAGATAAGTCTGCGTGTTAGCCAAATGTTGGTTGAATGAAACTTGCCTTCAAACACCAAATGACATTTAATGCAAAAAAATAATTTTCAAGTTGAATTGAAATTTGTGACTGAATTGTTTGTGAAGATTTAAGGTATTTACCACTGAATCATGCAGCAACATGATGCTACAAAGAAAGTCAGTTATTCAGTTCCTGCATGGTATTCTGTTTTTCCCATACATAATCATCAGTTGCCAAATGAATTGCACAAAAAAAACACTAACCGTAAATGGTTCCATTGATATGCTAATATTTTTACTGATTTAAGATAATAGCACAATATTTAATTTATTTTATTTCCATTAACTGCTTTATCCTGGTCAGGGTCGCGGTAGGTCCACTGTCACAGGGAAAAAGGTGGCCACAAGGCAGAAATACCCTGGTGCCAATCCGTCACAGAGCTTGAGCCAATCATGTCTGTGTTGATGCTCAACCGACCCAGTACAGCTGAGATTCGAACCCAGACCTGCGATGGTGGGCTAGCATTTTTCTCAAAAATAAACATTGGGATTACCTTCTCAAAGATGGTCACATGTCCCTTTAAACTGGTCTCTAATAAGGAACCTTAAAAGAAACTGGTCCTTCTGCTTCTTTTCAACCAGGGCAGAGTTCCTCAGAAACACCAGCACAATCCGGAAACCTAATGTGTGGAGTCCATAATCTTAATGAATACTTTACTAAACATTATTTTTAAATTGTATAAATAATTATCAGCACATTGGAGAGTGATGTTTATTTATAAAAGGTACTATGCTTCAGCTACATCTGATAAAAATTTCTTTGAGGAGGCTATTATGAACAAATTTGTATAAATCCGAGCACCTACAAACACAGTACATGTGATTTATTACACTGCTGAATCAGAAATGAATAGCTAAGAGATACAGTGATATTGTAAACCATGGGTGTCCAAACATTTCTTGTTGGGGACTAGATGTAGGAAAGAAAATGTAAGAAGAGGCCACGGATTCTGTGTAAGAATACAAAAAAAAATTGGCCTTTTAATTTGTAGGACTAATTTTAATGATTTATCTTTGCCAGTGTTGTGTCCCAGCAGTTCTCAACCTTTTTCCCTTTCATACCCAACACCAAACCCGCCACCCTATCAAAAAACATCCTGGGACCATTTTGACACGGGTTATGATATTATTCTAAGGCGTTTAGCGAGTATGACGAAAGTTGTTGTCTTTTTGGGAAATTTGATAAACGAAGGATAAAGGTAGCTATCTTGGTATTTTCTGATTTTGGTTGATGTAGTTGGTTTACTCCTGGTGAACTGGTGGTTCTGGTGAAGCTTCCTTACCTGGGACTGCTTTAATGGGATCCGCATCAACACTGGAATTATTCGTATTCGCCATCAGTTGACAGTTGCACTTTCGAGGTGGGCAAATCAAATATTTGTCCATTCTCAGAATCCCAAGGTAGTTTTTTTTTTTTATGCATTATCTCCCCTTTTTCTCCCTTTGCCCAATTGCATCATGCTTCCTCTCCGCCTATGCCGATCCCTGCTCTGACTGAGGAGATCGAAGCTAACCCACGCCCCCTCCGTCACGTGGGCAGCAAGCCGTATGCATCTTATCACCCACACATTGACGAGTGTTGTGCCACCTAGCGTCGTGTACGGAGAGACACACCCTAAGAGCACTCTTTCCCCATCTCTGTGTAGGCGCCTCTAATCAGCCAGCAGAGGTCGTAATTGCACCAGTCTGACAGAGAGAGACCCATATCCGGCTTAGTCCCGCCCACCTGAACAACAGGCCAATCGTCGTTCATGTGACCGCTCATCCTCAGCCAGCAAGGCAGAGCTGAGATTCTATACGATGTATTCGAGATCCCAGCTCTGGTTGCAGCATGCGCCCCTACCGCTGTGCCACCTGAGCGGCATCCCAAGGTAGTTTTAAATAGATTGATATGATATCGCAAGAGATATAATCTATGCCAAGAGCCTATACATTTTCCTGTCAGATTATTTTTACTTTACACCTAATTCTAATGGGAACACTATTACACTCCGTCATTAAAACAACTGTTTCCTGACAAATTACACATACACACTTTCCTTTAAAACCATTGAAAAACATTTCTTTTCCCAACGTGCCAGAAATCTTTCTTTGGACTTTCTTTGGAGTCGCCATGTTTATCCACAAGTTCAGGAACATTACTGTAGGTGAAACGTTTTTTATTATTATTTATTTTTTAACCCCTTTTTCTCCCCTTTTAGCGCATCCAATTGTTCAATTAGCATCGTGCTTCCTCTCTGTCTATGCCGAACCCTGCCCTGACGGAGGTGATTGAAGCTAACCCGTATCCCCTCCGAAACACGAGCAGCAGCCAGATGCATCTTTGCCACCCACACATTGACGAGTTTGGCGCCACCTAGCGTTGCATGCGGAGAGACACACCCTAAGGGCACCCTCTCCCATCTCTGTGTAAGCGCCTCCAATCAGCCGGCAGAGAACGCAATCGCATTCTGACAGAGAGAGACCCACATCCGGTTCTTTGTCCCACCCCCCATATGAGCAACCGGCCAATCGTTGCTCATATAGCCACTCAGCTTCGAACCGGTAAAGCAAGGCTGGATTCGATACCACGTTCTCAGAATCCAGCCCTGGTTGCAGCGCGTTTCTTTTTACCGCTGCGCCACCTGAGCGGCAAACGTTGTTTTTGAGTTATGGTGTTTCTTAGACCGGTTTTATGTAATAGCAACACCCAAGTTTAAACTAGGAATTTTTCTTTTAGCCTGCTTAATAGATGGCGAAATTTCATTTAATTCCTAAATTACCACACGGGTGGGTTCAAAAATGGTAACTGGCTGTAGGTTGGACACCACTGTCTTAAACATTTAGGTACATAAGCAGACCATCACTGAATTGCATTTTTCTGTCAGTAGGTGGCGCCATTTATCTGTCCATGTTTTAATTCCAGCTGTTTCTGCTGTACATTCATCCAGTCGGCTAAATATTTGACGGCATCGCCAGCACCCCTGAACAGGCAAAATAGTTCACAGGTCCCAGGTGTCTGAGAGGGGGTGGCTGGTTTAATGAGAGCTGACAGCAGGGTAACAGTGTGCTGGGGCTCGGAGGTGGTGAAAGGTCATCATCAGACCTGTGGAATGAACCTCTAGGTGCTCTGTCGGAGAGCAACAACTGCTCGGCTGTGTCGTCTTCTGTTTGACTGATAAAAAAAGAAGAGGAGAAGTTTTAATCTGACATCTGTAATTTATGCAAAAATGCAGCACTCAAAACAAATGGCGTAGTTGAGAATTTCTGCTACTAAAATTTGGAATTAATTGTACCTGTCTGAAACATAATAATAACTCCTGGGGAAAATCTTTTGCCTTGTGGGCTCTAAGAACAGGTGGGTTCCCAACACCAAGTTTGAGACCGCTGTCTGATTAGTTATTGTATTAGCACTTTTTGCTAAGCCATTTAATTTACAATAGTAAATACAGTCAGGTATGTTAGAGCAGAACACTCAACTGTGCTATTCTACTTTATCACATAAATTGGGATTGGTAAATTCCAATAAAAAAAAAAAAAACACTCACTCTTTGCGGCCCTGGGCAGCTCTGTCTCTCTGCCGTCGGTTCTTGAACCAGTTGCTGACCTGAGTGGGTGTGAGACCGGTTGCTGATGCTAAATCTCGTTTCTCCCGGGGTGATGGGTAAGGCTTCCGACAGTACCACTCTCTCAGCAAACTGCGAGACTTCTCCTAAAATATATACACACACACTCTGAGAATGCCTGTTACAGTTATATAATTGTGGCTGATATTTATTTGCATAATTCTTTGGTATTTTCTGCTGATTGACTGTGTCTAATATACAGTATTATGAAAATAACATTAGTGGCATAATACACACAGCAAACATGCACACTACCATTTAAAATAAACTATTATTATTATATTCACTTATTTGCTAACAAGAAAAAAATAATAATTACATGCTTCAAACTTGTTTTTAACATTACTGTACCACTGTGTACAAAGTGAAGTCCATAAAGAGATTGTTTGGCATGTTTGGTGAAAAGAATTCCAGTGATCTGCACAGGGCCCTGATCTTCACTGCACTGAACACCTTTGGGATGAATTGGAATCTTGATTGTAAGCCAGCCTCTCATCAAATATGTACCTTGTGAGTCAAGTGCTTTTTTTGACCGAATGAGTACAAATTCCCACAGAAAATCTTGTAAAAAGCCTTTACAGAAGAAAGAAGGCTGTTATCGCCACAAATGTCCATGGTTTTGAGATCAGAGGACATGAAAGTACCTGAAGTGGGAAAAAAAACTCCTCACAGATGAAGCAGTGATTGAACCCAGGTTCACAGGGCCCATGTCGCTGTGCAGCACCCAATCTACCAGCTTCAGGTCTAACTCTGGTTAGCTGAACAAACTGCATATTGGCCCGGTATGGTCATACAGGGCAACTTTTAATAAACCTTCTTTAATATAAGCTTTCATATAAGTGGGAGTGTAAGGATTTGCCTGTTTCCCATACATTGTACATTTCAACCCTGTGATTCACCCTTATCAGTCCAGGCGAATGAGACTAGCATGTGCATCCTCCAGGACATGTGAAGCCAGACTTCACTACAGGCTTTGTTTCATACAGCGAGGATTGATAGGGTAGATAATTCCATCCCTCCCACCCGGAGAGCAGAGCTAATCAGTTCCCAGCTCCCAACTATGAAAGGCTGTTGGAATTTTCAGGCACCCTCTGGCTGATAAGCAAACACATTTCTGTTGTATCACTCAGGAGCCAAGATTTACCCATCTGTACTGGTGCACCAGGCGTTCTCCTTTTTATCAGCAGATAATTCAACATAAATAGTTATACTATACTAATACTTAAAGGAATGACTTAGCATTTTTTATGTGATCAGACCACAGACAATCATTTCAACAACATTTCCTGTACTGAGAAAACAGACAAAAAAGAAACCAGAGATTAGACTTTAATTTTAATTAGGAGACTGAACTTATGTTTAGCAACTGCTTCATTCTGAGGCATGCAGTGGGTACTGTTGATGCCTCAGCACAAGAAGAACCTGGGTATAATTCCCCGGCCAGACAGCCTGAGTCATTCCTGTGTGAAGTTTGCATTTTTCTCCCTGTGTCTGTGTAAGTTTCCTCCTGGTGCTCCGGTTTCCTCCCACTAATCCAAAGACACTGTCAGGCCAACCAAAACTACTAACATTGCCCTAAGAGTGTGTGTGTGTGTGTGTGTGTGCGCGCGCATTGTAATGAATTGGCAATCTGTAATGAATTGGCAACCTGCCTTCTGATTGGCTAATGTCTGCCAGGTGAAAGGGCCAGAGGAATTCCTCATCAATGCTGCAATTATGACCTCTGCTGGCTGGTTGATGGTGCCTGCACAGAGATGGTGAATAATAGAGAGCAGTGCATGACTCTCTGTAGCTCAATATTGATCTCTGTGTGAATTTGCTTTGGGCAGGTGAAAAGAAGCGGTGGCAACTGCACATGTCAGAGGGGGCATTTTGTTAGGTACGGCCCTCCTCGGCCAGGGTGCACCAGTGGAGGAGAGATATGACCAGAGTAGTTAGATATGACTATATTGGTAAAAATGTGGAATAATAAAAAAAATGAGCATAAAAGATTTTGCTCAAGAGTCTAACAGTGGGAATCCTGAGCTCCCTGCACTGCCCCCATTCATTCATTATGGATGAACAGCTTAAATTATGACCTCTAGACAATTCTACCTTAAAGCAGTAGCTGGTTTCCTCTCCGTCCCAGATAGTCCGAGGCAGTGGGAACTTGCGACGCACTCTGTATTTGCCCACAGCTCCAAGAGGGCGCCCTCGCTGTAGCTCAGCCTCCAGGTAGCGGGCCCGGAGCCAGAGCTGCTGAAGAAGCGAGTGGCTGCGTGGAGAGAACATGTTCCCCTCGATAAGCTCGTATAGTTCATTGAAGTGACCCTGATGGAAAACCACTGCTGCCCTTGCCTTCAGAACACTCTCCATGCTCTGCTGTGCACTCAGGTATGAGGAAGAAGAGCAGGTGGAGATGGAGGGTAGGGAGCAAAGGAAGGATGATAAACGGTCAATACAGCCACTTTGGAGAAGAACTTCACATACACAGGCAACCTGGTCTTGGGAGAAGCCCATTGCCATTGTGCACAGCTAGAGGAGAGATGGAATGGAATTGATATTAGGTACAGATCCTTTGTTTATAATGACATTGTTGAATCTAATTATTGAGTTCAGGTGTTCAGTTTTGCCTGGAACACAAGCTGTTGGACAGTGTAAGACTGAGCAGTTTTTGGAATGATTACAAACTGTTGTTGAACTTTCCATATGTCATTATAGTTATTATATAATTTGATATAAAAGGAGTATTAAGAAAGGCCCAGTCATTTACATGCATGGATGGGTCTTCCCTTTGCAGAAAACTATGCAAGCAGTTTAAGAATGTTTCTCAACAAACAACAAAAGCAGGAAAATTAGCCATTTTACCATCTACAGTCCTTAACATTTTCTAAATCTTCATGCGGAAGATGCAAGGCTGAAAACCAATATTAAAAGCCCATTACCTACAATTTCTCAGACAGCACTGCAATAAAAAACAAACATGCTTCTGTAATAAGAATACTTTGTTAGTCTGGAGGCTAAAAATGTATGACTCTGCATCAGTATGTGGAAACCACACATTATTGAGGAGTCCATATGAGGAATCAGTCATCATTCATGTACATTTAAACACAAAACTCGTTTTGAGTGGAGGTCTAGGGGCAGTTAGTAATAAATTCTTTATTCTGCTGTATTTTTAAAATTAAAACTTTTTCAGAAAGTGTGTGAATACCACACAACAACAACAAAAATATTTCTCCAGTCTTGTCCTCGTCATTCTTCAGTTAGTGTAAAGTTTACATACACATGCAAGTGACGTGTAGCTTAATAGTAGTCTTGGAATTCCAATTGTTTATGCAACTGATGAAAAGGCTCATTTACCCTTGTTCCAGTAGCTTCTAACTCATGCGGACCATTTTGGAGGCTGCTCTTGTTGTGTGTGTGTGTGTGTGTGTGTGTGTATATGTCTATATATATATGCAGTATAAAATGAAGCATATATCGTTTTATCATTTTAGACTTTGAAAGTGTCAATTAAACTTTATTAGTGACTGAATCCTTTACATTTAATGGAATACATATTTGTCTGTATCCAACAGTTGATGGAATTTAACTATTGCCCAAAGTCTTCTATTATGGATTAGTTCTGAATATGCATAGTATTAAAAATCATATTACAGTATTCATATTTTACAGTTGTTATAAATAATCTATTGGTTAAATATGTCTAAAGCTATATAATTAATTAAAATGCATTTTTTTTTTTACCTTCTTTTAGGCAGGTTGGTTCACTCTCGAGTGAAAGATGCCAATGTCTTAATAATCCTTTGTTTCAATAAACTGAGAAATTCACGAGTGTGACTGAGTGTATGCGGTTACACACTTATATCTGTTCTCACCTGAGCAGATCCGCCCCAGTGCAGAACACTGAGGTAACCAGAGCCCATGCGGGTTAAGAAAACACTGACAAGCACTAACACACACTTTGCGTTGAGTCATGCACACACAGAGAGAGAGAGAGAGAGAGAGAGAAAGAGAGAGAGACCTTACCCAAACCTGTTAATATGGGGCCTGGGTGAGAGCTCAATAATAAAATAACAAACGAAGGATCAAAACAAACACAGTAACATTTGAATGCTTTCTTATTTCCAAATCAAATGAGCATGCCAACGTTTAAGCAGATTTGGTTAGTAATGAGTCCTGCCCGACATACGTGACATGTACAGGGATGGGGGTCATTTCACTCTTATTGAGCACCTGACAAAGTCTGAGCATGGTTAGACTGAGGCAGCAAAGAAGTATATATTATTTTGCTGAAGCATGCGAAAGAACGCTGAGTGTAAATTGAGCGTAACCCAGAAGTGAGTCCAAAATGCTTTTCCAAAGAGAAAGTAATATTATGTCAAATATAATTGTAATAATAATAATAATAATAGAAATAACAACAACAATAATAATAATAATTATTATTATTAGCATCTCAGTTTCTAAAATGACTAAGTTACTAGAGCTGCTTTGGTCTATTGTCTGGACTGTTATTGTAAAGTAGAAACATCCATTGTTCAACAGATGATGTGATTTTATTTTAAATGGGCATGTATAGCTGAGCTGTTGTTGCTCCAGTAGCTCAGCTATACATGCCCATTTAAAATAAAATCACATCATCTGTTGAACAATTCAGTAGGTGTGCTACAACAACAGAACTCTCTGCAGGGCAGTGGTCCTGTTCTGACAGCAAGAAACTATGATGTAAAAGACATGAACATTGGACCAAGGTGCAGTATTCTTTTAACTGTGCTGTTTTTTGGGGTTTGGTAATCGTCAGAAAAACACTTCCTGTCTTGAAGCATATAGTGCCAAGATTAATGGAGGTAAAATAGTGTTTTTAAGGTTTTGTCCTTAAACGCCTTTATTTCAGTGGAGGGCAATCTTAATAAAACACTATACAATGGCGTTCTGAAGAATTTTGTCCCCTTAGTTTTGTGCTTAAAAGTTTGATAAATGTTACTGTTTCAGCATAGCACTGCTTCATGCACAAATTGAGCTCTATTAAAAACAGTTGGCTAAGTTTGGTGTGAATAAACCTAATAAGCCCCAACCTTAACCACCATTTCATTTACGAATACAGTGAAATGCTTACTTATTGCCCAATAGTCGTGCCTGACCTCACTAATGCTTTTGTAGATAAATCAAAGTGATCCTTGCAGTCATGTTTTAACATGTAGTAAAAACCCCCCAAAAAATTGTGTTTGAGAATCAAAGATTAAGTAAAGTCTCGGACATCAAGAAACATTTGGCTACATAGAGTTAAAGTCAAACATACAACAATAATGGAAACATATTTCATAAAAGTTTAGCGATTTCCAGTGACTGTCATGGTAGACCTATTTTGGTGGCTTTTATGCATTTGACCATCTAGACAAGTTTCCTTTCTTATAATCATGGAGACAAATTAACCAGCTGTAGTCAGTCATAATTACTAGTAAAGAATTAAAAGGCATGTTAAATGTAAAAGTTTATGGAATGTATGTATTATAGAACTCTCTACACAACCAGATTCATCATCTAAATTGCTGGATACAAGTCTTTATACAGCATTTTAAATTACGTTTTTTCAGATTTAGTTTTTTATAAACTTGAAAAAGTTTGAAAAACTTGAAAAAAATTTTTTTTACATGTTTTTACAACGATAGTTAATCATGTAGTTACAGAACAAATTACAATAATAATAATTTTTAAAAAGTCACAAGACATACTTGGCATAGTACTGTCACAAGGCATACGTGTACACTGATCAGCCATAACATTAAAACCACCTCCTTGTTTCTACACACACTGTCCACGTTATCAGCTCCACTTACCATATAGGAGCACTTTGTAGTTCTACAATTACTGACTGTAGTCCATATGTTTCTCTGCATGCTTTGTTAGCCTCCTTTCATGCTGTTCTTCAGTGGTCAGGACTCTCCCAGGACCACCACAGAGTAGGTATTATTTGGGTGGTGGATCATTCTCAGCACTGCAGTGACTGACATGGTGGTGGTGTGTTAGTGTGTGTTGTGGTGGTATGGGTGGGGTAAGTGAAGTTTTTACACACATCACTTTCACTGCTGGACTAAGAGTAGTACACCAACCAAAAATATATCCAGCCAACAGTGCCCCGTGGGCAGCGTCCTGTGACCACGGATGAAGGTCTAGGAGATGACCAACTCAAACAGCAGCAATAGATGAGCGATCGTCTCTGACTTTACATCTACAAGGTGGACCAACTAGGTAGGAGTGTCTAATAGAGTGGACAGTGAGTGGACACAGTATTTAAAAACTCCAGCAGAGCTGCTGTGTCTGATCCACTCATACCAGCACAACACACACTAACACACCACCACCATGTCAGTGTCACTGCAGTGCTGAGAATGATCCACAGGGTGAAAGCAGGCTAAAAAAGCATGTAGAGAAACAGATGGACTACAGTCAGTAATTGTAGAACTACAAAGTGCTTCTATATGATAAGTGGAGCTGATTAAATAGACAGTGAGTGTAGAAACAAGGAGGTGGTTTTAATGTTATGGCTGTTAGGTGCATGTTAACGTTCATCTTAATTTCTCGGTTTTATATGTTTAGTGGAACACATTTGGAATTAGACTTGGGGAAGAATTAGAAGTTCGACTGATTGAAATTACTTTGACGTGTGTATTAAAAAGTTTTAATATTTTATATAAGTGTATAATATTTATATTAGTATGGAGTAGAAAGAAATTAGAAATACTCGGCATTGTGTTCAACAAAACTTTAAAGGTTAAGACGCAACCTTTAAAAATAAATAAAAATAATGATTTATTATGCGTTCTGTCCAGATGCAAATTAGATTAATAAAGTCCACGTCTCACAACAGCAAATCAAACACAGACGCTGTTGAGGAACGAAATAAAGAAGCGCATGCGCATTAGCGTAGTAAGTAAAGTACATCGTTACCTAACTCACAGCCTGTCTGAACTGCTGGCTGTTGTTGGAATGAAATAGACTATCATGGAAGATCACAACCTAATCTAGTACACATTTTATTTGGGAGATTTTGCAACAGACGTCTGCCTGCCAAAACCCCACAGTCCTGGCTGTCAGTCAGCTGCTGGAGCTAACGTGAACCTGCAGTAATGAAAGGCAGCTGTGCTCCGTCCAGCACCGATCAAAACACAGCACAGACGCTCCAGAAGATGGTAACGAAATGAAGTTAGCAAATGTGTTTTTCTCTCTTTCCACCCCTGCTTTATTAGGGTTTTAAGGTCATGTTTTCCCCTTTGGTTCCATCCATGACAGGACAGGTAGTTACAGGCTATGCATGATGTGTTTAAGTTCACTGTTGAACACAGTCACGAGCGATTTTATTTCTCCAACTCACCTCACTTGCATGTCTTTGAAGAAAAGCCACGCAGACTCAGGGAGAACATGCAAACTACACAGAAAGGACCTGGTAATTAAACCCAGAACCTACTTGCTGTGAGCAGACAATACTACCCACTGTGCTGCCCTTCACCCCAGTTATAATCCTTAATAAATTAAGATGATCAAAATAGTAAAATTGCTGTTGGGCTATTTTGTCTGCTTGCTTTCTATTCTGTCACCTGTAAGTCACTTTGTATAAAAGCATCTATACTTATGTGTAAACACTTAAATAAAAACCACAAGATCCAACAGGTTGTGTTGTAAAATACATTTTAATACAACATTAAAACACAACTGAATATAAAAAATAGAATAAGTACAAAACACCCCTTTAACAAGAGGTACGCATAATTCTCATGCTAGAAGTAATAAAATGAAATCCTTTAATAAAGTACATTTTCAAATCTTTGGTTTGATCAGCTGCATATTTTCCTCTGGGTTACATTATTGGATGTATTTGGCAGAGTACTATAGGCTAAAATAATCACATACAACAATCATACATAACAACAACTAAAAACTCACTTATGTATTTGTCATTCATACATTTGGACACAAACATACAGGCACATTCCCATTTGTTACTTACATATTGGGAAACACCTTGTTCAGGTGCAAGAAAGAAATATGACAAAATAGTAACAGGTAATACAAAACTTTGGCAAATGAATGCTACATGTCCTATTTTGAATACGCAATAAGAATAAAAATCCAGAAAGTATATAGAGTATGCATGATTGTGGTGAATAAAGTGTATCTACTGTATGCAGGCACACTAGCACACAACGCTGCATCATAAATGATAAATGCTTTAAATATACACAAATAAACACAAAAACAAGAAAAAGGCACATTTACGGCTGGAATAAACATAGTGACACTGACAGAAAGACACAATGATTCAGTGAAATGGTAACAGTACATAGTTTGTGTTAGTGTCACAACGTCATCAATAGTGGAGAATAACTCTCAGATAGGATGCAAGGTATTAAAGAAACAGTACATTACCTTTTATTTTTAAAATGTGCAAAAAACTTGAACCCAAAGTCACTGGGAAGCTCAGAATTCAAGACAAGACTTCCATGTTGAACATTTACATTTTCAAACTCTGCATGCAAGTAAAATCAGAAATAACTGCAGAAATAATAATATTTTTTAGCTCCCAAGTAGTTCTTGCTCCAAGACTCAATGAGGACATAGACATTCATTTACAGGAGTTCAGGAGAGCAGATTTTGCACTGCTCTCTAAAAGATGGTATTCCTATTTCCCTTATAGATCAGAGTGACACTAGCCCCTATTGGAAGACTTTGGTTACAAAGTTGAGCAGTTAGCCCAGTAAAATGACATAAGTTGCAGTTTGAAAAAAGAAAAGCATGTGATAAAAAGGTAGCTGTCAAGTGATAGAACAGAATAAGAACTGGAAGAAATTGGGGTGGGCTTAAGCAAATTTGGCACAATATTTTCCATCATCTAGAAAATAATTCTACAATATAACAGCAAAAAGTAATAATTGATAGTGCTATTTTGTATTTGAATAAAATTGCATATGCTGACAAGTAAATAGTGAATTTTATTATATTTATACCAGTATAGCTTTCATTACTACTTACAAATCCTCATAAATATGGTAATTACACTTTTATCTTTGACATAATCTGCCCACAATGTGTAGTGTAATGCAATGTGTAGAGTTTTATTCCATGTCATACTGTTAATGTGAAAAAGGTTTAGCTTTCTGTGTCTAAACATTAATGGTTCCCAAACTTTTCAGGGTCAGGGTACACCTATAAATTATTCCCATTTTCACAGCACCCCAAAACAGCAAGAATGAATTAAAAATCTTTACAATAAGCTTCATATCATGTATGTAACTATATAATAGTAGTAGTAGTAATAATAATAATAATAATAATAATAAGAGGTAGCTTTTTATTTTTGGACTTGGTACTGGGTTTTGATGATGACTGGTTGTTAAAAGTAAATAAATTTTGAGGTTGGATCATTTCACTAGCTCGGGCCAGGCCAGATGGATACATGTGATATAGTCATAACAATCAAGGCAAACTGTCTAACCTTAAATAAAAGTTCCTTTTTAGGCTGAAAAAGCAGTACATTAAATTCGTATGAATTTGTATAGCAATTTAATAAAACAATTTCATTTTAAAATGACATTTATAGCTTATTCTGTGGCACCCCTGACCGAACAACAAGGCATTGCCTAGGTAACGGCCCTTTTAATTTGAAATTAACTGTACTTTGAATAGGAGTGTTTCATAAATAAAAAAACAACAATTAGGGGATCATAACATCTCAAACTGATGTAAGCTAGTATTCTGGGCGTACATAAATAATGAGCTTGGTCTGCATTAATAGTTTAAAGAATTGCTTCAGTCTCTGGATGTGCAATAATGATAGGAAACATACACAAACTGCAATTACACTAAATGAGGCACACAATAATGAATCTACAACTGCTGACACAGGACTATTCCCATCATTTATCCATTAGGGAAATTAATTGTTACAAATTTTGTTTGACCTTTCCAGGCTGTTCGAATCTGTTTTATCTGAGGTATTGTTTACCACTATATTATCATTCGAAATCTGAGCTGTATCAGCTGACTGTGGATCTTGTGGAATCTTGTTAACAGTAGACGTGCTGGTTTGGCTACACTAGGTTTCAATGCCATTGTGCTGCAGTAAGCAGGAGTCAAATAATGTGATTAACAAACTATAAACAATCTGTTACTTATTGGACTGCTTTAGAATATGTTACAGGATAAAATAAACATAGTTTCTGTATGAAGCAGGGATGATCAATGTGTTTGAAAAAAAATATTTAAGAGTTTTCCTAGTATTCAATTACTTAATGTGGTATTTAAATATTTTTTTATTTAAATGGAGACAAAAATTATTAAGACCTTATTCATTTAGACTTTATGAAAATTGTGGAATTTAAATGCTGTTTTTTTGTAATTGATTGAATAATACAAACATTTCCCGTTTGTTTTAGCATTGAAGTTGGTAAGAAGCTAGCCCTTTATGTCCTCAAATCAATAGTTTGTTGTATGATTATGCTATTGGGTAACCATCCAAAGGGTACAGATAATGATAAAAAACATTGTGCATCTCAATAATTGCCATCAGTCCCTTTATATTTCCATGAAAAGCAAAATCTCCACATCCTCTAATTATTTCCTACAGAACCTGAAATATGTGTAAAAATGTGTAAGTCAAAATATATCACATCTCTGGGTATCAAAGGTGGGCATTTCTGCTATATTAGGAAAAGTCTATAATCTAGGGAATTCAGATTATTATTTGCCATGGTTTGTATATTTGATTCCAGATGTTTATTCTTCCCTTAAAAAGAGTGCTACGTCCATTTGGACCAAGTTTCAATATTGTCTGAGGCAATATTAAATGTAGAGCCGTTATAAGACCAAATCATCATCTACAGGGACAGACTGCAACTGGGTAAGAATTTTCGAGTCCCCATTCATGTCAACATCGTCCATGTGCGATTCGCTGTCCATGTCATCACTTGGAGGAGGGGTACCTAAAAGCAAAGACTCCCCACCTGGTAAGCCTAATAAAGCAGAGTCCTCATGTAGATCACCTTTCCCTCGTACATCAAACAGTGTGAATCCAGCTGTAGACGACAGGGGTATGGGGCTCCAAGCTGGTTGAAGGCCATGTGGACCACTGGCCATACTGCTGATGGGACTAAAGGACAGCATGCTCTCAGGGCTGAGCATGTGCTGGGCCGGAAAGACACTAGTAGGTGTGGGGATAGTGGAGTCTGAGGTGTTTGGAGAGGCCCCTGGAGTGGGGTTGGCCAAAGTTCCAGGTTCAGGGCTACTGTAAAGCGCAGATGAGCCAGTAAAAGATGTCTGCATGGGACAAGAGGTCTGGACAAAGGAAGAGGAAAATGGCTGATTCACTGAAGAAGAAAGAACTGATGTTTGTTCTAGTCCACTGCTGCTAGAAGAGGTTGGGAAAAAATTTTCTGGGACGGATTTGACAGGCATACTGGTTAACTGGATGCCAGCTGGGATGGTGAGAATCAGTTTGCCATTCTGAACACTCAGGAATGGACCACCACCTGCCAAGAGGAAGTTACCTAAAAGCAAGAGCAGAGTGATTTAATGAAGCCTCACTGATAATGCAAAAAGATAAATGCCTTATACTATGTTAAAGGACTTACCTGGAGAAGGAGATGGCAGTTGAATAACCCCAGAATTAAGAAGCTGGACACTTGGGATACCTCCACCTGCAGGTACACTTTGTGGAGGCCCTATGGGGCTAATTCGAACCGGTCCCTGGGCAAAACCAAGACCTCCTCCAGAACCTGAGGTCAAAATCTGGAAAGCACCTCCAGTAGATGGGATGGTAAAAGAGGGTGCTGCTGGGACCACCTGTGGAAAAGGGATGGTTCCTGCTCCAGCAATGGAGGGCACTGACATTACTTGTGACAAAGGGACCAGCTGGGGCTGTCCTGTTTCTTTGAGCTGAGAAACAGGCACAACTTGAGTTGGGGAGGAGACAGAAATACCTTGGGTTCCAATGGGGGTCTGTATCTGTTGAATGGGGGTTGAATTGGATTGTCCTGACAACTGAAGTGTCATCCCTTGTGAAGGCTGTCCATTGGGCACCTGGGTGATGGACACAACTGTGTTTTCACATACTGATGAGGAGCCATTCTGAGGTTGGACTTGAGAAAGACTAGGACTGATTTGCAGAGTCTGGCTTTGAAACTGAGGGCTGCTGCCATTTGGTAGCTGAGTAGTAATGGGGGAAACTGGCACCAGCTGAGGGCATGAGCTCACCTGTGTAGCTGCTGGGTGCTGCACTAATTGGGATACAGAAATTCCTTGGATGGAGGGTACCACCTGGGGCAATGTAAGGACAGGGGTGCTAGAGACCATGGAAGATGATGCCACCTGTGAGATGGCAGTGGTAAGGTTTAGATGATGTTGCTGCGCAGACAAACCTGGACTGGAAATGACTGTATTAGTTTGAGGAGCTGCTGAAGAAAGGATGCTATTTTGAGTCAGTGCAATCGAAGCAAGGGAGGTGGGAGTCATTATTGTGGAAGAGATGATGGATGTGGATATGGAGGTGGGACACACTGTGTGGGTGCCCTCTTCATTTTTTATAACCTCTGGAACGCTGATGAAGTCCAGTGGAGAGACAGGGCTGGATGTTTTTGCTTCATCTTTTAATGGGACTAAGACTGTGCTAGTAAGGCTGGCCTGTGGGTTCAAGATCACAGTGGGAAGGCTGGCTTGTGTTTCAATTTGGGTTAAAGTCTGTTCACCTGAGGTGGAATCATTTCCACTGCCTTTTGAAATAACCTGGGCTCCATTGAGCAACAGTGGAGTGTTAGAAGTTACCGGACTTAGCGTGACTGTGTGGCCATCGCTCAGGGTAAGACCATTAATTATGACACCAGTTCCAGTCCCTGAAAGTAATGGGCTACCATTGAGCAGTAGAGGGTGGGGGCTAGTGAGGAATCCTCCTGGGTTATTGAGAATAAGCTGACTGCTAGTACTACAGGGGGTACCAGAGAGGGAAATGAGGGAAGCAGTTGAGCCTCCAGCTGCTTGAGCAGCAGGTTTGTCAGTAATGTCTTCCAAGTCAGCTTTACTAGCCTCATCCTCTGTGCTGTGGTTTCCATCAGATTCACTGAAAGAAAAACAATCGTCACAACATTAATTTAAGCGTCTCAACACAGAAAAGATTTCTCATAAAGCCTATTTATTAGGCATGAGCAGTATATAATGAATTGATCATTCAACCCATTAAAATCTGAGTTGGGTTACAGTCAAAAGTTTACATACACTTGTAAAGGACATACACTGTATGAACAAATGTACATGTATTTGGACACACCTCTTAATCATTCAATTCAGGTGTTTTGTTAAGTTCCATTGCCATAGGTGTGTGAAATCAAGCACCTAGCCATGCAGTCTGCTCTTAGAAATATTTTTGACAGAGTTTACTAAATTCAAGCGGCATTCTGTAATAGGATGCCACTGTGGCAACAAGTCAGCTCGTGAAATTCCTTCTCTCCTAAATGTTCCATGATTAACTGTGAGTGTTATTTTTAAGTGTAAGCAATTAGTAAACACAGCAACTCAGCCACAAAGTAAAGATACAGAGCAGAGTCGCCAAGTGCTGAGGCTCAAAGTGGATAAAAGTCAACAACTGCAGACTTCCAAACATCTGGCATTAACATTAGCACAAAAGGAAAACATTACTTGCCTGATTCCATTGTGCCAACTGTAAAGTTTGATGGAGGGGGGATAATGATATAGGGTTGGTTTTCAGGGGTTGGCTTAGACCCATAAGTTCCAACACAGGGAAATCTTAATGCTTTAGCATACCCAGACATTTTAGACAATGGTATGCTTCCAACTTTTTGGGACCAGTTTGGGGAAGGCCCCTTTTCTGTTCCAGCATTACTGTGCCCCAGTGAACAAAGCAAGATCCATAAAGTTTGGGGTGGAAGCACTTGACTGTCCTGCACAGAGCCCTGACCTCAACCCCATTGAACATGTTTGGGGTGAACTAGAATGGAGATTACAAACCAGGCCCTCTGGTCCAACATCAGTGTTGGACCTTACAAATACTCTTCTGGATGAATGAGCAAAAATACCCACAAACACACTCCAACATCTTGTAGAAAGCCTTCCAAGAACAATGAAAATGTTTACAGCTGCAAAGTGGAGACCAAGTCCATAACAATGCCTATACTGTAGATTTAGAATGGGATGTCATAAAAGGTGTAATGTGTAGGTGCCCTAATACTTTTGTCCATATAGTGAACATGTAATGGCAATCTTCTTAATATTTTCTGCAACTGTTTTTCTGTCAATAAATAATGAAAATCACACTTAAAACACAGACAGACAGAAGGTTCCTGGTACGAATTATACATACAGCTGTTTAGATTACTCATTTGTTAGATATCATTTACTTCAGCAATTCCTCATTAGTAAAAATGATTGTACAATAGCTGGTGACTTCTCTTTGCCTGTAGGGGCAACACGGTGGCTAAGTGGGTAGCACCGTCGCCTCGCAGCAAGAAGGTCCTGGGTTTGGTCCCCAGGTGGGGTGGTCCGGGTCCTTTCTGTGTGAAGTTCGCATGTTCTCCCAGTGTCCACGTGGGTTTCCTCCGGGTGCTCCGGTTTCCTCCCACAGTCCAAAGACATGCAAGTGAGGTGAATTGAAGACACAAAATTGTCCATGACTGTGTTTGATATAACCTTGTGAACTGATGAACCTTGTGTAATGAGTAACTACCGTTCCTGTCATGAATGTAACCAAAGTGTAAAACATGACGTTAAAATCCTAATAAACAAACAAAACAAACTTTGCCTATATAAATAAGGAGAGTTTTACTGCGCCCATTAAAACAGAATATAATAAACATATAAACAAAAATTTGTGAAAGGTTTTATTAAACAAAGAGTAAAGCGCTGGAGTTTCTCCACACTTGTTTTCATACCATGTCTTTATGGGACAAACTTTGAGCACAGGGGCAGAGTCATATTGGAACAGGAAAGGGGCTTCTTTAAACTGTTGCCAAATTGTTAGCAATGGGTGTAGCTAAATCACCTAAATGTGACAATTAGAATGGGTGTTTACATACTTTTGTCCATAAAGTGTACATACTCAACACGTTTTAACTTAAATTTACTTAATGTAACTGTCCATTTGACATAAACATGTTAAAGGTGCAGATGTTTTGCTGATGTATTGCTGCAGTTTATTTTTGTGATAATAATACAGACATTTAAATTCAGTAAATGTTTTTCCGTGTTGCCAATTCAAATGAGAATTAAAATGAGTTCAAAGAATACTTGTGTTCCTGCATGACCTTTAATGGATGGATCTGTTTAGGATTTTTTTTTTAAAGAAGGGTTTTGTTTTTTGCATTCCCTGTGCTTCCTGTGCAGTGTACCATAGGGAGACGTCGCCATGCAGTATGTGAGGAAATTTGAGACACTTGTGGGTGCACAGAGCTCACATTTCACAACAAAGCAACATGCTTTCAGGTCACATCAGCCCTGTCACAGGCGCTAATCAAAACCAAGCAGAAGCAGTCTGTGTCTGCAAACACCCCACCTCCAAACCCCTCAATATTTTCATCACAAGCTTTTTAAACGAAAATAATAAACAGGCACACACAACGAGTTCCAGCTGTTTTATCCAGGCTATGCTGTTTAGTCATGCACATCCTACAAAACTGGTGCCTTATTTAGAATATCCTGCATATGTATGATCACTGATCTTGCTTTTATGCGTTTATTTGGTTTCATGTATTTAGATACTCGTTGGTAAACCTTGGAAATATACAAGTATCATCAAAATATGCACATGCCACAAATTATAGACTTTAAAAACATAAAGAAGTGATCTGCGCAAATATCTTGGAGCTGCACATCATCAAGTAACTATTTTGTTGTTTACACTGAGATTGGTCGAACAAGCAGGACAAACTTAAAGTATACTTGTTAACATGTAATGTGATGTTTAAGCATGTTCGACCTTTCAGGACTATACAGAATAAACACTGCCCTAATGCATTCCATTTACCCGAGGCTTTTACTGCTTCTGTCTATTTCGATTCGCTTGGTTAAGCCTTAGGAATGGAAAAGTAGTTAAAAAAAAACCGGAACGACAAGACGAGAAGTAAATCAACAAGTAAGTAACCGAGTTTGATCCGGAAAAGTAAGAAAAAAGAATATATACTATACAGGTTTTGTTGTTGATAATGTTTAAGTGTAATATGCATGACTTTTCAAAACAAAAGAAGCTGGCTTGCACACATCTGGTGGCTATCAGGCTCCAGAACACATCACAAGAATGCAAAATCTACTCAAACGTGGTACATAAAACTTAGTTTACCTTTTGCTGTTGGTACCAGACGGGGTTCTGTCCCGCTGTCGCCGATTTTTAAACCAGTTGCTGACTTGGGTCAAAGACAGTCCAGTAAGTTTGGCCAAGTTTTTCTTCTCGTCTGGAGTCGGGTACCGGTTCGCTTTGTAGCATTCTTTCAGGACATTCCTCGACTTCTCTTTAAAACAGTACACAGTCTCCTCTCCGTCCCAGATGGTTTTGGGCAGAGGGAACTTCTTGCGCAGCCGGTACTTGTCCACGGCCCCCAGGCTGCGCCCGCGCGACCTCTCCGCCTCCTTGTAGCGCGCGCGCAGGTACAGGTCCTGCAGGAACCCGTGGTTGCTCGGGTGGAAGTCGCGGCTCTCCAAGATGGCGTAGAGCTCGGCGAAGTCCTCGCGGTGGAAAGCGACCAGGGCCCGGGCCTTAAGCAGGGTCTCATTGCCACGTAGCACGTCGGACTGAGGAGGGATGGTGGCCAGGAAGCTCCACAGCCGATCCACGTTGGCCGCCTGCAGAAGCGCCTCGCACACGCAGGCGACCTGCTCACTGGAGAAACCGAGCGCAGATTTCGGGAAGCTCTCCAATAACTGGTCCGAACTGTCCGCCGACTCTTTTTCTTCTTTAACCCGGGCTTCTGATCGGTCGCTTCCATTCTCCGTTTGTTCTGGAGACTCCAAAGACAAGGAAGCCATTTTTAGTTGAACTTTTTTCTCTTTCGGTTCCTCCTCCCTCCCTCTTTGCTCCCTCTGCCCATTCTCCGGGTATGCTCTGATGGAAGAGTCGAGAAGGAGTCGATTCTTTAGACGACTCTTTTTAAAGCGAATCTTGAGAAATCAATGTGATTGGACGAATCTAAAGTTTTGGCAAAGTTGCCTGTTTTCAGTGGTGATGATAATGCTCGTCATGCTGGTAAAATCCTGGTACCAGATACCACAGGACTCCTTCAGGTCAGTGGCGGCTCCTGCCAAATCTCTCACCTGTCACTCAAAAATTTAATTTTGAGTGACAGGTAAGGGGCAGAGGGCTGTCACATTTTTCCATTTCTTGACCATAATTAGAGCATTTCAACAGTAAAGAAAAACTATACAAATTCAGATTATCTACATATTTTCAAACATTTTACAATATCACAGCATGATTAGATACACAAAACTACAATACGCACACATTCACAAATTTTACACCTCTTAATTAAACTGTCTCATATCGAAAAAAGGATGAATTAGAAAGAGCTTTATTTACTATTGCAAATAACTGAACAATATATAAAAGTGTTGAACTATACTTGTGAGTTTTGATTAAACAGATTTTCTGTCCATTTCTTAATACAGAAACCTGTAGAAAATATTGTCTGTGGTAATGTTCTATTTTTGTTAGCAATGGGTGTGCGTGAAACAATCATTCTGAACTCACTAATCTGAAAGGTTGTAAAATCCATTATTTTTATTTATAGTAATTAATGCACATATAATTTATTTGTGCCAGTGCTTCTGTTTTCTTAGGTATCATGCAAATGCTTTGGTAATCCTTACATTTGCATGAAGAGAGAAAGGACAACAAGCACTGCCTATTAGGGCTTACATTGGCAAACTGTAGCCTAGTGGTTAAGGTACTGGACTAGTAATCAGAAGGTCGCTGGTTAAGCCCTTGAGCAAGGCCCTTAACCCTCAATTGCTCAGACTGTAACTGTAATGTAAGTCGCTTTGGATAAAAGCGTCTGCTAAATGCAAAAATGTAAATGTACATTCACATGTGAAAAAATGTTTTTAATATAAACCCCATTTTGTTGGGACACTTTGTAAAAGCAATAAACACAATATTCTGTAAATTCTTAATTTCCACAACACATATACAATTGCCGTGTGTGGGCATTCTGGTGGTGCAGTGGTGCAAATTATGCTAGTCCTAGTCATATGCAATCAGCAGGTGAGGCATCTGCATACATATATGATTGACTATGTCTAAGGGGATTGTCATCCTGTCCGGGGTGTGTTACTGCATTGCGCTTAGTAATTTCAGGGAAACCGAACCCACAGCGACCTCGACCAGTATAAAAAAAGAACATAAAAAGAAATAACAAATTATACAGTAATGTATTTAGCATGACCTATAACCTATAGAAAGCTTATTAAGGAACTCATCCAAGCTTTGTTATGTTCTAATCATTCATTTTCAGAAATAAATGCTTGCAAAAATCATTAAAATTCAGGTCTGTAATGGAATACAAGTGTATGTAAATGTCTGACTGTGGTGGCTGTAGTTTAGTTTGGCTTGTGGACTTCCTGGTTAAGCCATAACGAATCAATACATGAATGTAAATCATTAGAACCCACTGGGTTTGTTTAGCTGAAAATATGAAATTAATTAAAATGTTAAAATGCTATAGGTAAATATAATCAAAAACTTAATTTACAAATAGTTGTGACTATAAAAAAGTTAATAAAAATAGAAAACGTTGATTTGTAAGTTGTTTTTTTTCATTTATCATAAAAGTACAAAAACCACTCATTCTATTTTATTTTTTATTTTATTGTATTCTTATTTATGTTGGGACAGCATGTGTTTTCCATTGTGAGTGGACTGAAAACATCAGCTGATCCACATTTACAAGTGATTTTTTTCTTTTTTCCAATTATGGAGGTCTTCAACTGTAAAACAATAACCAGCATGTGTTGTTGATTTTTGGCCTTGAAATTTACCACACATTTTTACAGGTCTGGGCTGCAGTCATACCTGTCTAGCCTTACACTGTCTGATTACACAGCCATATGATTGTAACACAAGCAGAATGTGGCATAGCATTGTATTAATAAACATTAAAAAATATACATTTGTTGCACTAAAATGTGTATAAATCCTTCAGAATTAAAGGTGCCATCACATATACTACATATAATACATCCTCAAACAGTCTCATACCATAACAGACCCAGGCTTTTAACAGACCCGAATTGAAGCTGGTAACAATCTGTTTTTTTTTTCATTAAGAAAACAAGCCCAGGCTTGAGCCCAGGGAAGTCAGCTGCATTTCTGGACGTTGTTGACACACTGCTTCCGCTGTTCATAAAGCAGTCCTAAACTGTCACTGTTCATATCCATCGTTTAGAAGTAGAAATTCAGAAGTGTTTTAGCCTCGCCCATAATGCATCTACTGCTTGCATTAAGATTTTAATCATATACTGCACTGTGGATGTGTAAATTAACTACAACTTTGCAAATGTTCATTAAGGAAAAGTGTATTTACAAATGATTTTTGGGCAAAATAGGAACCTTTACCCATTTTTACTTGTAAAGAACTAGGCCTTTCCTAGATGCTGATTTCATAACTATCAGAATTTTATCATCATTCCTAGTCATAAATTAACTTTTTGAAAGACGTTTTAGGCATTGACAAATGAGTGCATGTTAACAAAACACCACAGAAGTTTATATGGTAAAACAAACATATTTTCTTCATAAAGTTTTTTGTTTTAATGCAGGTCAAATGAGATTTAAAAACTGCTGCTTTTTGTTTTAAAGACATTTTATCTACTGTCCCAAGTTTTATGGAATTGATATTTGCTAGTTATTTTATTCTAATTTGCTTAAAATGTATAATTACAAACATTTATGAACACTAAAGCATACGTGTATATCCATGAAAAGGTTTGCATGTGAGGAAAGCCTGTGTGTGTGTGTGTGTGTTTGTGAGAGAGAGAGAGACGCAGTTTTGCATGCTGGATAGTCCAAGTGGGTAAAGGTTTTAACATATTTTACAGGGACACGTCCACACCTGAGCTCAGAGGGAAATGAAGCACGGTCTCACGCCTCTATACTTTCCCTGTAAAGGAATGTAAACTCCACTTACAACAGAGGGGCCAAGAGTTTGTAAAACCCCACCCTACTCCTTCCAACCCCCATCTATCTATACCTCTGAAGTGGAAGCCTTTGATCTTTGGGTTTATGCCTGTGCACACTTGCCCTACCAATTCAGAGACTAACTGTGAAGTGTCAAAAAGACACTGGTCACTTCTGAAGCACTGTTTATGTCCACAAAAGTGTTACATACAGGCTAATAACTTCACCATCATTAGATTTCTGCAGTTATTAGACTATTTACATGTTCAATTAAACAACATATGTGAATATTTTAAATTGGTGTAAGGTGATTGTCAACAAAGCATGACCGCTAGCTGGTGTAAATTTTAGAAAGCAGGTACTACTCTGTGGCCCTCCAGGGCCAGTTTGTTTATTATTTTTCCAAAGGTTTATTATGCTTTAAATTACTATTATTTTTTGTAAACCATTTAACAATACATTAAACATGTCACTAATTTAGGTGCAAGAACACAATTAACAATCTGTAATCATTTTAACTTCCAGTCTAGAACTAAAATGACTGAACCTAATCTGTTTTAAATAAAAAAAAAAAGCATGTTTGGGTGGTGCAGCAGTTTAACACTGTAACACCCCACTGAGGAATAGTCAAATCTCAGCAGAGCTACCAACCTGGCTTCTAGTCACTACCAGTGAGTCGTTTGGCATGTTCTCCTTGTGTCATTAATAACAAGCAAAATAACAGTTTCCTCTCACATCCCAAAACATGTCTGTAGACAAACTGGTGCCTTGTTCAGGGGTGTATATATATATTATATTATTTATATATATATATATATATATATATATATATATATATATATATATATATATATATATATAAAAATTTGCTTCATGTTTTGGGACCGCAGTTTCTGTATGTATTCCTGTCTTTCTGTTTCTGGGGAGGTTCTGGACTCACCGCGACGCTGATTAGAATATAGTGGTAAATGAACACGAATAAATAAATTACATAGGTAACATTTATCAGAGTTTAAACAGTTTGGTTCTGTTTATCTGTTAGCGTTTTATTTTAATCGTTTTACTTTTATTTTAAAAGACTTATTTCCTCCCGCCCAGCCCATGATGTAATCCTCCTGTCCGGGTCTTTCCCTTGAGTCAGTGGCTGTATTCCAAATGAATCTTTGTTATAACTAAAGTTTACTTTGTAGGGCATAGAAGAAGTCATAAAGCAAACTGAATAGAACACGTACATAGGCAGCGGTTAGCCGATTGAGACCAAGCCCGTGACAAGGCAGGTAGGCAGAACCAGTGTTGCCAACTTAGCGACTTTGTCGCTATATTTAGCGACTTTTCAGACCCCTCTAGCGACTTTTTTTTCAAAAAAGCGACTAGCGACAAATCTAGCGACTTTTTCTGGTGTTATTGGAGACTTTTGGAGACTCGAACGTGAAAACACACATTGTTCTGCAGTTACTGTCCTCAAGCACGGGCGGTCAGTATCACAGTCAGTGTTGCCAGATTGGGCGGGTTTCCACCTAAATGAGCGGATTTTGTTGGAAATTGGCAGGGAAAAACACACTTTGGCAGGTGGACAAAATTTGGGCTGGTTTGTAATTATTTTGGCAGCTTAAAATATAAATAAAAAAAGCTATTGCTAAAGCAGGTGGAATATAAATAGGTCTCCCTTCTCCCTACCTTCTCCCACCACATCCAACCCGTTGTCAAAAGTTTGATTGACAGGTTATTCTTTCCAGTCCAAGACACTGTTGCCACGCCCATCAATACAGTGATTCATATGTTAGACAAGTGATTTGAGTTGAATATGAAGGTAAGCAAGTCTCATATGTACGAGAGGTTGAACTTTCATTGCTTGCAAGTTTATTTGTATTTACATGCAAAGGGTTGTGTGTCCAACAAATAATGCATTTTACAAACTTGGCAGGCTACTTTAAAGACATGCAAGCAAAAAAAATTTGTCCTTTATAATGTATAATTACTGATCTGTACATTTTAAGATATTAATTTGTAGGTCATGATGCTTTAACTGGTTTATTATTTGTGAAATGCTAAACACCATCTGCTTATCCTGTGTTTTTTCATGCATTTTGGCTGAAAATTACTGTCGCAATCTGGCAACCCTGCCCAGAGTAGCTCAGTATTTTCTTAAAAAACAAAAACAAACCACGAATTAACAGAAGACAGTTCATTTGTAGTTCTAACCATATTTAGGGTGTTTTTTTACCCACTTTTTGTCTTTCCCCCGCAAATGGATCATATGCAAATTAGGCAATGACGTCATTTACGACTTTTAGGACAGCCAATAGCTGCTTTCCTTACTGAGGAGTTGGCAACACTGGGCAGAACCTTCCAGAAGCGGGCTGGGCGGCTTGACTACTGCAGGAAGATCCTTTTTCTTGTGGTGTTAGCTATCTGGCTAGATACAATAATATATGTATATATTTTGAGGTTTATTTAAGCTTAATTTGTTTAAAACGTTTATTTAAGTTAATTTTAGGGTTAAAAGACAAAGTGTGGAGAAGTGTTGGGTAAGTATTTGAAATGCGAAGAGGCTAGGTACTCGCTAGCTGTCGGCTAATAATGAAATTTAACGGTAGCTAGATTCATATAATAAATACAGCCACAGAGTTGAACATGAGCAGCAGTACAAATAACAGTAAATTTGTATAGATAATATCGGATAAACTAAAATAAAATACAATATAATTCGCTTTGGTTAGCTGTTTATTGTCGCTTTGTTAGACATAATGTTCTTACACAGTGTGTAGTGGAAAGCCTGTGTTTCAGTGTGAGGTAATCGGTCCTGACTTTGCTGTCACAGACAAAAATCTTGGGAAGCTCAGAGTAACATTTTGCATTATTTATTTATTTATTTGTTTGTTTAATGGAATACCATGTTTGGTTACATTCATGACAGGCCAGGTAGTTATAGGTTACACATGATTCATTTCAAGTAAGTTTGTCTCCAATTACCTCACTTGCATGTGTTTAAACTGTGGGAGGAAACCCACACAGACACGGGGAGAACATGCAAACTTCACTCAGAAAGAACCTGGACTGCTCTGCCTGGTAGTCAAACCCGGGACCTTCTCACTGTGAGGCAACAGTGCTACCCACCGATCCACCGTGCAGCTAAAGTTTTGGATAAAACAGTGTTACACATGGTAATCAGGCCAATTTTGCTGTCACAGACCATTGGTCATTGTGAAAGATTTTATTTGTTTCGGAGATATGGTAGGTGGTGTTGTAATGCCTAATGTAACATGCCTAGTGAACGAAGGTTCTTTCAGCGTCCAAACTTTGGATTTAGATAATGAGAGAGGGCACAGTGGCTCGGTGGGTAGCACTGTCGCCCCACAGCAAGAAGGTCCTGGGTTCGATCCCCAGGTGGGGAGGTCCGGGTCCTATCTGTGTGGAGTTTGCATGTTCTCCCCGTGTCTGCGTGGGTTTACTTCGGGTGCTCGGGTTTCCTCCCACAGTCCAAAGACATGCAAGTGAGGTGAATTGGAGAAACAAAATTGTCCATGACTGTGTTTGATATAACCTTGTGAACTGATGAATCTTGTGTAATGAGTAACTACCGTTCCTGTCATGAATGTAACCAAAAGTGTAAAACATGACGTTAAAATCCTAATAAACAAACAAACAGATCATGAGACAGTCATGTTTTTCAAACTAGCGATCACTTAAAACACAGACCTAATTATTCAGTTGATTAACCTCACTATGCAAGATTGGTCTTTTTAAAATGGCATAGTAGCTACCGCAGCTGCTAGCTGAAAGATGTGAAAATATCCCTCGTACCTCATGTTCTCTTTTAAGATTGGACATTCCATGTAGTCTTCTTTTACTCCTTTACAAACAAAATACAATACTATAATTTTTGCATGTGCCATGAGTCACCTGTTGACCAGCCCTGTTGTATTACCAACAGACTGCACTTGTTTAGTGGCCTAATAAATTTAGTGACACTAATAAACGAAAGGGACTATCTTAACAATATTTTTCTGTTGCAGTCTCTGTTTACCTGATTCGTGCAGAAGAAACACAAGGTTGTGAAAATGGACGAAAGTGTGACTGTAATCACCAACCCGACAGTGTCAGTACGTCTGACCAGTACCGTCAGCTCCTTTGAAGCAAATCGCAGATTCAACCGAGGAATCACCATTGCAGATTTCAAGGTAGTTCAACATCATCATACTATTAAGTTACAGGAAGTAAGGATGTTATATGGTCAGCAGTAGGGATGTATCAGTACTGACCTAGTCAGATTTCAAGTCAGTTTATTTGTATAGCACTTTTATTTACAATAGACATTGTTTCAAAATAACGTATAGCAAGGACTGACAAACCAAAACCCACCCTGTTGAGTAAGCCAATGGCAACAGTGGCAAGGAAAAACTGCCTTAACTCTCTTAAATGCTGGATTGGGATTCAACCTGCTTTGCAAACCATATTGAAATACTATAATTTGCACAAGACAGATAATCCACATGAACGACGGATGCAAACTGTTTTTATACCCGGCACTATCACACAAAATTTCTTAAATAATAAAGGTAAATAAATGCTTTAAGCACAGATCCTGTATTTTGGTAGCTTTATTTCTTTGTTTTGCTGGCATCTTGAGTAACTTTGCTTGTGTTTTTACTCAGAGCAAGCTGGAGCTCATCACTGGCTGCCCCATGGCCTCGATGGAACTTCAGTTGTTCAGTGCCTCCGACAAGTTCTTGCAGAATCTTGATAGTAATGAGGCTCTGTTAGGTTCCTACCCCGTGGATGACGACTGTAGAATACACGTAAGTTGAATATGATGCTAAGAAAATGCTGTTAAGTAAACATGGATAAAAATATGCGTAGAAATATTAAACCTGTTATGTTGTTCTGTGATTGCAGGTAATTGACCGATATGGTACTATGACTGGAGCATTCAGTGATTTGTCTAAAGTGGAGAAATATGAGATTTCAGAAGTTGCGTATGAAAAGAGATCAGGTGATTGATGTATTACACACTTTACAATTATCAGGCTTCCATTTTTGAAGTCAGATTGTCATTTTATAAATCCTGAGATTTGATGTTTTTTCTTATTGTTATTATTATTCCATTTATGCTTTTTCATGTTTCCTCTCAGTCTAGTCGTATTCAATTACCCCACTTCCTGACACGTGTAGTAGATAACCGCTTGTTTTCGCTGGCCAGAGGCCACTTCTGTTAACTCTGACCTGCTGATGTTTTTCAGATTCTTTGAGAAACTTTAAAAAGAACATGAAGGTTGGGCGCTTTAATGAGGAGAATGTGGCCAAGCAAGACGAGATGATTGCACAGAAAGAGGAAAATGAGAAGGTTGCATTAGCTTCCATTACAGTTGGCAATCGCTGTGAAGTTAAGGCGGCAGGTCAGCCCACCAAGATTGGCACAGTTATGTTTGTGGGTGAGTAGTCACATGACCCCACAGAATTGTTTTTGTTTAAAAAAAAACAAAAAAAAACCTATATATAAACATTGTTTTTCTTTCTTTAGGTACGACAGATTTCAAACCAGGCTACTGGGTGGGTGTAAAATATGATGAGCCGCTTGGGAAAAATGACGGCAGGTCAGTATCATCAAATGTACTTATGTTCTTTTTCTCTTTCATGCATCTGTTTACTTTATAATAGACGGCTAGGAATTTGATTTGGGGAATGTCCTCCTGCAAGGGTAAATAAAGACTGTGCACTGTCAAAGCTGCAGTTGTAAACACCAAGTGCTGAAGAGCCAGCTATGCACAAAGAAGAGTTTTACTATCAGCCTTATGAGAATTTAATTTCAGTGCAGGTGGAATAAATGTCTAGTAGTAGTGTTCTTCCACAATTCTCTTTCCTCTTCCTCCAAACAGTATTTTCCACTGTCCAATGCAATCTTCTTTGTTTCAGTGTGAACGGAAAGCGCTACTTTGAGTGTGAGCCGAAGTACGGTGTGTTTGTCAAGCCTACAACTGTGACAGTGGGAGATTATCCGGAGGAGGACTACGGCCTAGATGAGATGTAGGCTGCACTCAGAATGTAGAAAAGATCCTGGGCTGAGGATGCAGGTGTCTGGAAAGATGAACTTTTAACTGCTGTGCATTCCAGTGTTATTGGTCTTGAGTGAAAGAGTGTTTCTTCATGTTGTCACCTCTAATCATTGCTTAGTTCCATGCTTGTCTGAAAGAGGCCAGAATGATGGTTTTCATGTCATGCTGTAGGTGGAAACTGCAGTTTAAATCACATCTCCATTGTGAGTCCTGACGGGGGTCAGCTGATGCTGTAACGACAGGAAAAGAGGCCAAATTAGCCGACCGGCCCTTTAGCCGAGATATAACATACAGATTTCGTTCTATGTGAAGCATTTTGCTGCATGTTGATCATCATCATTTGGACATCTGAAAATGTTAGCATAATATGCATTCATTTGGGTTTCAGTCACATATGGACTGTTTCATTTCACCAATGTGTATAATATGTACAAAGGATTTTTGCAAACTGGAACAGCTTTTTCCTTTATTATTTGGTTAACAAGGTTATTAATGATGCACTACCTTCTCTGTGTACCAGTTACTTTAATGTTTAGTTGTACTGTGTTTACTGAAATAATACACCCTACAAATAAATGACATGCTAAAACGTAGGTGTGTTTCAAGACCACTTTTTTCATTTTCCACTCCTGCTAACACGGTTTTGTGATTTTTTCTCAGCCATTAACAGAGTGCATTTATAAGTTTAGAAAACAGATCAGCAATTAACCAGGAGCTAAGCGATGTGGGTAAAATTTAACCACAGTCAAGGAAGATTTACTGCACTATGGGAATAAAAGCTGCAGATCAAGAAAAAAGCTCCTGCTCTTAAATTGTCACCTTAACGCTCCACTTAATTTCATTCCATGGAGGAAGAAAAAGCAGAAGCAGGCAGCCATGACAATGTAAAGCTCTCTTGATTCACTTGAGCATTCTTTTCATGTTCTGGCAGTTTCAAATGGTTTTTGGTGGCTTTGGATCAGATCTGACCATTCAGGACCATTTTCATTTGAATAAGGTTACAGATTTGCCAATGTTAAATTCACTTTTGAAATGCTGCAGTCAAACTACATTTACATTTTACATTTACATTTTCTGCATTTAGCAGACGCTTTTATCCAGAGCGACTTACAGAAGTGCTTCCATAGTAAACATTTCATTTCTCTAGTTTTAGTAAACAACAGTCGAAGAACATAAATCTGCAGAAACCTGTTCGAACCAAAGTTTTTTTTTTTTTTTTTACAAGTCAGCTTAAGTGCTTAGTAAAAAGGTGGGTTTTTAATCGTTTTTTTAAAGACGGCAAGAGACTCAGATGTTTGGACAGACAGAGGAAGTTCATTCCACCACTTGGGTGCTAGAACAGAGAAGAGCCTTGATGCTTGTCTTCCTTTAGTCCTGGGTGGAGGCTCAAGTCAAGCGAGACTAGTGGCTCTGAGGTTGTGTGGTACAGAGCGGGGTTTGATTAGACCACAAAGGTAGCTTGGGGCTGGTCCATTTTTGGCTTTGTAGGTGAGCATCAGTGTTTTAAACTGAATGTGTGCAGCTACAGGAAGCCAGTGAAGAGAACGCAGCAGTGGGGTGATATTGTGGCGGTGTTTAGGTTGGTTAAAAACCAGGCGAGCAGCTGCATTTTGAATTAGCTGCAAGGGTTTAATAGTGGACATAGGAGCACCTGCCAGGAGGGAGTTGCAGTAGTCCAACCGTGAGATTACAAGTGATTGGACCAGATTCTGGGTAGCTTCCCTGGAGAGAAACAGCCGAATCTTCCTGATGTTGTACAGGAGGAACCGGCACGATCTTGTTATGTTGGCTACATGAGAAGAGAAGGTCAGCTGGTTATCCAGGACAACACCAAGGCTTCTTACCTTATCAGATGGTCTGATCTGGGAGTCATCAAGAGAAATGACTAGGTCCTGGGTTGGAGATTGATCTCCGGGAATGAGCAACATCTCTGTCTTGCTGGGATTAAGTTTTAGATGATGAGCTGACATCCATTGTGAGATATCTCGCAGACATGCTGAGATGCGAGCTGAGACTTGTGTGTCTGAAGGAGGAAATGACAGAACGAGCTGAGTGTCATCTGCATAGGAGTGGTAGGAGAAGCCATGGGAGGCTATGACCTTACCCAGAGAGCGGGTGTAGATCCCTGAGGAACACCGGTTGAGAGAGTGCATGGGGGAGATATGGATCCCCTCCATGACACTTGGTAGGAGCGCCCTTCGAGGTAGGAGGCCATCCATTGCCATGCTGAACCTGTTACTCCAAGGTTGGAGAGAGTGGACAAGAGAATGCTGTGATTCACTGTGTCGAAGGCTGCAGAGAGGTCAAGAAGAATAAGGACAGATGACAGTTTGGCTGCATGAAGCTTCTCAGTAACAGCTACAAGTGCTGTTTCCGTAGAATGCGCTGCCTTGAAGCCAGACTGGTACGGATCGTGGAGGTCATTCTGAGTAAGAAAGGCAGATAGTTGGTTATAGACAGAACATTCAAGAATTTTGGATAGAAAAGAGAGGAGTGAGACAGGTCTGTAGTTGTTAATGTCTGTAGTGTCTAGTGTAGGTTTCTTAAGAAGGGGAATGACCTGAGCCTTCTTAAAAGCAGTAGGGACAACACCTGATGTCAGGGACATCTACTTCTCTTTATATGAGTCATAAACAAGTGTCATGTCATGAATGGAACCAAAAGTGTTAAAAATGACTGTAAAATCCTAATAAATATATTGTGGCGCCGGCGAGCAGGAAGGCGAGCCTCGGGACCTCGAGTGAGCTGCCCTTGGCAGATCTCTCAGTGGTTTAGGACGTACACTCATACATACACACATACATTCATACAACAGACAAACACATAAGCTACCTATCCAGCTCTCACCGCAGCCACCCAGTCTGCCACACTGGGATACACGCTGACGGTAAGCCTGGATACCACGGCTCCTCCCACTGACGCTACAATATTAAGTAATGACACTGGTCAGGGTCATGAGTTTGGCTTTCCCAGAAGCACAAGGTGCAATACATTAACACACCTGGTCAGGATGCCAATCCATCACGGGAAGGGGGATATTATTAAAAATATTAAAACAAACAAACAAACAAACAAACAAAAAAAAAACTGAACAGTAAAATCTCAAGACTGCTGTGACATACACTGACAAGGCATAACATTATGACCACTGACAGGTGAAGTGAATAACACTGATTATCTCTTCATCAAAACACCTGTTAGTGGGTAGATATATTAGGCAGCAAGTGAATATTTTATCCTCAAAGTTAATGTGTTAGAAGCAGGAAAAATGGACAAGCATAAGGAGATTTGATCGAGTTTGACAAGGGCCAAATTGTGATGGCTAGACGACTGGGTCAGAGCATCTCCAAAACTGCAGCTCTTGTGGGGTGTTCCTGGTCTGCAGTGATCAGTATCTATCAAAAGTGGTCCAAGGAAGGAACAGTGGTAAACCGGCAACAGGGTCATGGGCGGCCAAGGCTCACTGATGCACATGGGGAGCGAAGGCTGGCAACAACAGACGAGCTACTGTAGCTCAAAAGAAGTTAATGCTGGGTCTAATAGAAAGGTGTCAGAATACACAGTGCATCACAATTTGTTGCGTATGGGGCAGCAAAAGGGGGACCAACACAGTATTAAAATAATGTCATAATGTTATGCCTAATCAGTGAACAAGTCCCTAAGAGATGTATGTAAATTTTGGACTTCCTTTGCTTAAAATGTGATGCTGATACTTGGACTACACAGCCAAATATGCTGCATACATTAATACATTTATAAATAAGAAATAAAAAAGACACTAGTACAACAAAGTATATATTTTATTACAGGCCCGTTTGTTTTTATAGTATTATGCAAAGATAGAATGTAACAGAATGCACAATTCTACAATACATGCACATACACCTATTCAAAAAAACAACAGATCAATGTATATAAATTCATTCTGTGTGCATTTAGAGATCTAAATACCAATCCTTTAACTTGAGTGATTAGTACTAATGCTAAAAAAGTTATATATTTAGAGTCGCACACTAGCTAAGAATAAAATTAATTGACATACACATTTATAAGCAATGTTCTGTTAAAACGTGCAATACCAGCACTGTACCAACAGTTTATAAAACTCTCCAACACGGTTTTACTCTGATTAGTGTCCATCAACACTATACAAATGCAAAAATAGATACTATTCTAAACATACTGCAAGTCTTTCCGCAAGCATTTGATCATAAATGTTGATCAGACGTGTGCCAATATAATTGTTCTGTACCGTGATAACTGCCTGTTTATCACGTTGAGGAATATTTCATTATAAAATCATTGCTTGTTTGCACCACACACTCCTTTACATTTGTTCAACAGGGGACTAAAGCGTTCACAAAAAAAAGAAAGAAAAGAAAAACCCTACCTAGGCAGCTTCTTTAGAAATAAAATGAAGCAGGAGTAATGATAATGTTAAATGTTTGATTGTAACATTGTACTATGTTAAATATTTCAATATAACGTAGGATATAAGCAATGGTCAGCACATGTAAAGCTCACATGGACTACAAAAACAGAATAACAAAATCATAACCATTATCAACTGTATGTAAAAATCACATTAGACTGAGGGATCTGGGTTGTGTAGTGTAGGGGTGAATAACATTGTAAACATTTTAATATGCACACTGGGTGTGTTTACATGTACAAACTAATCAGATAACTGCACAAATATCTGTTCACTGGGATTGAATGCACATCACAGTCTGATTAAAAAACAACGAAGTTAAATCAATCAATAATCAGATTTAATTCTTATTTATTTAACGTCACAACTGACTCATTCACGTAGCATGAGGATCTTCTCCACAAGGGGGCGCTAATGGCACTGGAGGAGTTTGTATGTGGAACCAGTCACACTGGCGCTTTGGTACTTGTGTTCTCATTATATCAAGAAGCTGGGAGAAGTTCAAATGCAAAGTAATCTAATTATATTATGGTTTAAAATATTGCATAAATGTGGCTTTTCCAATGTTATAGAAACACCCGAGACGGTACTTTTTGTGCATTTTCCTACAGTCTGTTTCCCAGCTGTCTATCAATCTAGTAGGTGAAGGGTTAGCCCATGCTTTATCTTACACATGTAAAGAGATCAACTGCTACCCATTTAATAGTTGGACATTAGCCAGACCAGTAAACCTGGAGGAGGGTGCTAACCGCATTCCTCTGTACATGAGCTTACAGATTCAGGAAATTTGCTAGTCTTGTTTTGATCAACTGGAAAAAACAGGAATGCCACCACATCCAACCAGACAACCCAGACAGCAACGTGAATTATCCTAGTGCTGCTGAAAATACATGACAGTGGTCTTATCTGAGCTGACTTTCACTTCACTGTTGCGCTACACATTAGTCTTTATTTTGTTAAGCTGTTGAAACCAAATTCGAAATTAGATCCTCATTACTGTGGATGTAAATTCTAACAACAAAATAAAAGCCACAGTTTGATTTCAGAAACAATGCTATGCTCGTTATGAGTGCTTCAATAATAAATCAGAAAATGACTGCAGTATTATTGTGCATGTATACACACCATGTCACTGTATGAAGTCACACTGACTTTGCAGCTGAAAAAATATGTAGTGTTCTTTTGCTCTGTATTAATGTAAACCGTGAAAAGGCTGTTCTACTTGAGTGTCTAGTTCAAGAGGTCATGACAAACTTTACACATCCACTACTTAATTAACTGGACCTTCTCATTAGCTTATGCTGTACGTGGACAAAAGATAAATTACTTTAGTTTTTCAAAGGACAAAAGATTCATAAAAACAAATACTCTCTGGTAGCCTTGTCAAAAGAACAGAAAATCTCATAGCTGATTGTTTTCATTACACTTCACCAAAATACCGTTCAAAATCATATTACCAACCAAGTACCATCTTAATCACCGCTCTGCACCACGAACCATCGAGACATGCTTATTTCACCAACTAAAACATTATAAGTCCATCACTTCATGACCAGTCTCTTCCTGGAAATCCATTCTATAGTTTTGAAGTCAGCTTGTCGTTGATCACAGTCCCTTTGATGCTGAATATTTTGTTCCGCGTTTACATTTGGCTGATACTCTTAGTAAATATGCAAAATTATATTAATAACTAAATAGATATACAAAACACAGCTCTGTCAATCAAGTCTGATCTCTGATTACTATGTATTAGCAGTGATCAATATTTATTGATATAATATTCGAAGGCAACCATGTTAGAGTAAAAACAAGAAATAAAAACCAAAATAAAATCAGCCTGATAAGACTGAGGCTAGAATAGGGCTGGGCAATATGAGAGTATCAGTATCGGAAGAAATCCTAATACTTTTTAAGAATGCTGTCAGTACTTCAACAACACTAACATTTATATCATTTTCATTGTTGTGTCCCCTTAACACAGGTTACTGTTTGGACTTAATTTATTTATATTTACATGGCACCTTTTTAGCTGGAACTTTACAAGCGTACCCAATCTGATCCACCCCTCTTTTAAAGCGCAGCAGGGCATATTTGTTTAATATACAAATTGTCAATCATATACTATGACCTTGACAGCCATCAGATTTCACCCCTGTGAAACAAATTGTGAGGGCTAACATCTGTCATAGGGTGGGTCAGTGTCTGGAGAGGGGTGTTAATTGCCTTCTTCCATGTACTTGAGCTCCAAGATTAAGAGATGAGACAGGATTTCCATAACTTTTACCCAAATATCACAGCCAATTACACTCCTGAAATGCTTGTGTTGCTTAGAAGTCCCAAAGATGTATTACATGCTGTGCATGTTGACTTAAAGGATGTTAGTAATAGAATCAGTATCTGTATCAGCTGGTATTGTATGGAAACATATAAATTGTATTAGTGCTGTACAGTATAATGTGCATATGGTTAAAAACAACACAAGGTTTAGTGATATACTATTGCAAATCACCCAGTCCTAGACTACAGTTTATAACAAATCCAATGTACTAAAATACATGTACAACCTTTAAAAGATTTTTTGATAACTGAAAATCAGAAATAGAAAAAAGTGTGGTCTCATAAAGCATTATAATAAGACCAACTCACTATGTTTCAATAGATTCAATAAGATCAAACTGAAGGCACTTGTTATCGATCATGATATGCTGGCACAGCCGAGCGGAAGATTTGCCTTCCTAAAAACACCATCTTAACCCCCGTAAATCTTAAAAAGTGTATTTCATAACCCATAGTTCCAAGCAGCAATCAGGCTAGTTTTTGGTTTGCCAGACTCATAGTCAACAATAGGAAAAATAAAAAAAGCATCTTGTTTGTGGACGAAGAAGACGATAAGCTCATAGAGGATGATTGGCATCAAAGCAATACTTTCATTGAAGGTGAATGAATAATTGTCTGTTCATGGGCCAGCCTTGAGGACGCAGACATGTAGAAATGTAGTAGTGATAAAAGTTTTTAAAAAGCATAAAAGTAAAAATATCCGACTTTCAAATCAGTTCGGTCATGTACGTTTTGCATGAAAATCTCCTGCCATTTAAAACCAGTCATCCAGCCATACTGGAAGCTTAGTGTTTAATTTGAACCAAAACCTCATGGCAGCATCTCCACGTCCTTCACAGATTTCAGCAGTTCATTGTGAAGCAAGCACAGACCAAGTGGAGTGTATGGCAGAGCATATGCTTGACCGTTTGGCTCTATAGCCAGGTGAGGAAGCTCTCCTTGTCGATCTTGGTAGCAGCAAGCACAGACTCCATGTCATTCAGGATGTCAGAGCTTAGAGCTTCCTGCAGGCTGGGCATCAGCTCCTCGCCCTCCACTGCCATGCTCTCACTCTCCAGCGTGCCGAGGTCAACGTCAGTGCCCGGGATGGCCTCCAGGTAGTCGGGGAATCGGTTTGGCTGGGTTGCCATAGATGCAGGGCCGAGGGATTCACCTGAGAATGAAATTTCAACAATTAATTTGTGTGGAATTTTATTTTGGTCTAATCCACACAATATCGGGTACAGTTAAGAATCTTTTCTTATTTGTTTTGCAGTTCCATTTACGCTTAATTTGTCTATAAAGTTAACACATTCTAAAATTTGTTCTTCTTTTATTATGAAAAAGAATTGAGAAAACATAAAACACAAACGCACCAAAAAACAATACAATTCCAAAACATGACTTCGGAATCAGGAATTAAGAAAGGATTCAAATAAAATACCAAATTTAAAGTTAACAGATGCTAATCTCTTAATTTAAATGATAATGTGTTTCTACCTGTCTCCATCTCGTCCACACTGTTGAGGAAGTCATCAGGAGTGCGAGGGACACTGTAACTGCTCATGCTCAGTCCACTATCCGTACTTTCATCTCTGGAGTGATATGTTCCACTGTGGAAAAACAGAAGAACACACATGTCCATTAATTTCATCATCAACCAGGTGATTATTATTGTGTTTATTATTACTATTGTATTTATATAACAAATATAATTTGATTTTTTAAAAATGGATATACCAGGTGAATTTAGAAAAAAAGCAAGAAGGTCAGCTCTTCTTGTAATAAAATATAATAACAGTGCAAATTTATTTCATCCAGTGCACTAGAGAACTGCAGTATAAGAAATAAAACAGTAGGTAAAACATTCAGTAAATAACTACATTTTTCTCCCTGCTATTTAGAGCACAACATAAAATGTTACATTTTATAATACTTCACAAGCTGGTGTTTGGTAAGTGCTGGGAATTGCAGCTCTCTGTAAACAGCTCAGTGTTCACATACAGTGTGAGAGCAAATACTGCAGCTTACCCTGACGAAGAGTAAGTGTGTGTGTAGGCAGTGCATGAGTGTAGCATGATGAATAGGGTCTTTGTATGAGCCTGTATGTGTGTGTATTTTAGAGGTAGATGGTCGGTTTCAGCCAGAGACCACATGTTCTCATGGACCAGTTCGCCTGTTCACAAGCCACCCCCCTTCCCCTAACAACCCCCCCTCCCCTTCCCAACACACACATACATATACACACGGACAGCATTGTTATCATACTAAAGGAGAAGATTCACAAATCATAGAAACTAGTTCTGGTTTATTGTGCTTAGTGATGGCTGGCAGAAAGAGAGTAAGTGCACTGTGGGAATATTGTTCATTTTACTCCTACACAGACAGAACACATCAGGTTCCTCATAATATACAAACAATATACTGATAAAATAGTGCGCTGTGTGAACTTAGAGAGAAAACCTGAAAACTTAATAATACATCTGCAGAGTGATAAGGAAAACGACCAACACTACGAATAAAAAACTAATTTATATACATGTGTTTACATAAGGTAGAAATATGTGTGTTTGAATCTGTTTGAATATGTGTGTCTATGTTTATTGTCGATGATTGAAAAAAACTGTGGTTCTAGATGTAAACATGGTAAATCTGTAACAGCTTATGTAATATAACATGGAACCATATTAAAAGAACTGTTGAATAAACCTAACAAAAAACAGATGTACCGATAACACAAATGCATTTACATTTACGGCATTTAGCAGACAGAAGTGTTACAGTATACATTCTGAGAAATTAAGGGTCTTGCTCAAAGGCCCAGCAGAAGCAACCTGGCAGTGGTGAGGCTTGAACCAGTGACCATTTGATTACTAGTCTAGGACCTTAACCACTACGCTACAACTGCCCCATTCATCTATAACTAAAAATAGAATCTTAATTAAGATGAACAAAGGTACTACGGCTGTTTAATAAAAACTGGCTGCTGTATTAAAAAATCCTAGCCAATCAAACACGGCAAGCATATTAAATTTGTTTGTATTAAATTAAGTAGTAGGAAATTAAAAATAGATTAATGTATTATAAAAGAAATAAAGTATTAAAGTGTTAAATAAAAAAAAAATTACATTAAAAAAGACAAACAAGTCAAAAGCACTGTTGGGAATTTGAACACTGGATCCCAGTAGTAGTGGGCTAGCCTAATTTACGTCTGCGCCACCCAAGTGCTGGAGACTATCCGAGCTTTTCAATATGTGCAAGGCACACAGTAACACCCTGGACGGGGTGCCAGTCCATCACAGGGCAGACACACACATACACACACCCATTCACTCACCTATAGGGCAATTCAGTGTCTTCTATTAACCTGACTGCATATTTTTGGACTGTGGGAGGAAACCGGAGCTCCCGGAGGAAACCCATGCAGACACACGGAAACCATGCAAACTCCACACAGAAAGGACCCGGACCACCCCGCCTGGGGATCAAACCCAGGACCTTCTTGCTGTGAGGCGACAGTGCTACCCACCGAGCCACCGTGCCGCCCCCAAGCAAACATTTCAATTAAAACAAAATAAAAGAAAAACTGAAAATAAAATAAAAAAGTGGACCAAACAACTATGTTTAAAACTAACAATTTTCCCTTTTATAGGGATATTCGGTCCCTACAGACCTGCACACACCTATGGACCAGAGGACGAGTTTCCCTAAATAACCACGTGATGGCGCACCTATGTTACAGGTGATGGAAAATCTGACAGGAAACTGATGCTCAATCTATGTTGAGCACTATTCTTCACCAGGGCTTTTGGTACAGATTAAAAAAATACTGTGTAATATTTCCAACAGTGAAGTACAATATTTAGCTTAGATCCTTACAACATTCCTACTCACTGATGAGCAGTGGACATTTTATTATTTTGGGACCTGGATGAAGCTTTGCTTCTGGTCATGGACTTTGAGCAGTTTTGACATGTTCTCCCTGTTGATTCCATCACAAATACATACAGTAAGTAAATGAGTATCTCTAAATGGCTCCAGGAGCAAGTGAATGGGTGAATGTGTTAATACCCTGCTGTGAACTGGTGTTGTTGATTCCTGTATGTGTCCAGTGTTTCTGAATATTAAAAGATGAACGCATAAATAAAAGTCAAATACCTGTTAAGAAAGGGGTCTGAGCTGTTGGTAGTCATGCTACGTCCATCTTGTCCCATGCCAGGAGACGACACTGGGTTCTGGGTGCCACCATCCTGCTCCATGCTTGTAGGCAGCTGGTTCCTCAGGGCCAGTTCCTACAGATACAGAAATACACCATGTTTACTATGATGCAACACTGATTTTATTTCTCACTAAGCAGTCACACACATTTGTCTGATTGATGTGTCCAGTATAGTAAATCACAGAGTCAGATGTGCAGCGGTAAACTGTGCTAGCTCACTTATGCTGGGATGCAGGATTCAAATCCCCAATGATGCTATCGAACAGTCAGGTGTCTACATACAGCAGCCTGTTTGGGGTGTGTTACTGCATTGTGGGATCCAGTGATTACGGGGAAGCCAGACCCAACGTGAGAAAGCAGTGAAAAAAAATTTATACCAATATCAATATTGGTTTTTCCAATATCTGATCAGTATCAGGTAATACTCAGATCTTTAAGAGGCCAACGTTAAACTTTGTGAATATATTTATGGAAAACATTCTTTGCTGCTTGACTACATTGTGCCAGGCTGAACATTTGGTAAATTAATTTAACATATTTTGCTTTATTTCTTTCTTAAAAGCAATACATGCTGTTGTTGGACCCCCTATATACATCTAGGTACGTCAATACTTATGGCTTTTGTGACCTTCTGAGAAGACATGGGAATAAGATGACACTTAGTTTAGTCAGAGAACAAACAATACAGGTTTTACCAATGCAGGCATGAAGACAAAACAACATCAGAACTTTTTATCCTCAGCCGTTTCCTTTATCAGCCTGTTGAATGATATTTTGATGCCCATCCCAGGTGACGTGTCATGAGTGACAGATCTGGTTTTTATTTGTTAAGAGATTGTGAAAGTCATTTTCTGTGAGCGTCCTGTGTGATATTTATGGCCTCTGTCCAACTGGGCGGGTAAATGCATGCTGCTATGGTGTGGGTTTATTGCATGTCATTAAGTGCAGGGTAGGGCGCAGGGTCAGATCCTTTTTTTATTGCACACTTCCTATGTGTAAAGATACGTAAATAATGATTTGGCCCTGGGTAACAAATGGGCACCATAATGGATATTAACTACAGGGTGTAGGGGCTGTTTCCTCTGTGTGAGTCATTAGGAATAAAGTAACCATTTGCAGTGAATCATCCAGTTTCACCAGCATCTGTGTGCTAGCTGGGTTTACAGGTAATCTTACAAGAAGAGTTTGGTTTATTTAGTACACGTGAGCAGCCGAAAGAGGAAAAAAGTGTGTTTGTGTGTTTCACAGGCCAAGTCAACACTGTGTTTACATTCCAAGGCAGCCCCCCTTTACCCACCCACACGGCACCGAGATCCCATCCCGTCTGCCCCCCTCCCACAAGTCCCCGTCTCTTCTTCCGATCCCTGACCTCTGTCAGGCATTCCCAACACCACACACACACTGACACACACACAAACATCAATCCAAGACCAAAGCAAAGCACTTGCTTCAATCAACACAGATTAACACCACCTCACTAGCTTTTTTGTCAGAATGTCAGCTAAATGAACCAGAACTGAAGTTAGCCACACCCAAAATGCTCTTCTGAATCCCTTTAAGCTACTGCTAAACTGCTGACTGGACTAAAATAAGTTTTTTTTGGCATTATTAATATCCCAGCCCGAACATAGGTGACTTCACCAGGAGAGAACATCAGGCTTTTAGTATGATTAATTGAGAGCTGCTTTAAAATAAGTTCAGGACTAAGTGCATGTTCTGAATCGGACTACGACCAGGAGCTGGTTTAGAATCCTGTCTGTGAGAACAAAAGCTTGGGGGTGGTATCATGGCAATTAATCTGTTAGTGGCAATACATTTAATCGAAGCTACTACAATAATAATAATAATAATAATAACTCAGACACTCATCCTGCATAATAGGTTGGCTCTTAACCTGGTGAAAATGAGGACCAGCTCTCATCAGGTTCACTGATTATTGACCCGGTACCATGTAAGGCTTTGTACACACTATTATAACATATTTTAATGTACAATTATTTTTTACCAACAGTAACAGTATGGATATCAGACCTGGGGTCTTGGGCGGAGCAGTTCCTGGTGCTTGAGCCTCAGTCTTTCCTTCTCCATCTGCAGCTGTTGTAGTCTCATCTGGTTGTTGCTCCCCAACACTGCTTGGTTCTGTGGGCTGGAGGGCAGCTGGGTACCCTGTTTCACTGGAGCACTCTGAGTAATGCGCTGCTGGTTCAAAGCTGCACATGGAAACACAGAAAGTTGCTTTATTGTATCTGTATTGATAATTTAATACATCTTGAAGGACTAACTTACTTAATATACAAACACTATTCAAACTCATCCATACTGGGCATGACTAATGAAAGATGAGATGTAAACATCTGTCCTGACAGTCAGATTAGTATAATTATCTATTATTATGGTATAAAATTGTGATTAGCCTTACTATGTAAAAGGCACATCAGCTAACTTGCTATGAAGAGTGCAACAATACATGTCAGTAAAACAACAGTAAAATGTTTACACACACTTGTAAAAGACGTGTCTTATAACAGTCTTGATATTTCAATGATTTCTGCTACAACAAAGTATCATTTCATTTTGTGCCGTGGCCTCCTCATTCCTCGTCAATGATTGCACTTATTCAAAAGTCCATGAAATGAAGACTGTCACCCAAACCATCACCCAAAGCTGAGGTGAAATCATCCCATATGGTCAGATGTAATCAAAGGCCGACCAATTAAATAGAAGCTACCAGGCTACAAGTGTCAACTGTCTGCAGTTAAGCAAGCTCTTTCTTTTGTATAAATGCCAACGCCCATGGTAAAGTAAACCCTGTCAACTGTTAGAAGCTGTAATTAGGAAGAGGCTGCTAAAACTTTCAGTGTTGGTATAAAAATATAATTAAATATAAATAAATTTTAGTAGAATTTCAACGCACATTCACATTCATAGGCAGGCCCGGCTTTAAATCTGATACAGGAATAACAAAAGCTTCGGTGGTAGATGTCTGGAGTCAACATGTCTACAATGTGAGGCGTGTTCAGGTGCTCCTAAACAATGCTCTTTAGTTCAATGGGTTGTCAACGCTGGGAAACCCATTAATGCATGTTAATGCGGTCATGTGTATTGCTGAGCCCTCGAATAACTAAAACAAATGGTGCTGATGGTGGGAGGTGTTACTGTAACCAAACCAGTGAGGATCTCTGTTTACTTATGCGTTTGAACCAGCCAGGAAAACAAAGCAGTTACGGGGCTGGCCTTGTCATGCAGAGGAACTCTGCCCAACCCCAGCCCCCCTACGAATCCCCCCCCCCCCTTCCCAGCCTCGTCACCATTCAATCACTGTGTGTTTACTTGCTCAGGCTTGAATGAGTCTCGGCTCGGCTCTCTCCATGGGAATCAGATCGGAGCCTTGCCACACACACACCCCTCCCCAACCAGGCCTTAAACTCTGTACTGGAGTGTGTGTGTGGGTGTGCTTACAGTGGTGATAAAGTGTGTGTTCTTTCATACCCTTATCTTACACAGATATGGGTCTATTGAAGCAGAACCGTGTGCAGTACAGTGTGTTAGTTATTCTCGGAGTAAAGCAGCTAATGAGCTGTTACACTGGAACCTGTTCCAGCCTGCTAAGTTTTGAAGCCGAAACTATAACACAATATACAACGTCACTCTAAAGCTGAAAGGAGGAGTTTGGCTAAAATAAAAAGCGCAAAATTTTCCATCCAAAACATGTAAAGTTAACGTGATTGAGGGACGAGTATTCTAAAATCCAGCTAACAGGCTAATGTAGCTAATATTATGGAAGTCTGCATTATTGCTAATGATCACAGTAAACAAATGCTTAAAGTTTTAATAAACTGATGGATGTGAATGATTATATTTCCAGAATATTTCTTGGTGGCACTGGATTCACTGTAACCCTGATCAACAGAAAATGGATGAATGCATGAATATAGTTTCACTTTGCATCACACAGCAGCAAATTTACTGACCTACACTGATGGGTTGCCAATCCATTATTATTATGTTTGTGCAAGGTATGGAGAAACCAGAAAACATAATGGAAGCCCACATATACAAGAAAGAACATGACAAACTCTTTACAGACAGTGACCAGAAACGAGGATCAAACCTGAGTCTCTATGGCACGTTGCTGTGAACCACTGTGCCACCCAGTTGAAAGATATGTAAATGCTTAAATCGCTCTGTTGTATTGGAAAAGCATGACACCAGACCCACCGTGACCCTGATCATAATGTGGTGGTAGATAGAAGTAAATATATGATTGCCTTTTTATAGCTCTATTTTAAGCTTACGTTTAAAAAACAGATTTTTTAGATTGCTGCTAATTTTGATGCAGATTTTGTTCCAGCAATGTGGATGATCATTAATACACCCATAGAAAACCTGACAAACAAGTACACTCTATGGTCAAAAGTATTTGGACACCTGGCCATAAGCTTGTTGAAAAGCCCATTTCAAAAGCAAATGGCACTAACATAGAGTGATTTTTTCAGACAGCCACTTTTCTGAGAAGCCTTCTCACAAGACATAAAAGTATGTCTGTGGGAATTTGTGCCCATTTAATCAAAATACCATTTGTATGGCTGGGCAGTGATGCTGGTCAAGAAAGCCTTAATTGATGTGCCAATTCATTCCAAAGCTGTTCATTAAGGCTGAGCTCAGGGCTCTGTGCAGGACACTGGAGTTTTTTTAAACCAAAGATTTTCTTCATGTCTTTATAGAGCTTGCTTTGTTCACAGGGACACAGTCATGCTGGATCAGGAAAGGCCTTCCCTAAACTGTTGCTGCAAATTGGGTAGCATATGATTTCCATTATGTAATCAATTTATTACTCCTGTTAGCAATTGTTGTTAGCAATTAGAAGGGGTGTCCCAATACTTTTGTCATTATATTGTACAAGTACTGCAAGAAATGTAAATTATTAATATTGTAACGTGTCTGACCTGAGTCAGTTATGGTCAGGATAAAGCAATTTGAATAAATAAAGATTAAACAATGTGGCCGGAAAGCACTACAGACAAACAAACTTATTTTTTACAAACAAGACATGATGTGAGAAGCAGGTAATTTAAGATTTAGACGTGCCTTAGACAAGCCTTCTGGTTCAAAACTTAATAAGCAGACTTTAGACAGCTTTATAGATCTACCAGTTTTGCTTTAATTGGACACAAATTTACCATTGCAACTAAACCAGTTTTTTGGAGAAAAAGCTGTGACGACAGGAAGATGTCCCGACAGTTTCTGACAGACTCCATGAATCCCAGAGATAAAGCAGGATAGCAACAGGAGAGCACAGATAAGCCCTAATGCTATCTCTTCTTTGTCTTTTTCACGCTCGTGTGAAACACGTTGCAGCCGCGCCGGCTCTTATCAGCCCTTCATACTTTACCAACACCAGCAGAATCATCTGCACGGGCAGGCAGGCAGGACCCAGGGCATGCTGGGAAACTTCCGGAAACACTTTGGCAGTGAAGCAGGGCACGGCCCCTTTGAAGCCCCTGCAAATATTTGCATGCTGTCTAGTTAACACGGTTGTTTCTTTGAAACATCCTGCTGATAAAGTTGTGACCGTGAGAAAGAATAAAGAAAAGCATTTCTCTTATAATCGTCTATATGTTCCATGTGGGAGGCTAGACAAACAAAATAAATCTCTTATAAAACGTCTTACATTGTGTAGCACAGTGTGAAATGAGCAGTCGCAGTCAAACAGTTATTATGGGTGGGTCAGAAAAACGTAAACATTGAATTTTGAAAGTGGTAATGCCAATCACCCAATCTGATTAGTTAAAAAGTATCATAACACTAAATATATTTGAAACCCTTGGTACTGTTTTTTGATTTAAGTTTTTCATTAGATTTTTCAAAGGTCAAAATAATGCAGACTATCTTATTATTATTATCATCATCAAAAAAGTGGGTTTTTGAATATGATTATAATGTTGTTAATAATAAAGTATTAAATTTAAAAAATGAAAATAAAGATCATAGCTAAAGAAAAACACACTGATCCACAATGATAACTTCTACTTAATGTATCTGCATTTTTTTTTGGCAGCCCTCGTATTTAGGCGTCACCACAGCATCCGCATACCTGATTTGGCCAAAGCGACTGAATACAGTTTAAGCAACTGAGGGCTAAGGACCTTGCTCAGGGGCTGAACAGTAGTGGTGGTAAGGTTTGAACCAGCTAGAAGCAGTTTTAATGCCAGATGCCACTCCTGATGAAACCTTCTTTAATTAATCTGTGCTTGGGACCAGGACTATGAGCGCCCCGACAAGTGCATCTCCCAATAGCTATGCTATTTGGAAAAAAAAGGGGGAAGGGGGTGGCACATCCTTTCTCTGATATTCAAATATGACGCTGGACATATGATGAAGCCCAATAATATTTAATGTTAAACTTGATAAACCTTAAGATATTGATACTGAGCTCTGATTCTGATGTATATCAGAAACCAAGACACAGGCCTGAATTATCTAATAATTATGAACAGCAGCAGCAGTTATAAAGCAGTTACACATATGAACACTGTATATGGATACTGCAGCCTTAACCTTGCATGGTCTTTTTCTCATTGGCTGTTTTGAATAACTAATTATTTTTGTTCTTAATTGTTGTGTGAAGCCAAAAAAAGCGAAAGAGAACATCCTCACTAATGCAGCTGCAGTAACCTCTGACAGTACTGAAATTTCAGAAAGAATAAATACATTAAAGCACACTGAAAGTATACTGGTTTGATTTTTGATGATCACAGAGAAACACAGATTCCTACACTGTGGATATTTCTGATTTGTTAGGATGAACGCTGCTCTTTGCGTGCGCACAGGGAACACATCATGCTGAAGTCACGGTAACCGTTTACACATGTTTATCTAAACCGTAAAGCTTCGGTAAAGCTTGTGTGAAAAGTTCAGCGTGTGTGTATATGTGAGTCAGAATTAGCTCATAGCTCTGGAAAAGTTGAGAGCTTTATAAGAGAGTGACATCACTCTGCATCAGGCAACAAGGTGCCAACTTCAGCGCTCAAGTGGCATGATGATCGGGGCGGAAAAACAGTGATAACCTGATAGCCTATTCAACAGCATAAAAAACTGAAATATTTAGTGTGTGCGTGTGAGTGTATAGTGTGTACAGAGTGTATAGTGTCTACAGTGTGTGTATAGTGTCTTTATTGTGTTCAGAGTGTGTTGTGTGCAGTGCATGATGAGCATTGAATATATAGTGTGTGCAGGGTGACTCATGTGCAGTGGGAACAGTTTGTCCAAAGTGTAGAGTGTACAGTGTGTGAGTGTGTGTGTGGTGTGTAGTGTGTCCAGAGCGTATGCAGTGTGTGTAGTGTATCATGTGCAAAGTACACAGTGTGCACAGTTTGTGCAAAGTGTAGTGTGTGCAGTGTGTGTGGTGTGTAGTGTGGCCAGAGCATATGCAGTGTGTGCAGTGTATTATGTGCGAAGTACACAGTGTGTACATTGGGAACAGTTTGTGCAAAGTGTAGTGTTTGTGTGGTGTGTAGTGTGTCCAGAGCATATGCAGTGTGTGCAGTGCATCATGTATGTAGTACACAGTGTGTACAGTATTTCTAGAGTGTGTGTGTGTGTGCACATCGGTGGTCTCTTTTGCAGACTGTGTGTGAAAAACAGCATAAAGGCTCCATTTGGGAACATTTAGCACCGCCCAGTTAGCAAAGTTCTTCCTCCCACCCATCCACTCTGGAGAATCCGCAGACGCATGTCGGCTCTTTTTTTCTTCTGTTCCTCTGTTTTTCTTTTTTCCTTTCCTTTTTTGTTCCCTTCCCCCTCTGTTAGGCTCAGTCAGCTCCCCCTCCACGTCCCTCCTTTCCTACCCCCTCTCTATCCCTCTTTCCCGTTCTCTGTATTTGGTGAAAGGTCTGGAAGAGATTAGGTGCAATGCTGCAGTATAAAGAGATCTGGCTGAGACTCAAGTCCGTCTGCATGAGCAGCAGAAAAGTGTCCTGCCCTCTCCGGGCCTCATTCGGGACAGAGGGAGGAAGGGGGCGAGGAGGAGAAGTGTGAGAGAAGGGCAAGAGGGAAAGAAAAAAATAAATAGAGACGAAGAAAAAAAGATGCATGAAAGGGCAGGAAAGTCACTCTTTTCTACCCCTTTCTCTATAATTACATAGGAAGGCCAAGCAAATAAAAAACATTTGAATGCACGTGTGTCTACATATTTACAGTAATGAGCCACCAGCCAACAGACCTGCTGAGACATGGACTCCACAAGACTGAAGAAGTTCTGTGGTATCTGGTACCAGGACATTACCAGCAGGCCCTTTAACTCCTGAATGTGCAAGGTGGATAATCTTATAGTACTGTACATCATCTTGGCTGACCACATGATTTCTAAAGTGCCCATTGTAAGCTCTTTTGGCAATGAACAGAAGTTAGCACGGGCAATCTGACTGTAATTCTTGTGACAGTAGAATCTGTTTGATTGAGTGTAGATCAGGGATTTAACCAAAAATCAGGGATTGGTTTTGTAACCAATAACCAACAAACCTATAGCATCCCATCAAAGCGCAGTACAGAGTTGAATATTAATGGGTTACACGAGCTTTATTGATTAACACAGTGTAGCGTAGCTAAAGTGGCAGTTTTATAGAGAAGTAAGGTGAACATAAACACTGTCAGCAGAACCAGTTCAGCTTTCAGAACAGATTAACATGCAGTCAAATTAATTTAACTAGCTTCACCGTTTGTGATTTTAAAGCTTAAATAGTTAGCTTCAAATCCACATGCAGCTGTACACAGCTGGTGCCGCACACTGAGGGTGGGTCAGCGTGTGTTTCAAATCAGTTTTTTTACTTTGTACAGACTGTACCTGCTCTCTCAACTGAAATAAAGCTTCAGCTGTTGGAATTGAATTAAAATGCCCATTTAACCAATAACTCTAACCAGTTAACTGTTAACTGACAAAGAAGTCTTCATTCGATTAATCAATGACAACCCTGGTGTGGATGGATTAACGTTGTTGGAAAGATCATTCTTTCAGTTTGTGTAGAACATAATAATAAGCACTTATTTACCAACTTAAGATAAAAAAAGAGGAGTTTTGTTGTCACTTTTGGTAACTTGCCATAGAAGCGGTTTGGCTTTTCAGAAGTTTGTTTTGGGCTGATCTCAGAGGTTAAACACAGACCAGATTCTCAGTAAAGACTTAAGCTCCACTAGCTGCTCTCTCACTCACATCAGGTCTGATTGTGGGGCCCACCAGACTCGTACATTCAGTACTTATAAATCTTCAAAGAGCAAACAGCGTCTGCACTGCGGTTCTGCCCCTCCGAATCTGCACCACTTTCCACTTTCACCATTTATAAAATCTGCTCTGTAACGTCAACAGACTTTTACACAGATTGAAAAAAGAAGCTCTGAGTGTTCACACATGTAGAAAGAAAGGGGTGCAAGGCAAGGGAAAGAAGTTTTAGGATGAAGGGAGGGCACTTCTGACCGTGAGTAACTGAAAGTGACATAAGCAGACACTTTCATCTCTTTGTGAGCTGAACTGACAGGGATTAGAGGGGGAGAGAGGGCAGGGGAGGGTGGGCTAGAAATGAGACAGTTTTCACTAGGACCACCAAAGCTGACCACCAGTACACGACCCTAAACTTCTGCAGAGATTGTTTTAAATGGCATATGGAGAAATTAAAGAAGTGATTCAGCAACTAAAAAAAAAATCTATATTTATACAAAGTTTATCAGTCAAAGGTCTGAAATGTGTTTTAGTTTTGCACTGCCTAATGTAGCTTTATTTTTGTTTTAAATAAGCGTCAACTAGAAACTGAAAGTCAGGAGTTAATAACTTACTGTAGGTCCACACAATTACTCACTTTTCACCCAAACCTAGAGGCAAATAAATGTAGCCCATTTGCCTCCTGCATGTTTTTGGAAGGTAGGGGGAAACCAAAGTATCCAAATAAAAAAACCCACACAGACAAACAATTGCACAATTTCTTACAGATAGAAACCAGAGGTTAAGACTGAACCCAGGTTCTTGAACCAGCTGTGCCACCACGCCTCACTTACATAACGTTTTACACAAAATCCTTTCTCTAAACACTCCCCTAAATCCTGCTTTGAACACTGTTCTTTGACACACGATCAGATTTTGCTTTAAGCTTTTTTAGTTTTGCACTAAAGCTAAGAATTTAAAGAAGCTAACAAAAAAATTCACACACATTCGTCACATAAAATGAGATGGTGACTAGAAATTTGGCTAAAACCAGACAGTGTTACATAAATGTTGCATAATAAAAATCACCATATATATAATCATATCACCCAGCGCTACTTTAAACGGGAAGTTCAAGCAAGGGTCAAAATCATAGAAGACTATGTTCAAACGTAAACACCAAACACCAAACTTATTTTGGCGGAACAATTCCATTTCCATAATTACATCCTACATAAGTTTTTTAACAAACTATTCCTTTGTTATATGACTGTTATGACCCTCGTTTAATCCTTATGTAGTTGCGAAGAATATAGTGAGTACTGTAAGTATGTGTTTGATGACAGGAATTGAATAATTTTGTGAGGACACTAATAGCTGAGTCATGAGTAAGCTAACCACAAGATGAGTCAAAGGAAGTGGGAATAGAATTAAATTTCACCTGACCTGCTTTCTCCTAAAGGCTGCCCATGAACTCCACATAAATCCCATTGGTTCTGGAATGGATCCATGTGTATGGGGTTTAAATACTTTAATCATATGATGTAGCTTAGTAGATAAAGTTTTTTTTCGGTAACTAGTGTGATATCAGAGCAGATTAAATTTTAAACTATATATTATATACAGTAGACCCTTGAGTTACGAACGGTTTACCATACGAACATTTCGGGTTACCAGTGATGTTTTTTCAACCTAACGTACGAACAAATTTCGGATTATGAACCGAAAATTGAACATATCTATCACTATTTGTTGTTGTATAATTACTCCTGCCAGTAGCTGTCACTGTGTATCAGACACAGGGGACAGTTAGTAAGAGAGAAGAAGGAAGTTATTCTTTCATACAATTACACCTACAAAATACAACACTATTAAAATAAAGAAGAAAATAATAGAGAAATATGAGAGTTATTGTTGTTTCTGGTAGATACATTTTATAAAAAAGAAGGAAATGTATTATGGTGTATAGTACAGCACATGTTCTGCACTGAAATGTGATGTGTTTTTTATGTACAGTACTACTGTGTATTGTTGTTCATTATTGTTTATTACAGTATTATCTATTCTATAATTTAAGTATAAATTCAGGTATAAATATAGTTGTATTTAAAACAAAAAAGACCATTAAGACATTAGAGAGGTTAGGTAAGGGGGTGGTTTGGGAGGTCTGGCACAGATTAATTTTATTTACATTATTTCTTATGGGAAAAATAGGTTTAACTAACGAACATTTTGACTTAAGAACAGCCCTTCAAAACCAATTAAATTAGTAAGTCAATGGTCTACTGTATAGCTTTGTGAGGGGTATTATTACTGTCCAGCTGGAGAAAAGAAACTTGACGTCAATCAAACTTTTCTGTAAAGTGGATTTTTTAAAGCACTTTGGTTTTAGGATGGCAGCGCTTATTAAAAATGTCCGCTTCCAGTAGGAACACATTGTAAAATAGGTGCTGATGTTTGAGGAAAAAACAAGAACATACTCTAACAATATGTGTACATGTTAGCAGTTTACCACGGAACCTAGCTAAGCTAGCACATTTACTGTGTGTGTTTTTTTAAATGCAGTTCAGATTTATTCATAAGAGACTATCTGATCTATTATATGAAACTACACCAACTATCACAACTAAATATTAACTAAACATCACCAACTAAATATTACCAATATAAATTAAAAAGTGAAGAATGTGGATAATTAAAAACTAAAAACTAAAGGTGTCATCTAAAAGCTCATAAGAATGGTGGAGGAAAAATAATAAAAATATAGCTCATGATTTCTTTGACTTAGAGCTGGGTAGTAAAGAGAGTTTTTCAGTTAAATAAAAAATGTGAATACCACTGGCACAGAGAATAATAAACTTTCTAATTTTTCCTTATTAATTTAACAACTAAAAACTAATTATCCAACAATAAAAGCTAAAAAAAAAAAAAAAACTGACTAAAAACTAACAAAACCCCCACAAACACTAAAGCAAAACTAAATGTCAAACTGGTGGTACAGATGAGACCACCATGAAATAAGGAAATCCAGGGTTGTGCTCGATGGACATGTTCGTGGTTAGTGTTCATAGTGAGCTGTGGGATTTTTTCTTTTTACAAAATATGCTGTGATTTAAATTTTGACAATCATTGCTGTAGAGCTCACCAAAGCGTGGGTCGAGCCTTGGGTCCAGCCAGGACGTGGTTTTATTCTTGTGGTTGATGTAGTAGATCTCTCCCTCTGGGGTAATGGCCTGTTCCCATCCTTCAGGAAGAGGACCTGACAGGAAACAGCCAGGATAAAAGCCAAACATTTACACAACAATGTTGCTACACTGTTTATATATTTACTGCTAATTAATAACTGTGTATTTCAGCCAAAACCACTGCCAACAAGTGAGAGCAATCTTCATGGACATTTACTGGCAGTGAAATGGGTAGAACTGTTAAGCTCAGTGACTTTTATTGTGACATTTATATACTGTAAGTTCCCATTTTTAAATGTATTTAATTGTTTATCTGCTAGAGCTGCATTGCTCGACTGTACAGCTATTGGTGTTGTGTTACTAGTTACTGGGGTATCATCTAGGAGCAACCACAGCTCAGCCATGAAGACACAAGCACAAAACAAGACCATGAAGTTAAAAAGTGTGTAGCATATAAATTCAGCTATCCTCAGAAGAAGATCTTTTTATCAGTAGCATAATAGATGAATTACCATGTGCAAGGCCAAGGGTTGGCTGGCATTGTGTACAGCACATAAGCCACGCCATCTGCGCGTCTGCTAATCAAATATGATTTATTTTGCTTTACCAGCTGAGTATGTAAAATGATTTAGTATGTTTTTTAAAGCCAAAATGAAAGCCTTAAGTGCTTCTGACCAATGAGAGATGAAATAAAGAACAGAGTGGTTATGTGGGGCAGGATTGGTCATGTTTTACGACTGCCAGTTTTCATCCAGGCCCTATAGCTCACAGATAAACATCACCTGAGTATGTTCTGCACCTGCATTCAAACTCTGCTCATCCGGCTTCCATTATACACACTGACAATTATATTCTAATAAACCTGCTCACAGTTGGTTTGTCAATGCAAGTTTTCATAGCAAGAGCACATTATGCAATTCCTAGCCCCGTTTCTCCATCAGTAACTATTTTTCGGAAACTATTTAGCCTGCAATTGTTTAGAGAGTACACTGTGTGTACTGTGCACTGTTTAGCAACTCGATTTCTTCAGTCACCAATCAACATGTTTGAAATTATTAGACATCACTCATGTAGTGTCACTCCCCAAAGTCTTGCAAAACAAATTATTACAAATAGCCTGTTCAGTAGCAAGAAACACTGAAAAAAGGTCTGTTAATACATTATTAATGTACGAGGAGTGTATTAGATGGTGAATGTAATAGAATTTATTTATTAGGATTTTAACGTCATGTTTTACACACTTTGGTTACATTCATGACAGAAACTGTCATTATTCATTACACAGTTCATCAGTTCACAAGTTTAATGTCAAACACAGTCATAGACAATATTGTATCTCCAATTCACCTCACTTGCACGTCTTTCAACTGTAGGAGGAAACCGGAGCTCGAGGAGGTAACCCACACAGACACGGGAAGAACACGCAAATTCCACACAGAAAAGACTGGACCTCCCATCTGGGGATCGAACCCAGGACCTTCTTGCTGTGAGGCGACAGTGCTACCCACTGAGCCATCGCGTCACCTGCATGTAATATTTACAATATAAAAGTATAACACTGTGTCACTCTACACACAGAGTAGGGGAATGTTGCTGTGTCCCAAATACAATAAGATCAACTGCAAAGTTTGCTTAATTTGAATTCTGGAGTGTGGTTGCAGAAGCAGCACATTTAGCTTTCTGGGTGCATCAAGGTTAAGGCACAATAGCCAAATATTTCATGCCATTCATTTCAGGCAGTGTGAAACCCAACCAATTTTCATGTAGCGTCCACAATCCAATTGACCACAAGTGAACAAATCATCAAGTTGTGTGCAAGAAGTGTCACATACCTGTCGCTGGGTTTAAAAGGTTCTGCTGCTGAACAGGTACAGGGCTAGCAGGGTTTGCCTGGTTTATCTGGATCATGGCTTTGCGGGGGTCCTGCCAGGTGGTCGACTGGTCAATGTGGCTGCAAAAACAAAAACAGACATGAGCAAAAGTATTCCAGCCTTACGTTTATTACATTAATCATGAGTCACATCATTCAGCTTTATTAGAAACTTTTTATTTTGTTCCTGGTAACAATGAGCACAAGGCAGGAATTCATCACGAAAACAGTGCCAGTCCATCACAGGGCATGACACATTTATTCCATCTATGGAGAAACTGAAGAACCTGGATTAAACCCAGGTGTAGTCAGTGAAAACAATTCCAAATGTGCACCTGGACTCAAAAGGAAAGTTAAATTCTGTCAAGGTAGCCAAGTTAGTTAGCAACCTATTGTTTGCAGTTTCTATTCTTGCAAAAGTTAAATTTGAGCTAAGACACCGTAACTACATTACTTAATTAGTTTAGAAACTATGTGTGACTGACTGTTACCACATAAAACATGGGATTTGATCCAATTTTTAGATGATACAGCATGTAACAAAAGTCAACAATCCACATTATTTCATTTGAATCTTATCTGACTGCTAATAAGTCTCAATTGATCTAATAGATCATGGGAGCACTGAACAGGATGCCAGTCGATTACAGGGCATCACACACTCATTTAGTCACTCATTTATACCCAAACTTAGCAGCCTGTCCTGTTGAAATGTTTTGAGGTTAGAGGAAACTAGTGTACCTGAAAAAACCCACATACAGTAACAAGAGATGAGAATGAACCTGCTGGCACCCACATTCACAGCATGTTGGAAGTGATGCCACAGGTGGCAGTTGAGCTCAGCATAAAATGCTCTTTAAAAATGGAGCAGAAGGTTGAGGGTTCAAAGAGAGCCTCTGTGTATTATATTTAGAGGAGATGTATTAAAGGGAGATGGAAAATAACGTTTCGGAATTAGCACTGACGTAGTGAGAGTTTGTTCCAGTCTCTCCATGACTGTTTGGCAGGTACAACATTAGTGATATCATCGTCTACTCTTCAAAACAGTAGTTCATGGAAAAAACAATATTTAAATGACCTTTTGCTGACTATTTGGAGATGTAACAGCCTGGATAGAACCATAACTGCATTTTCATTTCAGTCTTAATCACTGACTAATGTGATTTTTACCATATTAACCAGTACTTCTCAACCCGCAGTGCTACAGACCGGACGTTTATGACAAAGCAGCCTCATTTTGTGTTTTTGTCATGCAGACTTATTATTTCAGCCCCATAAATCAAGGGTTGTAACTATAAAAACCAAAAAACAAACACCAACATCTCTTGGATAACCGACTACATTTAAGGCAAGCTGAGAGGTGTGGCATTTTTATTTTTCATCCAACCGTTTCTGTCGTAACATGCACAGACGCTAAAGAAGGCTGAACTCGGCTGATAAAACACAGGCGGTCAAGTTTGTGTGCAGAGACTAAAAATAGTCTTGTATTGGGAGCTCATTTCACAAATTGGAGTTTACAGTCTGGTAGTGCAGCAGTAGGAGGAAAAGTAGAGGACGAGCTGAGCACAGTCAACTTTGGCCCAGATTAGAATGAGTTACTCATGAGCGGCACAATGGAAGATCACACAAGTCAAAGAAACTGAGAGCCTTTCAAGGAAATCCAACACACACACACACACACACACACACACACACACACACACACACTTACTTACTTATGTTTATACAGTCACCAAACAAAGTCTGTACACCATGAGAGAGGGTTTGTACCAGTTGGTCCTGTGGGGTTTGCATGGTGCTCTCAGTTTGCTACACTTTAAAGGTTGAGCAATCTGTCAACTGTTGGGTTGGATAATCACGGGTGGTGAAACTCAGCCTCCCAAACAAATAGCAGCTTTCACACACACACGGTTTCATTTTGTTTCAAAGGCATATTTTTTTATTTGATGGGTTTAAAATGTGCACAGCATGTCATTATTTAGCTGAAAAACAGGCAAATCTGGGTAAACAAGTGCAACAAAAATGAGCAGCCAATCACAAACGTGTAGTTATTTCACTACTAGCACTTCATTTAAAATGAAATGTACTGCTTAACACAATGTTCTGTTTGTAATTTAACAATACTTTATTATCATTTCTTAAGGTAGCTAGCTATCTAAAAGCAGCACTGCACCAATCTGCAGCCGGCTTAACATTACCTTCCCAGCTTTACCCAGATGCAGTAAAAATTATTTACATTAACAACATTCATTAACCTCTTTTATCCAAAGTAATGGTTGTTGCCAAATACATCAATTCTGAGCAATTGATCGTTGGGGGCTTTGCTCAGGAGCCCAATTTAGCATTTAGCAGACACTTTTATCCAAAAGCAACTTACAGTACTGTGACAGTTTATTGTCTAAGCAATTGAGGGTTAAGGACCTTGCTCAAGGGTCCAACAGTGGCAACCTGGCAGTGATGGGGCTTGAACCAGCGACCTTTCGATTACTAGTCCAGTAACTTAACCACTAGGCTACAACTGCCCTAGCAACTTGGCAGTGGTGGGGCTTGACCCAGCAACCTTCACTTGTCCTGTACCTTACCCACTGAGCTACCACCCCTACCAATATTGCATAATTTTAGTCCTAAGTTGTACAGCACAGCTGAAGATGATGTTTATATTTCTAAAAATGGTGTTGCTTCCACGGCCACCGCTTTTACATCGTCCAGAAAAAATACTCAGTGGGTACCTGCTACATGGCTTAAACATTTTACCCTGGTAACAGTCAGTAATAACCTTGTGTTGTGACAGACAGCACCCATATTTTGTGTTTGATTTGTCAATACCAAGAATTATGTACCATTTTAACACAGCATGAAGTTTGCTAACAAGGCTTATGAGTTCAAAGTAAAAATTCAAACCCATGTCAGAACTGGAAAATAATACAAAACATTCATATATACTGTATATATATATATATATATATATATATATACAGTGTATCACAAAAGTGAGTACACCCCTCACATTTCTGCAGATATTTAAGTATATCTTTTCATGGGACAACACTGACAAAATGACACTTTGACACAATGAAAAGTAGTCTGTGTGCAGCTTATATAACAGTGTAAATTTATTCTTCCCTCAAAATAACTCAATATACAGCCATTAATGTCTAAACCACCGGCAACAAAAGTGAGTACACCCCTAAGAGACTACACCCCTAAATGTCCAAATTGAGCACTGCTTGTCATTTTCCCTCCAAAATGTCATGTGATTTGTTAGTGTTACTAGGTCTCAGGTGTGCATAGGTAGCAGGTGTGTTCAATTTAGTAGTACAGCTCTCACACTCTCTCATACTGGTCACTGAAAGTTCCAACATGGCACCTCATGGCAAAGAACTCTCTGAGGATCTTAAAAGACGAATTGTTGCGCTACATGAAGATGGCCAAGGCTACAAGAAGATTGCCAACACCCTAAAACTGAGCTGCAGCACAGTGGCCAAGATCATCCAGCGTTTTAAAAGAGCAGGGTCCACTCAGAACAGACCTCGCGTTGGTCGTCAAAAGAAGCTGAGTGCACGTGCTCAGCATCACATCCAACTGCTGTCTTTGAAAGATAGGCGCAGGAGTGCTGTCAGCATTGCTGCAGAGATTGAAAAGGTGGGGGGTCAGCCTGTCAGTGCTCAGACCATACGCCGCACACTACATCAAATTGGTCTGCATGGCTGTCACCCCAGAAGGAAGCCTCTTCTGAAGTCTCTACACAAGAAAGCCTGCAAACAGTTTGCTGAAGACATGTCAACAAAGGACATGGATTACTGGAACCATGTCCTATGGTCTGATGAGACCAAGATTAATTTGTTTGGTTCAGATGGTCTCAAGCATGTGTGGCAGCAATCAGGTGAGGAGTACAAAGATAAGTGTGTCATGCCTACAGTCAAGCATGGTGGTGGGAATGCCATGGTCTGGGGCTGCATGAGTGCAGCAGGTGTTGGGGAGTTACATTTCATTGAGGGACACATGAACTCCAATATGTACTGTGAAATACTGAAGCAGAGCATGATCCCCTCCCTCCGGAAACTGGGTCGCAGGGCAGTGTTCCAGCATGATAATGACCCCAAACACACCTCTAAGACGACCACTGCTTTATTGAAGAGGCTGAGGGTAAAGGTGATGGACTGGCCAAGCATGTCTCCAGACCTAAACCCAATAGAACATCTTTGGGGCATCCTCAAGCGGAAGGTGGAGGAGCGCAAAGTCTCGAATATCCGCCAGCTCCGTGATGTCGTCATGGAGGAGTGGAAAAGCATTCCAGTGGCAACCTGTGAAGCTCTGGTAAACTCCATGCCCAGGAGAGTTAAGGAAGTTCTGGGAAATAATGGTGGCCACACAAAATATTGACACTTCAGGAACTTTCACTAAGGGGTGTACTCACTTTTGTTGCCGGTGGTTTAGACATTAATGGCTGTATATTGAGTTATTTTGAGGGAAGAATAAATTTACACTGTTATATAAGCTGCACACAGATTACTTTTCATTGTGTCAAAGTGTCATTTTGTCAGTGTTGTCCCATGAAAAGATATACTTAAATATCTGCAGAAATGTGAGGGGTGTACTCACTTTTGTGATACACTGTATATATATATATATACAGGGTGGGCCATTTATATGGATACACCTAAATAAAATGGGAATGGTTGGTGATGGGTCATGTGACACATCAAACTTATTGAGAATTTCACAAGAAAAACAATGGTGTGCTTGGTTTTAACGTAACTTTATTCTTTCATGAGTTATTTACAAGTTTCTGACCACTTATAAAATGTGTTCAAAGTGCTGCCCATTGTGTTGGATTGTCAATGCAACCCTCTTCTCCCACTCTTCACACACTGATAGCAACACCGCAGAAGAAATGCTAGCACAGGCTTCCAGTATCCGTAGTTTCAGGTGCTGCACATCTCGTATCTTCACAGCATAGACAATTGCCTTCAGATGACCCCAAAGATAAAAGGGGGTCAGATCGGGAGACCTTGGGGGCCATTCAACTGGTCCACGACGACCAATCCACTTTCCAGGAAACTGTTCATCTAGGAATGCTCGGACCTGACACCCATAATGTGGTGGTGCACCATCTTGCTGGAAAAACTCAGGGAACGTGCCAGCTTCAGTGCATAAAGAGGGAAACACATCATCATGTAGCAATTTCAAATATCCAGTGGCCTTGAGGTTTCCATTGATGAAGAATGGCCCCACTATCTTTGTACCCCATATACCACACCATACCATCAATTTTTGTGTTCCAACAGTCTTGGAGGGATCTATCCAATGTGGGTTAGTGTCAGACCAATAGCGGTGGTTTTGTTTGTTAACTTCACCATTCACATAAAAGTTTGCCTCATCACTGAACAAAATGTTCTGTGTAAACTGAGGGTCCTGTTCCAATTTTTGTTTTGCCCATTCTGCAAATTCAGTGCGCCGATCTGGGTCATCCTCGTTGAGATGCTGCAGCAGCTGGAGTTTGTAAGGGTGCCATTTGTGAGTAGCTAATATCCGCCGAAGGGATGTTCGACTGATGCCACTCTCCAGTGACATGCGGCGAGTGCTACGCTGTGGGCTCTTGCTGAATGAAGCTAGGACAGCCACTGATGTTTCTTCATTAGTGACAGTTTTCATGCGTCCACATTTTGGCAAATCCAACACTGAACCAGTTTCACGAAACTTGGCAAGCAGTTTGCTAACTGTAGCATGGGAGATGGGTGGTCTCGTAGGGTGTCTTGCATTGAAATCTGCTGCAATGACCCGGGTACTGCGTTCACCAGACATCAACACAATTTCTATCCGCTCCTCACGTGTTAACCTCTGCGACATGTCAATGGCTGTAAACAAAGAGAAGCTTGTAAATAACTCATGAAAGAATAAAGTTACGTTAAAACCAAGCACACCATTGTTTTTCTTGTGAAATTCTCAATAAGTTTGATGTGTCACATGACCCTCTTCCCATTGAAAAAACTAAAGTTGGATCCAAAATGGCCGACTTCAAAATGGCCGCCATGGTCACCACCCATCTTGAAAAGTTTTCCCCCTCCCATATACTAATGTGCCACAAACAGGAAGTTATTATCACCAACCATTCCCATTTTATTTAGGTGTATCCATATAAATGGCCCACCCTGTATATACAGGGGTTGGACAATAGGGTTGGGCGGTATGACGATATTACCGTATACCGCGGTATTCAAAAATGGTGATGGTATTCAAAAATGGTGACGGTATTTTTTAAATGTGAAGCGCCGAATTTCTGCTTCAGGTTTACCTTGAAAACTGAGACTTTAGGACATACGCGCATCCACAGTGAGGGAGGGGTGGGAGGGGTAGGCGGTTGGAGCTCGCTGATTGGCTGTGGGGTGCTTACTGGTCATAACACAGAGAGACGAGTGAAGAGCCACACTGGTTAGCGTTAGCTGTGAGCTAACAAGCAGAAACTGAAAAACGGCTCGTCTTTTAATTTTTCAAAATCAACATTTTTTATCAGTTCAACCGGAAATGAACACAAGCGCGTGCATGCGCGGACATGTACTTATTTACTAAATATATCTTCAGTGTAAATCGAGCACAAGTGTTGAGAAAAAGGAACAAACAGTAATAATAACGTTACGCCCAATCCGCTGTTCTGACTCTTGTCTGCCATAGATTTTCCTGCCTATGTAAGAACTATTTTTTCCTAAATAAAAGCGCTATATTAAGAAAAAAGAACGTCTCACCTGTCGTGTAATGTAATTATAAAATATATTGTGGGTGACATACCAGAGTTCAAAAGAGGACAAATTGTTGGTGCACGTCTTGCTGGCGCATCTGTGACCAAGACAGCAAGTCTTTGTGATGTATCAAGAGCCACGGTATCCAGGGTAATGTCAGCATACCACCAAGAAGGACAAACCACATCCAACAGGATTAACTGTGGACGCAAGAGGAAGCTGTCTGAAAGGGATGTTCGGGTGCTAACCCGGATTTTATCCAAAAAACATAAAACCACGGCTGCCCAAATCACGGCAGAATTAAATGTGCACCTCAACTCTCCTGTTTCCACCAGAACTGTCCGTCGGGAGCTCCACAGGGTCAATATACACGGCCGGGCTGCTATAGCCAAACCTTTGGTCACTCGTGCCAATGCCAAACGTCGGTTTCAATGGTGCAAGGAGCGCAAATCTTGGGCTGTGGACAATGTGAAACATGTATTGTTCTCTGATGAGTCCACCTTTACTGTTTTCCCCACATCCGGGAGAGTTACGGTGTGGAGAAGCCCCAAAGAAGCGTACCACCCAGACTGTTGCATGCCCAGAGTGAAGCATGGGGGTGGATCAGTGATGGTTTGGGCTGCCATATCATGGCATTCCCTTGGCCCAATACTTGTGCTAGATTGGCGCGTCACTGCCAAGGACTACCGAACCATTCTGGAGGACCATGTGCATCCAATGGTTCAAACATTGTATCCTGAAGGCGGTGCCGTGTATCAGGATGACAATGCACCAATACACACAGCAAGACTGGTGAAAAATTGGTTTGATGAACATGAAAGTGAAGTTGAACATCTCCCATGGCCTGCACAGTCACCAGATCTAAATATTATTGAGCCACTTTGGGGTGTTTTGGAGAAGCGAGTCAGGAAACGTTTTCCTCCACCAGCATCACGTAGTGACCTGGCCACTATCCTGCAAGAAGAATGGCTTAAAATCCCTCTGACTACTGTGCAGGACTTGTATATGTCATTTCCAAGACCAATTGACGCTGTATTGGCCGCAAAAGGAGGCCCTACACCATACTAATAAATTATTGTGGTCTAAAACCAGGTGTTTCAGTTTCATTGTCCAACCCCTGTATATACAGTGTATCACAGAAGTGAGTACACCCCTCACATTTCTGCAGATATTTAAGTATATCTTTTCATGGGACAACACTGACAAAATGACACTTTGACACAATGAAAAGTAGTCTGTGTGCAGCTTATATAACAGTGTAAATTTATTCTTCCCTCAAAATAACTCAATATACAGCCATTAATGTCTAAACCACTGGTAACAAAAGTGAGTACACCCCTTATTGAAAGTTCCTGAAGTGTCAATATTTTGTGTGGCCACCATTATTTCCCAGAACTGCCTTAACTCTCCTGGGCATGGAGTTTACCAGAGCTTCACAGGTTGCCACTGGAATGCTTTTCCACTCCTCCATGACGACATCACGGAGCTGGCGGATATTCGAGACTTTGCGCTCCTCCACCTTCCGCTTGAGGATGCCCCAAAGATGTTCTATTGGGTTTAGGTCTGGAGACATGCTTGGCCAGTCCATCACCTTTACCCTCAGCCTCTTCAATAAAGCAGTGGTCGTCTTAGAGGTGTGTTTGGGGTCATTATCATGCTGGAACACTGCCCTGCGACCCAGTTTCCGGAGGGAGGGGATCATGCTCTGCTTCAGTATTTCACAGTACATATTGGAGTTCATGTGTCCCTCAATGAAATGTAACTCCCCAACACCTGCTGCACTCATGCAGCCCCAGACCATGGCATTCCCACCACCATGCTTGACTGTAGGCATGACACACTTATCTTTGTACTCCTCACCTGATTGCCGCCACACATGCTTGAGACCATCTGAACCAAACAAATTAATCTTGGTCTCATCAGACCATAGGACATGGTTCCAGTAATCCATGTCCTTTGTTGACATGTCTTCAGCAAACTGTTTGCGGGCTTTCTTGTGTAGAGACTTCAGAAGAGGCTTCCTTCTGGGGTGACAGCCATGCAGACCAATTTGATGTAGTGTGCGGCGTATGGTCTGAGCACTGACAGGCTGACCCCCCACCTTTTCAATCTCTGCAGCAATGCTGACAGCACTCCTGCGCCTATCTTTCAAAGACAGCAGTTGGATGTGACGCTGAGCATGTGCACTCAGCTTCTTTGGACAACCAACGCGAGGTCTGTTCTGAGTGGATCCTGCTCTTTTAAAACGCTGGATGATCTTGGCCACTGTGCTGCAGCTCAGTTTCAGGGTGTTGGCAATCTTCTTGTAGCCTTGGCCATCTTCATGTAGCGCAACAATTCGTCTTTTAAGATCCTCAGAGAGTTATTTGCAATGAGGTGCCATGTTGGAACTTTCAGTGACCAGTATGAGAGAGTGTGAGAGCTGTACTACTAAATTGAACACACCTGCTCCCTATGCACACCTGAGACCTAGTAACACTAACAAATCACATGACATTTTGGAGGGAAAATGACAAGCAGTGCTCAATTTGGACATTTAGGGGTGTAATCTCTTAGGGGTGTACTCACTTTTGTTGCCGGTGGTTTAGACATTAATGGCTGTATATTGAGTTATTTTGAGGGAAGAATAAATTTACACTGTTATATAAGCTGCACACAGACTACTTTTCATTGTGTCAAAGTGTCATTTTGTCAGTGTTGTCCCATGAAAAGATATACTTAAATATCTGCAGAAATGTGAGGGGTGTACTCACTTTTGTGATACACTGTATATATATATATATATATATATATATATATATATATATATATATATATATATATATATATATATATATATATATATAGAAGCACATTCTAACTCCTCAATCTATAAAAGCGCTAGAATCTTCTAATCAAATGTGTTTAATTAAACCAGATCGTTTCTGCAGTAAGAAGCTGAGCTCAGCCTGTGTGGCAGCGAGGGAAGCATTTCTAATTATTGCTTTGTTGGGACTTGCAGCTCGATTAAGATGGAAGGCTAATAGAGGAATAGGGCTCCCTGGCAGGCCAGGCCCATCTCATTCAGGCGGGGTCACGCCTAGGGCTCTTCCCAGCTGGCTCTTTCTGTCGCTGCCTGCATCGACACACTGAAGTGTCAGCCCATTGAACGATCTGGCGCCGCTTTTCCAAAGCTTTCACCTGACAGACAAAAGCTCAGACAGAGCTACGACCACGAAAAGGGCTCAACGCTATTCACATCCATCCCCCGCTTTCACCTCCGCTTCTACTGGTACCGTTTGAAGGGTTTTGACATTGAAAAATACAGAAGGTTGTGGTGGGATTTGATCTTTTCTCACTTTGCCCTGCAAGATTAATTATTAGCAAAAGTTCCCACTCTGTTCTCACTGCGAGGTCCAGCGGGACACTGAATAATCATTACTACCACTTGGTATCCAAACGTTGCTCGTGTTTCCTTCAGCGGGAAGCCTTGGTCCAAGATATTTGTGTAAAATACACATTATTTACCAGTTTAGCTGGTTAGTTCATTTTGTGCTAGCTTACAGGCCACGGAGACCATGGTTTTACAATTATAGGTTTTGTTCTTTTGACACAACTGTTTGCAAACTTGCTAGCTGAGCAAGCTAAACTAAGGTTAATGTTAGCTTGCCCATCTAATCTTGCTCATTTAGCATTAGAAGTTCATTTACAACTGTACAACTGTGCTGTTTTTAAAGCTCCAATATTGATTATGATCTTACAAAGCAGTGAGAATATCAAATGGTGATCATTAAATACATTTTCTTAACACACTTGTATCCCAATATTCATTTTCTTAGATCTACTAGCGTAACATTGGAGCCACATTTACCACATTAACAAAGCATTTCCATTAAACTAGCCAGAAGGCCAAAAAGCTTAGAATGGTTAACATGGCTGGTCTTTGTTGGTTATTATTTTGATGACTTATCTGCTTGATTAGCATAACCAGCCAAACAGGTGGACCAGCATTACCTAGCCAAACAGGTTTTACTTAAATTGAGTCTTGTACTTTAAAAATCTTCAAAAAATAATGCTATCGTTTTAATTATTTAATTACTGCCACTAGATTTTGTTTTGTTTGTTTATTAGGATTTTAACGTCATGTTTTACACTTTGGTTACATTCATGACAGGAACGGTAGTTACTCATTACACAAGGTTCATCATTTCACAAGTTTATATCGAACACAGTCATGGACAATTTAGTGTCTCCAATTCACCTCACTTGCATGTCTTTGGACTGTGGGAGGAAACCGGAGGACCCAGAGGAAACCCACATGGGCACGGGGAGAACATGAAAACTCCACACAGAAAGGACCCAGACTGCCCCACGTGGGGATCAAACCCAGGATTGTTTTATTATTAATTGAGATTTTTTTGTAATTAAACATTATAAGTATTACATTTGTATGTTTTCAAACTTAAAAAAAAAAAGTTTACCTTCTGTTTAAATCAGTTTATATTTAAGTTACATGTAAGTTAAGAGATTTGTGAATCCAGGGTTTAAACGTCAGTGGTGCTATTTGCCGGTTGGGCATCTGCACAGACGTGATTGGTTAACGGCTGACAGTGGAAGATGGCCAAAAAAGCCTCGACATTGGGAGGTGCACTTGTTAGTGTGCTCTCAGTACCAATCCCAGGCCCAGACAAAACACAAAGAGTTTGCGACAGGAAGCCTATCCAAGGTTTGGTATTCAAACAAAATCCGCTGTGGCAACACATAAATACGGGAGCAGCCACAAAAGGTTCTCAGGACAACATTTGGACAGGACAACTTTTTTATTTTATTGTTTGTTTAATGCAAATACATGATTTTTAATATGCTGTTTTAGTTTCAATTTTCATCAATTACAATACATTGTAGATAAAGCCCAATGTACTGTACATCCCATCAATGTATAAATCACACAAAACTATGTGGGTTGTCTGTGCAAATGTCACAAACGCAAACAAAACTGTTAAAAAATCGATTAGCCACTAAGTGACATCATAGGTCATTAAATATAAAGTTACTTTCTCTATAAACAAACCAGCACAAAAAGATCATTACATCACATAATATGGTGTCCCAAATTCTCTGAGGTAAATCCCAGTGCTTTAGTAATGAACAAAGAGAGTAAGTGAAGTAAAGAAATGGTAAATGAGTATCAAACCGTAAGAAAGTACGTCAGTCAGAAAAACAGACAGCGAGTCTGACTCAGCACTTCGCCCCCCTTCACTACACCACCAATTTTAAGCCCCCTTGTTTATGCTTTGCTGATCAAAGGAGCTGCCAGATCCTCCCCTAATCCTCCCACCAGCCTACCCCCAACCTCATACACACAGAGCCAGGAAAACAGCCCGGCCTGTTGCAGATGAGGCCGAGCAGGGGCCTCTTGAGGAGGGTCTAGGGGGAGGGATGAGCATCGAAGAGGAAAAAGAAAAGAAGAAAACAGCAAGCGCGGAAGCAATTCCTCATAACTGCACAAGCTGAATGGATCGCTGTGGTCCTGTTACACTCTGTATCACCCTGAACAGCCCCCCCCAACACCACCACCACCACCACCACCTCCACCACCTCCACCACCTCTTCAGCAACTGCTGGAAACTCTGACAGAGGAAGGGAAGAGGGAGGAAGGGTTACTGAGTGTGTGTGTTAGTTTTAATTGGTGTACAGGATGTTGTGTGTTGAGTTCGGCTCTCTTGGGTTTCAGGGTAAGAGTAGAAGCGGGCGGACTCAAATTCGCACAGGTGGCCTTTATTACTGCGAGGTCACACTAGCTTTTTGTCAGGAAAATTTGTCAAATTTAATTGTATTTCTTTCAGTGAAACTTGCAGGGAATACTGAGTCTTTGTTACAAATAAAGTAGATAACCAAACCTTGTCAAGTTCAACTTGGTAAATTTGGATAATTGAATAATTGCAAAATAATGGAACATTTACTTCTAATGAAGTAAAATAAAAAAATCTTGGCTGAAACTTTAATTTATTTATTTATTTATTTATTTTAGTTAATTAATTATTTTCTGGGTAGTACTTTAAATATAACAGTAATAATTGTTATATATTATTTGTTATTTGTTAATTATTTATTAATTGTTAAATATTAGTGTTAAGTCTTCTAAGACGTTTTCTAAGAACTTTTCTTTATAAGTTGCTGTTTAAACTTTCCATCATGGTCGCTGCTGTGTAGAACTTCATTGTTGTACTGCTGTATATGGGGCGTTCCAGCAGCGTGCACTTTATGGTTAGTGTGGTGTTATACATCTAACATTTTGTTCCTTTTTTCCTTTGATTAGATGCACATGTCTTTCTTTTGTTTTGTTTTTTTTGTTATGCATTTTCTCCCCATTTTCCTCCTGATTTAGCACACTCAATTTTATCTTCCGCTGCTGAGAGATACCAGATTGCATCCAAGGAGAGCACGTCGCTGTACACGCCTCTTCCAAAACGTGTACGGCCCTCCTCTTCTCGCCCGTGCTTCCTGCACAGGTGTCTCTCCCGCCAATCAGGGTCCTTACACAGCATATGAAGAGTCACCCTGCAGATACGAAGGCCAATTAGTATCTGCTGCAGGCACTGCCAATTATGCCTGCCAAATGGCACCCAGCTGACCGGTGGCAACACTGAGTTTCGAACCGAGGAGTTCAGAAACTCGGTGCTGGTGTGCTAGCGGAATATCCCGCTGCGCCACCTGGGCGCCTATGTGTAAGTCTTTTTGTCCAATCCCACATCTTGTGTACTGAAACCATAAAAAACCATTTTTTATATAGTATAATATAGTATACATTTTTGTATTACAGTAATAGAAAATACACAGTTCTATTTATTTTTTTAATTTATTTTTTGTTGAAAATAATTACAATGCTATTATTTGTCCTCTAGCTTGTTGGTTTGGCGAAAAACTATTAATTAAATGAGATTTACTTTCAGTACAAAAACAGCTGTAAAGTGGGCAGCCACTGTTAAGCTCTATATCACAACTAGGTGCAAAACTGCACACGCTAAATCTCATTCCTGTACCCGTACACCCCCTCAGACAGGAAAGGTTCCACACTAGATGTCTAAACCACTGTCTCTGGAGCGCCGACAGGCCCAGACTGAGGCCCTCACAGGGACTATGAAGTACAACATACTCGACTCCCTGAACTCAGCAACCGTCTAATTCTGGCTTTCCAAAATGACATAATTCACAAACTCGGCCTTCGGTTCTTTTTCTCTTTTGGATACAGTTACAATATGGTGTTTCAGGCCAAACCCCGAATCAGACTAATAAGAGACTGAAAAACAAAACGTCCTCCTCACCCTCACTACACAATGTGTTATTGTACTCCAAAGCACAGTGCAAGGACCAGGCCAAAAACCTCATCATTGCTTCACTCTGTTCTCCTACTCATGCTGTTTTTCCCTCGTATTTGCAGACAGAACCCCTACACCGGTCCTTCCCGGAGCTTGGGAAAGTACCGGGAAATGGGAGGCAACCTGGATCCTATCCAACAAAAACAATGAAGACACGTGGATGTATAGAAGTGCTTATCGTGCTTTCTAAGCTTCTTGAATCAGGGCGCCCTGCTCTTTCCTAGACAACCCTGGTTATTTTTAACACTTGTTTACACTTAGCAGAGTCTTGTGTGTGGTGGCAGTATGAAGATGTACATAGCCAGAGGATCCCCTTTGATGTTCAAAAACTGTAAGAAGTCGATGTGGACTGTTAGTCAATGAGCAGTCAGTTACGGTCATGTGTGAGATCATACAGTGCAAGCCAACATCTATGGCAACAGTATCAAGTGCTGTCCAAGAACATTAGACACCAAATCAACAACCCTTGGAGATCCACCAGCTAGGGCAGAGATGCCTCCAGTCCTGATGGGCCACAGTGCAGCTTAGCTTTCTACTTCATTTAACCCCCTTGGAGGCTGGGATTAGATTCGAACTTTATAAAGTGCACGGCCAAAAAGCTGCCATGGAGTGTAACAGTTTATACTAATGCGCATTTGCATATTTTTGCAATCAGCGATTAAAGCTCGCCTGATTTCACCAGGGTGGCAAATTAGATGCCATGTGTTATCTGTACTACCATATAGCTGCAAATCAGAATAATTTAAGATTCTGACTTTGACTGAGAGGTGCATTTCTGATCTTTAAATTGGACTATTGATATTAATGTGTAGCTTTCTTCTGTTCTAATTCAGTTTTCACTGACTGCCTGTTAATCTGGTCTTTGTAGTCCAAGCAGAATGTTTGACCTTTAAAGCCCTACATGTTTTTGCTCATGTGTATCTTGCTGATCTTCTAAAGCAGTATAGCCCAGTCATTCACCTTATTCAGCCATAGCCATAGATCATGTATGATCTGTAGTATTTCATTATAGATTTTAATTAATTAACAATTTGAAATTATTTTATTAATATGCCTAAGCAAAAACATCTGTTTATGTAAAGCACTTTAAGGTTTTGAACTCAAAATAATACACTAATTTAATATGTAAGCATTTCTTAATGACTGTATTATGGCACAGTGAATTGTAATGGCATTTAATTATGAGGTGCCCAATCCTAGCTGGCATATCAAGAATAGGTGCCTGGTTTTTGACGTAGGCCTTGAAATGAGCAAATAGGAGATGGAAAGAGTGCTCTGACCCCTCGACTGTCTCAGATTGGAGTGCAAACGGAGCTGTAAAAGAGAACAAACCCTGGAGAGCAGTACTACTCGATGGGGGAAAGGGGGTCCTCTCTTTCAGGATCTCTCTCCGGCTGTCATCACCATGGACTTTGCTGAGGAAATCAGTAAGCTGAGGGAGCTCTAGGGGATTGTGGGGGTAGTGAGCTCACAGGACTGGGACTGGACCCACCCAGGCACTAAACACAGCTCTGATTGATGGGCCAATTATCAGGATCCTGTTTATTGTGCTGCTATTTATAACAGAAAGGGGTGAAAGCAGTCGGGGCAGTTGGAGTGGGGGGTATTGCAGACTCCTCACAGCTTGCTAGGAGCTTCACCTAGATACTTTTACCCACAGAAATATACAATAAAAATAAGCATAAATTAAATGTGACAAAGCACACAAATGGCGATGACTCGCCATGCTGTCATTTCTACACCTCCTTCCATGTTAGTCCAAGTTAATAAATCACTTTTAATCCTCAGCCGTTGGTGACTCATGATTATCTACACTGGCCCAATTCTGACCTCTAGGACTGTGCGTTCTAATTCCGCTCAGCCGTGCATGTCAGCAGAAAAGAACGGAGCAGGTCATAGCCATCACGGAGCCTCTGGTTTCTTCAAGCTGTTGAGAAGCCTCCACCTACAAAGAGTCTTTGAGGAACAAGGTTTTCCTCTTCCTAACACTTGAGTGAGTAAAGCACCGAAGATCTGGGGTTTCCATCAGCAGGACATCATCAGGAGAGATTACCAGGTGACCCCCTGACCCCTGCCAAATGTAGGCTCCTCTTTGAAGGAGGCTCACATCTCACACACAGCTAAACACAAGTAATAGAGCAAAGAGAGATGGAGGAATGCAAAGAGACAGACTCAATACAGGTGAGAGGATTACATGAACCAGAAATCGAAGGCTAAGTTTGGTGTGATTTGCCATGACACAGTTACTTATCCAAATCCAAAACAATGCAAACCAATTTCTGTACGTGTTCATTTTTTGGAAGTAATGACACTCAATAAAATAAAATATGGACGTTGAAAGTGCTGACAATTTAATACCGTATGACCTTTTGTATTGTATTTTTTCCTTCAGACAAAATAGAACATTCCAGATTTTGTGTTGTACTCTAATTTTAGAAACTAAATATTTCTACTAGCTGGTACAGAGGGTGCTGCACAACAACATGGATCCCAGTGACCCGGGTTAGCTCCTTGTCCCGGACACAGTGTGCAGTTCTAACAAGATAATGGTGTTGTGGTGCCAGTTAGCTGGTGGCCAGTCTAAGATTTTGTTGACACTTGTCCCATTTGCAGTGACAACCCCACACGCCCTTATTTAGCCTATCACATAAGTGCTCTCCAAATGGAGAGAAGTGCAGATGGTTTAACACTCAGTAACCAACCACAGTGCAGACCTCCCAACATGCTCATGCAACATTTGGCTCCTAGCTAATGAATAACTAAGAGTAAGACATAAAATCAGTGCACTTAATTAAATTAATTTAACAACAATCTGACAGTGTAATTTCTGTGGATTTATACTTTACAGTTTTATTGGTATAAGGGGTGTAGATGAGCAAGCATTGGACTAAAATTCTAAGAATTAATAATAGTGAGTGATTTTGAGGGGTATAAAAGCAAAGTAGTCACGCTTTGGGTCCAAACCAAATTGATCTGTCAAATGACATGGAAAAACTGAGACAAATGTGTCTTTTTATTTCACTTTATCCATGTCTTAGTTGCACACAGGGGTGTTACTATACTACTTGTTGAGCTGGGGCACACACAGTTTTAAGAGGTCAGAGTCGTACCTCTCTGCCTGCCAGCCGTCATGGGGCACAAATGTCCACCTTGTTAAAAGCCTGGTAAAAATGCCTGTTACTCTGCCATGGATGAGAAATAAGGAACAAATGAACTAAATATTAATTACATAATTTTTTTGTTGGTGCAGTTTCTTGAACAAATAAAAACTGAAACCGTCTGTTCAGTTTTGCACCAGCATTTGACAAACCTGTATCCACATTTCACTCCCAAACATGTTCATGGGGTTCCTAATTTAACACACTGTCTGTAATATAAGTGCCTACTGAAACATACAGCTATGAGCTATCTATACTACGTCTACTGCGTGGCTGGCTTACTTGTACATATTTATATACACCGATTAGCCATAACATTAAAACCACCTCCTTGTTTCTACACTCACTGTCCACTTTATCAGCTCCACTTACAATATAGAAGCACTTTGTAGTTCAACAATTACTGACTGTAGTCCATCTGTTTTTCTGCATGCTTTGTTAGCCCTTTTTCATGCTGTTCTTCAATGGTCAGGACTCTCCCAGGACCACCACAGAGCAGGTATTATTTGGGTGATGGATCATTCTCAGAACTGCAGTGTTACTGACGTGGTGATGGTGTGTTAGTGTGTGTTGTGCTGGTATGAGTGGATAAGACACAGCAATGCTGCTGGAGTTTTTAAACATCTCACTGTCACTGCTGGACTGAGAATAGTCCACCAACCAAAAATATATCCAGCCAACTGCGCCCCGTGGGCAGCGTCCTGTGACCACTGATGAAGGTCTAGAAGATGACCAACTCAAACAGCAGCAATAGACGAGCGATCGTCTCTGACTTTACATCTACAAGGTGGACCAACTAGGTAAGAGTGTCTAATAGAGTGGACCAGAGTGGACATGGTATTTAAAAACTCCAGCAGCGCTGCTGTGTCTGATCCACTCATACCAGCACAACACACACTAACACACCACCACCATGTCAGTGTCACTGCAGTGCTCAGAATGATCCACCATCTAAATAATACCTGCTCTGTGGTGGTCCTGTGAGGGTCCTGACCATTGAAGAACAGGGTGAAAGCAGGCTAAAAAAAGTATGTAGAGAAACAGATGGACTACAGTCAGTAATTGTAAAACTACAAAGTGCTTCTATATGGTAAGTGGAGCTGATAAGATGGACAGTGAGTGTAGAAACAAGGAGGTGGTTTTAATGTTATGGTTGATCAGTGTCCGCTGGTGTATACAAAAAAGAAAAGTAACCGGCTCTAACTGAAAGCATTAGCCAATAAAGCTTTTGGAAAGATCGTGTAGTATTATGGGAAATGTAGTACCTAACATAGTAGTAGCATGCAGTATTGTGTAGCATGTCCTGTAGTACTGCTCAGCAATTTAGGATATTACAGCAAGTTGTATGAGTTTTTCTTATTGACAAAAAACAGGTAATTTGGCAAGTGGTTGACAAATAAAATGTAATTACATAATTAAACCCACAGTTTTTAAAGTACGATCTTCCAGGCAAATATTTTTATACCTACTATTCAACCTGCAGAACCTGTAATATAATCTTTTTTTGCGATAACGCTTAACTCTCATATAATTAAAATGCTCTCGGACTAAAACGTGTTTTAAAGTTAATGTAATTACTGAGCAGTTATCTTAGTACATTGTTGTGTTATACAAGAAACAATCTAGTGCTTATGCAAGCTCAAATTAATCACTAAGCAATTATCTTAAAGCGTTATACAGTATTACACAAGAAACAGTGTAGTGTTTTAGCAAGCTTATGAATTAAAGTGATTTTAATATAACATTAAAAAATATTACAATGTTTATAGTAACTCACACGCTCCCTTTTTTTTTTACCTCTGCAAACCTGTATATCTGCTGCTACCATGCTAACCCAATTGTGCTGTGTTCAACTAAAGGTTGAAATTTTTTTTACTTTTAATTGAATTTTAACCAAGAGAAAAGAAGAAACTGGAAATTTCTGCTCAGGCCGTTCAAAATTAAGAGTAAATTAACATGGTTTCCCATATAGCCAACAAAAATAAAGTACCAGTAGCATTATACTAACATTTAAACAATATATCTATTTATAAACTTTTGCTGCTGAGACAAAACTAAAACCAAGCTTCAGTGGAAGCATCCACATCTTCCCACTTTGTAGTTTAAAAGTGCGGAGGTCGTAAATGAAGTAAATGCGAGCCAGACCATTTGTGATAAAGCTCTAATAACATAGCTGGACCTACAGATCTTCCTAGCAGGGGATCCTTCATACAACGTCCCAACCGTTTCTCAATTTGCAGGTTTTGCAGCCTTTTAAATGAGCAAAAGTCCAAATGTTAACGACTGTGTGAGGAAATAAGGGGGCCATTTTGAGTTTTATGGAGCCTGTGGTCCACAGCCTTGGTGGCCTAATGGTTTAGAGATCACCGAGTCGTGCTAATTAAAACTTAAGAGTGGTGTCTTTCTCACCTACTTGACGGAAAGGGACTTGACCTGAGACCACAGCTCACAACACTCACAACTGAGATTTATGGATGATTCTAGCAAAGAAACCAATCAACGTCTCCGTAACGACACATTAAGAAACTAAAAACACACCAGCCCTTTACAAAGGAAAAGGAGGGCTTCATCCAGGGTTTATTCAGCCACAGTCATGAATCTTGGGAAAGTTCAACATTTACTCACTGTTTAATGTCTCAGGTCTACTACTACTTTTAAAGGAGATAACCTGATTACATTTGTCTTAAAACGTTAAAGCTTTATGTCAGCAATATTATGCAAGCAAGACTATTTTGCTTATTTAAATACAATTAGCCTTGAAATAAAATTAACCCCCTCATAACCAACATTCTAAAGCATTTTAATTCTTATAAAAGCAAAAGTGCAAATTGTTATCGATTTTCTTCATGCATTGAAATGCATTCATTCCTGTAGCATATAATTTGTGACACAGTTACAAGTTATGAAAACTGTTGACAAGTAAATTATCATTACACCATTAGTCGGGATCTTTTACTTTTGTGCCTTTGACTGTTTATGGTTAGACCTAAATGTAGAGATGCAAAAATCTTACATTGAACAAAACACAACTGCACTTAAAAAGTAATCAAAACATTGATTTTTAAAGTTTAGTTCCAGCTTAAATATCAGGTCAGGATTAAATTGCTAATGCAACGTAACTAGAAAAAAAGACTATTCTTTATTCAGTAGTTCCCGACTTGGTCAATTTTTTTTCCCTAATTTGATCACATTAAGAAGACGTTACCTAAGCTTCTACTGTGAGAACTGCTCTATTTCAACATAAAACAACAGAAAATACATTTTTAAATGTTTGTTACATTTTCTAATCATTTCACTGGTGTTGCTATTTAATCACGTCTTGGATCTCGCAGTTGAAAATCGTCCCCCAGGAGCTCATTAGCAATTTATCTGAATCTTTTATCTTTTTCATATGGTTACGCAGAGACTAGAAACGTTTACGCCACTTTTTGGCCGTGTTTAGAGATTCGCCTCGGGGCATGAGGTTGCATAAGGTGCACTTTTGTGGGCTGATTAAAAGCAGAACATTTTCAGGGTGGGGGTGATGGAGCGAAACCGATTCCCATCATAGAGGACCGCTCTGGCTTTAATAAGACAACGGAAGACCTGATTAGTCCCTCTATTTGGCCACAGTCTCTAAATTAGGGTCCTTCATTAGTTTATGACCCTGGCCTGAGCACTTCTGCCCTGGGAAGGCCTTTTCCCCTCTGTTTTTGGGGTGGGTATAAGGGGTGTGGGACCCCCACCCAGTATGCTCTAAACAGGCAGGCGAGAACTAAACAAGGCGACCCCCTGCCCCCCGTTATAAATCAAAGCTCACGGCAAACTGCTGGGGGAAAAGAGGGGGAAAAAGGGATAGGTCAACACACCATGTTGACCTTTTCCCACCCTTCTCTTCAATGGGGTTTATAATGAAAGCTGGCAGACAAGACGGGCGAGGGGGAAAGACTGAAGGGGAGAAGAATGGAAACAGATAATCCACTTCCACTTATCTCTTTTAAGCAAACAGATAAGCAATGTGACGGTTGATTATTATGTTTTCTTTAATCTTACAATCCAATGTTCATGAGTTTCTGATTGGCTTCTACGACAAATCTAAAGTTAACATCTTACTATGATATAGTTGTCAACAAGTTGAGACTGAAATTTGGCATTTGAAAAATAAATTCTATTTTAATGCAGTCAGCATTAAAGTCCTGCTTACTTCTAAAGGAGGTTTTAGAATGAACAGAACACCTTTATTTGTCATATATACATATACAGACATACAGTACAACGAAATTCTTTCTTCACATATCCCAGTTTGTTTTGAAGCTGGGGTCAGAGCACAGGGTCAGCCATCGCAGGGTGCCCCTGGAACAGAGAGGGTTCAGGGTCTTGCTCGCATGGCAGAGCTGAGATTCGAATTCTCAACCATTTAGTTGATTGCCCAACGCTCTACTCACTAGACTACCACTGTCTACCACGTTTTGCCAATGTTATGAATGAATGTTATGAAATTTTTCTAATTAATTTGAGGTACAAATATGGGCCTTGATGAACACAGAGTTTGTAGACCTTTGGCTGTCAACTTTTTTAAGTTGATTGCTAGTGTTTAGTGCTAACAAAAAAAAGTAATATGTTTTGAAGCAGTAAGCCTTTAGCTGTACCTGAAAATGTTCCGATTAAGTTAAAAAACACAACTGCTAAAGGTAGTTAAGCAAGCTAATCCTCCAAAACACAATGTCTTTTTTAGAATAAATAATGTATAGCCTGATAAGAAGTGCTTAATTATTTAGCTCTACTGTGTTGCAAGACTAAGTGTCTATGTAGCAATCAGCAATTTACTTTTTTACAATTTCAGTCTTGACTAATGTCAAGTATGAACATGTATTTTCCAGCCTAGTAATTGCAATTAAAATTTGAATGACATTTATAGGGTAGATGCTTTTTGACTTTTGTCAAGGTTGTTATTTATGCTAGGCATTAAATAAGTCATGGAGGACTGGCGATAGAAAATAGCTTTCATTTAATTTTATGTTTGAAAACATTAGTTTGTAACTTCAGCTGATAAAAAAATATAGTATGACTTCAACTTTTGCATCACGTACTGGTAAACGAGCACACGAACAAGCATTACGCTTGAAGAAACTTTGACCTTTCAGCTAATGACCAGTGCATGAAGTCTAAATTTGGTCGGCTTACATGTTGCTCCACTGGCATCTGCAGAGCTGAATAATCGTTATTGTTCCACTCAATAAAATAAACAAAAGCCTCAGAAACAGACTCTTTCTCTTTCTCTCAGTCATACTTTCATTCGTTCTGTGTTGAATGATTCAGACTGTGTTGATGCTGCGTCATGACTTCATCACAAACTAAACGTCCATTCATGCTAAAGCGGAAATCTTGCGGTCCGTATCAGAGTCACTAAAGCTGCGTGACTCACACGAGGCCAAGCCACAAATAGAGCTGCTGCTGCTGAATAGTGGTAAACATCAAAGGACAGCAGGCACTCATAAAGACTTATAATCGCTCTCTCTACTGCCATCTCTGAACCTCTCTGAGTGAGCTGAGAGTGAGACTAGAGCACACTGCAACAGGTCGACTAGGTCTCTGAACACCCCACCGGATCCATACACTCCCTATTAATAAACTGAAGAGGGTGTTTTGGCTTTACACATAAGGCTGTTTAAATTCAGCAAACTCGAGGCCTAGACTTTGATCTTTAAAGTTTTAGTAAAACCATGTGGACTCTGGTGGACTGAAATCAAACCTTTATGGTGAGCCTGAACACAATATTTAGTTTTATAAGAGATAGCACTCAATAAAGTGTGCTGTATGAGAGCATATAAGAGAGGTGGAGATAAAAACAAAGCAGATTTCTGTTTCCTCCACCAAGTCTGTTATTTCTTTATAAAAGGACAGTCAAATGATGTTCTCAGTGATACCATGGCTGCTTTCCAACATTTATAATTTAAGATTTTTGTGATGCTTTGGTGGTGCACCAGTCTAACACGCCAGCCCACCACTGTGGAAAGTTTTAACTCTTCAGTTTGAGTTTCAATGATGCTACCAGCCTGACTGGGTGCTTAACAGACACAACTAGACATGTCTGAACAAGAGAAAATTGAATAGTGACTCCTGTTGTCTAGTTGAGGTGCCAGCATGATCAGTGAAGGTACACATAGAGAAGTGTGACTCTTTAGATGCTCTACAGCTCTCTCTGAGAACCCAACCCTGGCTGGTATAAAGGAGCAACAGGAAACTAGTTTGTGCTAGTCTGTAGCCCAGAGTGGGGGTGGTGAAAGCGGCAGAGAGACTGTATTGGTGAATTGTAAATATTAAATATATAAAAATAAAAAAGACATATTGCAATTTATTGCAAACACTATATTTCAATAAATAACATAGCTGCTGTTTTGGTTGCAAACCTTAATGCTTAGTCAAACACCAAGATTTTTGCCATACAGGCAACCTCCTTTAAGTAGCATAATACATACAGTGCACCTAAAAATATCTATTTAAAACCGTTTTCGGTCAATGAGCACCAATCTCTAACTACAATACTATCTGTTCTGTTACACATGACTTTATTTATTTAGCTTGATTGAGGTCAGATGGGTACGAAAACCTGACATATTTGTTTACAAACCAAATGGACGTCCTGTGGGAAAGTGGAGCAAAACATACTTGAGGTCAACAGCAAACAGAGCTAAAGAAACAACAGCTTCCATCTTTCTTGAATCCTGAACAAAAGGAGGGGACAGGGCAAGGGGGGTATACGAGAGGGTCGGTTTGGCTTGGCTCAGCTCTGTGACGCTAACTTGTGTATTCAGACGTCGAAAGAGACAGTGTATAGATCAAACAATGCCCACACACAGACAGGGGACTCCCCGAGTGTAAGGGTGTGTTTGGGGTGGCGTTTAGACAGAGAGGGGAGTGTTATTGATAAGACACTTTAAAAATGATTGACCAAAACCATATTAAGACACTTGGGTTATTACTTATTGTCTGATGAATTAGAATTAAGGGACATTACAGGAACTGCTTTGCCATTCTAACCTCAAAAGTGGTGATGACTTTCGATGCAGAAATTTTAGCGTCAAGCCTAATGCTTCATATTCTACATCTCATCTTGACACAGACTATATTTACACAAGAGGTTCCTTAATCAGAACGCTGGAAAAGATGATGTAACCATGATTTTATATTTCATATAAATAATATTTCATAGTTTGTGCCTTTTACTGGGTTAGCCTAGCTTACTAGCAACTTGTACAAAATAACAAAGAAGATAGTGCACCAGCAAAGTGTGTGTTGCAGTGCAGCCTCTAGCTTTTTGATAGTTCTTGAAATGCATCTAAGCATCCAGAAATTCCCTATGGGTTTTCCTCCAGACTTCCAGGCAGAAAACTACTGCTTCATGTACCATTTACCAGGTGCAGTAAAAAAAAACCTATTAATAAGGGCACAGGGCTCCGGGTATAGTAATAAATCCCTAACAAGGTATTAGAAAGCCATGCCACAAAGTTAAATGACATTAGACACCCTTTAACCAAATGAAAAATCTAATTTCAGTATTAATTACTACAGAACTACTAACTTTACAACAATTAGGGGCTTTTTCTCTTTACTGATTCTCCAGGTTTCTGCTGTGAATGCATTGGTTGTTAATACAGAGGTACTTTCAAAAAATGAAAGCACACATCCACTCTTTACTCCAGTCTAGCCATCTATACTGTATGGACAGTGTCATCAATGGACAGCGGTAATCTAGTGGGTTATGCTTTGGAAGAGTGTGAGTTTGAATCTTGGTTTGCCATGCAGTCACTGTTTGGGCTTGAGCAAGGCCCTTAACCCTCGCAGGTCCCAAAGCGCAGAACAATTTCTGGGATATGCGGAAGAAACACTTTATTGTACTGTGCATGTGTTTATGTATATATGACAAATATTTATTTATTAGGATTTTAACGTCCGGTTTTACACACTTTGGTTCCATTAATGACAGAAACAGTAGTTACTCATTACACAAGGTTCATCAGTCCACAAGGTTATATCAAAGACAGTCATGGACAATTTAGTATCTCCAATTCACCTCACTTGCATGTCTTTGGACTGTAGGAGGAAACCGGAGCACCCAAAGTAAACCCATGCAGACACGGGGAGAACATGCAAACTCCACACAGAAAGGACCCGGACCACCCCACCTGGGGATCAAACCCAGGACCTTCTTGCTGTGAGGCGACAGTGCTACCCACTGAGCCACCGTGCTGCTCTATATGACAAATAAAGGCATTAAATCTGCCATAGATTATTATTACATTTTGGATGTTTGGATGACTACATTTAAATGAATACATTTATAATTACGGCATTTACCAGACGCTTTTATCTAAAGCAACCAACAACCGTGTCAAAACTTAATGCAAGCAATTAAAGATTAAAGATCTTGCTCAGGGGGCAACAGCTTCACTTTGGCAGTATGTGGATTGAACCAGCAACCTTATGACCATCAGTGGTCCAGTACTTTTACCATTGCCAGATAATGTAAGCTAAAAACAAAATTTAATTGTCACTAGTGCTTGGTAGACTCAGGGCTCATATTTATGTACCATATTTGGAAACTGACCCTTTAAGCCTGCTTATTGTCTGATGCATTCGTTCTTGGGAAATTTTCTGACAGAGCCGAGTTGTGTTGCCCCCTTCCTGTCCCTCTTTTGCACCACTTTTTTCCACAGAACGTCTCCAAATGAAGCAGATGTTCTCCAGATGTTTCTGCTCCAAACATCTGGCTTCAAAGGTTTTCCTTTGTATCCCAGTAAATCTGAGCCTAATTATGTACGGCTAGTCAGATCCGAGGCCAATTTTAAAAGCCCAGATAAGTTTTACGTGAAAAATGATTTGAACAAAGCCAACGTCACATGACAATGATGTGTAAAATACACCCATCCTAAAACGGTAATGGATGCCATAGCAACAAACACCAAAGCTAAAACTAGGCATCAGTTTTTTAAACTAAAGACGAATCTCTGCTCAGATCCACGTTTAGAGTGGACGAGGTTCTGAAATGGGGCAGATGAGTTTAGCAGGCCTGCGCTGTTCTGCACTCACTCTTCCTGGCTACACTGCTCTTTTGTTCCCCTCTGAAACATGATCCGCTCCCCTCCACACACACCATGTGCCTCAGCGCTCAGTCTATCAGTACTGATCGGACCAATCGCAGTGTGGCGGTGTGTTTACAAAGATTAGACGAGAGCAGCTCACTGGAAGCAGTTTGTGGATTCCAGCTAACAGTCACACAACTTACTGTGGATCAGAACTCCACACGTTAGCATGTACTCTTCATCACCTGTGTACCAACAAAGTTTTGTACAGGAACATGCTGGGTGGTCCAGTCTACTTGACCAGACTCTATTGCACTGAACTGGCAGTATTTTTTGCACATCACAAGCCGCAATCACATTGTGCTGCAAATATGGAAAAAGCTGCAACAAAACCTACAACAATACAGACTGGATGCTGCCTCACTTGTAGTGACTCTGTTGGCAGATGCTTTTATCCTACATCTCCTGAGCTATGATTTAATGTTTGCAAAAAAATAAAACCTTGTGTTCTCTTCATATATTCAGTAAAAATGTACCATAAAAAGCCTAACCTATGCAAATGTATCCCGAATAACAAATCCTAAATAACCACACACCAAAGTAAAGACTGAATAAAATAATACCATAAAACACTCACTTAAGGAAGTATCTCTGGCCTGAAGGAGTTTTGGCCATTTCCCATCCTGGAGGTAGAGGCACATCGTCAGAAATCTCAAATGAAGGCTGGCGGAGATGCTGTGGGGCACCCGGTGGGGCCAGACCAGTCAGAGTACTAATAGCGACTGCGCCCTGCTGTAGGGAGGCGGGCGAGGAGTGCGCTCGGACGTGCTGATGGGTGATGGCGCCAGCAGAGCCTGCATCGGTGCTAGCCTAGATTGATCACAAAAATACACACTCAGAACTGCACGCGATCTACCAGCTACCAGATTGTGGACTTTATTCATAAGAGTAGATAATAAAGGGAACAGTTTTGCAAGACGTCAAGGTGGCTTTTGTGGAGTACAAAAGAAGAGATTAATAGAAGTATATGTACATTGAAGAGCAACAAGATTCCTCAGGGACCTGGGTTGGGGCAGTGGTAGCCTAGTGAGTAGAGCTTTGGGCTATCAGTTGGAAGGCTTGAACTGGAATCCCGGCTCTGCCATACAGACACTGTTGAATATTGAGCAAGACCCTAAACCCTCTCGTTATCAAGGGGTACGGTACAATGGCTAATGCTGCGATTTTACCCTAACTTCCAAACAAGCCAGGATATGCGGGGAAAAATTACTTATTGTACTGCACATGTGTATCAGTATATGACAAATAAAGGCATTTCATCTACCAAAGATTGTCTATGAGGACAGCTGGTTTTTCTCCAGTTAAAAACTCACAAAAACTCTGGACCAACATAAAATCCTTCCAGAATGAGGTGCTCAGTAAAAATGAATGACAAAACATACATAATAAATAGTGTACTGTAGAATATAATCTAAAGATTATATAATTAGATATACAACATGCATAAAAACTATATTGATTTGTATTTTGATTGGTGGGTGATGTTTAAATTAATGACATTGTTGGTCATTACATTTACACCACTTAGCAAATGTTTTTATTCAAAGCAACATACAATTAAGACTGAATGCAATTCGAGTAACTGACGGTTAAGAGCCCTGCTCAGGGGCCCAACAGTGACAACTATTTACATGAAATCTTCAAGACAAATACAGTAAGAAATAATCAGCCTTAACATGGCACTATGATCATGTTTTGGTCCATAACTTTTGCCAGTAAATTTTTCATTTCTAAAAACTCTAAAATCCTCACTGAATCTTTAATGGGATTAAAGTCAGAGGACTTTAATCTAAGACTTAAACTAAGTCTACGTCATGCAATTACTTTCAACTTGGTTGAAGGAACCAGTCACTGTCTTCTAAAAATGACATACAAATATTCTCTCTAGATTATACTTCTTGGCTGATAGGAGTAAATAATCCTCTAATATGTAATGTCTTAGTTTAATTTCCACAGAAGCCCCATATTATAATACTGGGTCTGGTGTTTTTGACATTATTCAAAGAAGTTTAGGAGCTTCAAAACCAATGGCAAGATCTTTTATCATAAAACCAGTTGCAATTTTAAGGATAACCCTTTTCCTGCTGGATTTTCCCCTTTTATGTCCTAATCCTCAATTGTGAATCTGCTGCCGCTAGTATAACCCCCGCAATCTGATTGTTTGGATGCCCAGCCAGGTTGGTGGCTCTGCTGATATTCAAAATTGAGAGTTTGAACACTGCTGAACTTGCAAAACTTGAAGAATCAGTGACTGAAGGCAAGATATCGAACCTAAGTCCCCATGACCCATGTTACAGTGCAACACCCATTAGCTTATTTTTGGTTTTTCACATACATATTTTATGTCATTTTGCTTTTATTTCGTTCACATGAAACTATAAACTGGTTTGAATGTGATGTTACACATAAAATATACAAATATATTAAAATACATGTCATGTATTTTTTTTCCTTCAAAGTTGTACAATTAGGAATAAAGAGGATAAATCTGGAAGTTCAGGCTTTCTGCTTCAGTAGGAGTAGGACAGGAAATACAAGAGGCCTGACTTGGGGAAGCTCACAGGATCTGTGGCTGAGTCCAAAAACATCTTCCCATCGGAAACCTAGTGCACTATGTAGGGTGTTCACATTGTCATTCCCTTGTATTTGTAGGGAGCTTATGCAGGAACTAAGGAGCTGTTTGGAAATAAAACACAGGAGAGCTGCGCATGCGCTGGCAGAAGAAGGACTTGTAACAAGAGTTCTCTTTCGTGGTTATTAAAATTCATAATTATTTAATGTGCTTGCTAAATCTAAGTTGGGAAATTGAGTAAAAGACTTTATGAAGCTTTTTAAGTAAGTATTACATAGACTTTCTTGCAAAAGCAAAGCAAACATCTTTCAATTTTTACTAGAACAAGATAAAAGAGAGTAAAGTTTTGTTTCCTACTTTAACTGGTAGTGACTGGATCATATGAGTGTGATTTATTAAAGTCTGATGCAGTACAGCAACACAGCTGTTAAAGTGGATGCCACATAGCAACATAGGTCCCGTGGATCTTGGTTTGATCCCAACTTCTGGTCACTGTCTATGACTGTTACGTTTCCCTGTGTCTGGGTGGATTTCCGCTGGGTATTTTTTTAACCTCCCATAAGTCTGCAACCCTAAAACCTTTCCTTGGAGTAAGAGGTGTTGAGTTTAAAGATTTTACAAGAAAAACAAACACATAAACCAGTGGTAATTTAAATATTAGCTCTTTTAAAAGAGCTTCTTCAACTGAAAAAGTTATTTCTACTTTTTACTGAAATAAACTTAAGAAAGACAATCATTTAAAGTGGTTCTTACAAAAGTTCCTCAAAAACAACAACTCAAACATTTGTGGGTGCAAATTTTTTTTAAAGAATGCAGGGAACAGTAATGTGCAAAGTTGCAGTAATTGTTTGTGGCTGTAGTTTACAACCATTAGAAAGAACGCTTCCTTTAGTTATCATTAGACGTTTCCTAGTTCTCCTAAAAAGTATTCTCCTAAAGTTTTGTTGCTCCAAAATGTTTTGAGCCTCATATAGTTACTAAAAACATTAAGTATTCCAGCTTGTTTGGAAGCTGGGGTCAGAGCACAAAGTCAGCCATCATAGGGCCAGTGATAGCTCAGTGGTTAAGGTACTGGACTAGTAAACAAAAGGTTGCCGGTTCAAGTCCCACCACCACCAAGTTGCCACTGTTGGGTCCCTGAGCAAGGCCCTTAACCCTCAATTGCTCATTGTGTTCAGCTCATTGTGTAAGTCGCTTTGGATAAAAGCGTCTGCTGCTAAATGTAAAATGTAAATATGGCACCCCTGGAGCAGAGCAAGGGTTCAGGGCCTTACTCAAGGGCCCAACAGTGGCTGCATGGCAGAGCTGGGATTCAAACTCTCAAACTTTATTAGCCCAAGCTCTACCCGCTAGCCTAGCACTGTTTCCTTAATGGGAAAGATTTCTAAATCAGTACTCCCTTGGACCTTTCTACTGTAGGTCAACGCAGAAAGAAACACAGTAACAACATAAAGAGACAGACCTGTACCTCAATATATTTTGTAGATGTAGTTTGAACTGCTGGAAACGTAAAGCTCCTCGGTAATTATTTGTATCGTTTCTGGTTTTAGGTGGAATCATGCCTAAGGTTGTCTGTTCCATTAAAATGGTTTCAGTGGTTACAAAATCATAATCATAGACTTCTTGTTGACTACCAACTGGTTCCCCAGAGGGCGAAAACAAGTATGAACTTAGTGCTAGCTGAAAGCTTTCTCAAAAGAAGTGTGTATTCAGATGTACTTCTAAAAAGAAAAGTTTCTTGATGGTTTATTAAATGATTGTGTACAAACTTTCATACAGTAACCCTCAAACTTGAGGGTTGAGATTGAAAATCTTTATCCAGCCATTAATAACTTGTTTCCAGATTAAATGACTTAACTTTGTGGATTTGTGTACCTGGATTATTAAGCATGCATCAAGACATTTATAAGTTAGTTTTATGTTGGAAAACCTCAAGTTTTAAAAAGTTTTTATTTTTATTTTTGTGCTGTTTGCTACATAAGGGCTTTAAATGTTTCTCTAGAGCAAAATCAAACTGATAATTTAGCTGGGACGCAACAGTGGCATTAGAACAGTTTTATCACAAGAGAAAAGAATAAAGAAATGTTAGGGGTAATAATAATGTGTGCATTAGATGTAAGTTAGTTACCTGTCTGGAGTGTGATTTTGGTTCCGGTGGTTTGAAGAAGGAGTCTGGAAGCTTTCTCATCCTCATGGGTACTGATGGGGGCAAAGTGGCACTTTTGGGGTTCATCACGGCGTTAAAGAGCGCCTCCAGATCTGTCTCCGAGTCTCCCCGGACATGGACCACCTGGTGTCCGGCTGGAGGGTTATGCTGGCTGGGATCCATAGCTTCAAACAACCAAGAACAGCAAAAAACTTCCAAAAAAAAGGAAAAAGGGAAAAAAGCACAAGACCAACACTAACCCAGGAACAATCAGTTAACTGAGAGACGCTCAAAGACGCGTCAACTGCGCGTAATTCCAAAATGCATGAAGCAGGTCACGGTCGCGTCTATCCCAAAAGCAGAGGAACTTCACTATCCAATGAAGAACAAGTTTGCGCTTGGCCAGGACGCACTAACGGGAGTGAAAACACGCATATCTCACCAACTTTCCCCAACCTCTCTGCTTCTTTAAATAAAACTTTAAAAAGTTCTGCAGCTTTTCCACAAAGTTCAGTAAAAACTTCGGAGCGACATTCGCAAATCAGGCGCAAACTGTTGATCCACACAAGCGAAAATCACTGCACATTCACTCCAACTTTTTTTCACTGAACCTCTGTAGAAACTTTTAGGGCAGGACATCAAACTTTTTTTTACACCACGTGACCAGTGACTCATATTGGGCGGAGATTTAAAAAAGAGGGAGGGTCTTATTCCAAATCACACCGCACTCTGAAATGTAAACCTGCACTGCAGGTGCACTGCAGGATCTACACTACATCATTATTCATTCATTCATTCATTAACTCATTCATTCATCCAGTCATTCAGTCAGTGGCGGCTCCTGCCAAATCTCTCATGGGGAGCAATTGTTGCGATGATGGCCAAGGTGACCCGTTCAATGGGTAAATTAAAGCTTAAATAATTAACATCTTAGGCATCTGTCAGTTTGCTCTCACAAATAACTTTGAACATGGAGAGAGACCAGCTTTACCATTCATCATAAAATTAAGTAAAGCCTTCACACTAACAATTTAATTCAGTCTTCATCAGCGTTTTATTTTAGGTGCAGCAGATCCAGAGTAAAGATTGGCATCGGGGCTGATGTGCAATGAATAAAGAAGTACAATTAAACAATTGGGGAGATACAATAAGTGCAATCACAATTCACAATTTAAAAATGACATTACTTACTTGTAATTTACTTGTAACTTATATGATTTTCTTCCTTTGTAGATACTTGCTTGATGTTTAAATTTGGTCTGGGTGGCCCTAATTCTGTAGTTGCTAATTTATCCTGATTACACGATGGAGTTGCTCTGAACTGAGGTCACGGTAGTCATGGTGACGAGATCGCTACACCAGGTTACGTGTGATGCAAGCACGTAAGTGCGAGCCCTCCCGGAACCCATGAGAGTCCATGAGAGCAATCCAAAAGGGGCGGTACTGTACGGAACACAACTCGACGCTGATTGGACTACGATATTCCGAGGCAAGACAGACTCCAGAACAGTCACAGCTGTGATAGAAAATTTTCTTCCCTTTGGTGGTGCATCGCCCGATCGCCCTAAGGAACGAGCCGCCCCTGCATTCAGTATCTGTTTATCCATCGCTTTGTCCTGGTCAGGGTCGCGGTCTGTCCGATTCATTATTTATTTATTTATTTATTGGGGTTTTAACGTCATTTTTTTACACACTTTGGTTACATCATAATAAAAAACGGTAGTTACTGGTTACACAAGATTCATCAGTTCCCAAGTTTAATGTCAAACACAGTTTTATTTTTGGACAATTTTGTATCTCCAATTCACCTCACTTGCATGTCTTTGGACTGTGGGAGGAAACCGGAGCACAGGGAGGAAACCCACGCAGACACGGGGAGAACATGCAAACTCCACACAGAAGGACCCAGACTGCCCCACCTGGGGATTGAACCCAGGACCTTGCTGTGAGGCGACAGTGCTACCCAATGAGCCACCATGCTGCCTGTTTTATTGGATGAAATGCAGGAAACACCCCGGACAGGTTGCCAGTCTACAGGGCAGAAACACACATTCGCACACCAAGGGCGATTTTTTGTAGCTTATGTCTTGTGGGAGGAAACCAGAGCACCTGAATGAAAACCCATGTGCAGTGGGTAGCGCTGTCACCTCACAACAAGAAAAGCTTGGGTATGATTTCCCATCTGGGTGGCCAAAGTTCTTTCTGTGTGGAGTTTGCATGTTCTCCCTGTGTCCATGTGGATTTTCTCAGGGTGCTCTGGTTTTCTCCCACAAGTTCAAAGACATGCAGTCCTGCCAATTGGAGCTACTAAAATTGTGTGCCCTCTTATGTACTTGGGGATGTTCTACTTTTTTCCCAATGAAATACTGTAAATTACTGTCTTACTGTGACCCTGACCAGGATAAAGCGGTGGTAAAATAGACAATAAATGAGTTCTGCTTATGACATTATTTTATGGTGTTATAGTTTATGCATACATTCTCAAGCCTCTTTGATGAAGAACTAGTTCATTTTTCCCTGGAATAGTACCCATGAGGTTCCCACCATTATTATGCAAATCATCCTTTCACTTTGCACTGAGAAATGATGATCACATTCAGATGAATCATGAGCATGAAATATACATTAGAAATGATTTAGTCTCTTTCCCTCTTATGGTCCAATTAATCTACATAATACAAGTGAAGGTTCAGCCCACACTTTTGTACTATGGGCCAATTATTCCTGTAAAATGATGCAGGTGGGCGGCCAACAAGATAGCCGTTTAGCTGCTGCTGTGTCCTTGTTAAAAAGCAGCAGTTACTAGCAGTTACTGTATATTTTCTCCACCATTATTTCAGCCCTTGTATAATTCATGTATGATGTGGAAGGTCACATGCCCCTTGCAACTCATTTGCTTAGAATGTAAAAGGTGTCCATGAGCTGAGGTTAACGACTCTGAAGTTAAAGACTCATTAACTGAAGTTAAAATTATTAGGAACTTTCCTATCCATGCTTATATTATGGTTTTTTGGTTCCTGCTCACTTGCTAGAATTTGCCATCTACTTGCCAGTACATGGGTTGGCTGCTCTAAAGTCTTAATAATGACACTATTGTTCAGGATTTTTTTTAATCTGTTGCTTCCAATGTCAAGTGACTCCAGATGGCATGGCCTCCACAATTTCTTTGCGAATTCTCATGATCCTTGTTTTCCCAACATTTGCACAGTATTCCAATAAGCGTCTTGTGTCTCCAAGTGGCCCTATAAATACTCAGTGGTTTTTATGTGGACTGTGGCAGAAAGTCCATGACATTCAGCACCTCTTTGTCTTTAATTAGTTGTTGCAACTTTTTAGGTTTGAGATAAAGGGTCTGGTATCTCTGGCCCACTATACAGTTCATCACAGCATTTAATACCTGCAGAGGCAGTGACATGTAAACATGTCTGCCCTCTACAGGTCAATGTTATGTATTACACTGGTTTATAAACCATTTGTTTTAATACATATATACTGTATAATAAGTAAAAAACAATAAATATAAACTGTATTGAATATATGTGACCTACTAATGTGTACTTTCTACTTATGATGCCTTATATACACTGACAAGGCATAACATTATGACCACTGACAGGTGAAGTGAATAACACTGATTATCTCTTAATCAAGGCACCTGTTAGTGGGGGGGGGGGGGGGGGGGGGGTATATTAGACAGCAAGTGAACATTTTATCCTCAAAGTTGATGTGTTATAAGCAGGAAAAATGGGCGAGCGTGAGGATTTGAGTGAGTTTGACATGGGCCGAATTGTGACGGCTAGACGAGCGTCAGAGCATCTCCAGAACTGCAGCTCTTGTGGGGTGTTCCTGGTCTGCAGTGGTCAGTGTCTATCAAAAGTGGTCCAAGGAAGGAACAGTGGTAAACCGGCGACAGGGTCATGGGCGGTCAAGGCCAATCAAGCAAGTCCGATCTAAGGAGGCCCCACCTCGCAACTTACAGGAGTTAAAGGATCTGCTGCTAACATCTTGGTGCCAGATACCACAGCACACCTTCAGGGGTCTAGTGGAGTCCATGGCTTGACGGGTTGGGGGGGCCAACACAATATTAGGAAGATGGTCATAATGTTATGCCTGTTTAATGTATATTCAAATATTTTAGCCTTGCGATGGATTGGTGCTCTTTCAAAGATGTGTTCATGCCCTCAGCCCAATGATTCTGGATGGTACTGGACCCACCCTGACCAGGATAAAATTGTTAATGGAAATGTACTGAAAACTAAACCAATCATCAGTTAGAGTACATGCTTGAGTTTTTTTTTTGGTATTTAGCAAGTGCCTTTGTCCAAATTGACTTACATTTTTGACCCAATACAACCGCTGAGCTACCACTGCACTTAATGCATTTATATTTATTCATTTAGCAATAAAACTTATTACACTGGTTGATTGTATGTTTTGATCAATGCTGAAGGACAGGTAGGTCAAACGGCCAGGTGATGACCTCAGACAGGGCAGTGCGTTATTTTCTGGTCAATTCCACCTAAGGGGCTTTTTTAGTCTGGACACATTATGTGACATAAATCCATCACTGTCCTGTCAGCAAACTTATACTGTTACTGGTGCAGTCTGAGTTTGCTGAATTATCTGTCAGGAATTTTGTGCATTAGTTTGTATTGTGTTGAAGCATGTGCAATGTCACACAATGACAGATTTTTATGGCCAAAATTTTATGGACGCCTGACCATGAGCTTGTTGGACATTCCGCTTCAAAAACAAGTGCTATTAAAATAGAGTGACGTCTTTGTAATCTTTTCAGCTATAACAACAGCCACTTCTCTGCGGAAGCTTCTCACAAGACTTTGAAGTATGTCTGTGGGAATTTGTGCCCATTAACTTAAAAGATGATTAAAAAAAAAAAAAAGCATTTTCTTCCCATTTTCCTTTCGATTTAGCACACTTAATTTTGTCTTCCGCTGCTGAGAGATACCTGATTGCATCCAAGGAGAGCACGCCTCTCCGACATGTGTACAGCCCTCCTCTTCTCACCCCAGCTTTATGCACAGGCATCTCTTCCATCAATCAGGGTCCTCACACAGCGTATGAAGACCCACCCAGCCAACCCCCACCCTGCAGATACGGTAAGCCAATTATTATCTGCAGGCACTGGCAATTATGACCGCCAGATGGCGCCCAGCCGACCGGTGGCAACACCGAGTTTCGAAACCGAAGAGTCCAGAAACTCGTGCTGGTGTGTTGGCACCTGGGCGCTTTAAAAAAAGGATTTCTATGACTGGGCAGTTATGTTGTTTAGAAAAGCCTTGGTTGATGTTTCAGTTTATTCCAGAGCTGTTCAGTGGGCCTGAGGTCAGGGCTCTGTGCAGGTCACTGGAGTTTCATTAAACCAAGCTTTTCTTAATGTCTTTATAAAGCTTGCTTTACGCAAAGGGGAACAGTTATGCGGGAACAGGAAAGGGCCTTCCCTAAACTGTTTCTGCAAAGTTGGAAGCATGTAACTCCTTTATATAACTGATTTATTACACCTGTTGGCAATTGCTGTGGCTGAAACACAAGTTCAATAATTAGAAGGGGTGTCTCAATACTTTTGTCCATATAGTGTATTTTTTAATAAAATGTGCAGAACAGAATCTTCAAATTTGTAATCTTTCCACCAGAAAATGAAACTTTTAGGGATTAAGAAATAAAAAAAAACATAGAAAAGTTCTTGTTGAAACTTGCACCAACTTAAATCCTCGGGCTTTTGAACATCACAGAAGGAAATCTTGTAAAATCACTCTGTGCCCAAACAGACAGGATAATGTGGGTAAGACACAACCCCCAACATCTCACAAGATTAAAGCACAAAGAGCTAAAACCTGTTCAGCAGGTGTGTCCATGCAACACGCCACAGGTTTCATTACTTTTCTGAGAAGGCAAGTCGCTGCCGGATTGTTTCTCGCCGCCTGGTTTTCCTCTTCCTGTAGCAACAAGTCGGGGCAGGCTGACCGGAGGCAAGGCTCAAACCTGTACAGGAAAGACGTGACAGATTGGCAGCACTGCGCATGCAACTTTGACTTTCCTTTACTTAAGGCAAGGTGAATTGGGAGACCTTTTGTCTCTATTGTCCTTTTGTTTTTGTTGCATGGCTACTCATGCAGGTATCAGCGGTTACAGAAGTTAATTATTGAAGAGGTTTTTTTTTAATGAAAAAGTGCAACAGGCCGTAAAAACCACTAACTAAAACACAGAGACAAAAGGTAATAATGATGATTTCATTTTCATTCCATTTTCAACAACTGATTTATCCTTGTCAGGGTTTCACTGGAAGCACTGGGCACAAGGCAGAAATACATCATAGGGCTTCGGCCATCCACCCGTTCCAGAGTAACACCCAATCACTTCTGGTGGACTAGTGTAATAGGTCGCTGCGCCACCTAAGCGCCGTAATAATAATAATAATAACAATCACTGTTAATATTGATAAGCATCATCATCATTTACAGTTGACATTGAAAGTTTACATACACTTGTAATGACATGTCATGACAGGCATAAAGAAATCCTGCAGCAGTTTTTTCTGTAACTGAATGACTAGAACATGTACATGTCTGACATACACTGATCAACCATAACATTAAATCCACCTCCTTGTTTCTACACTCACTGTCCATTTTATCAGCTCCACTTGCCATATAGAGGCACTTTGTAGTTCTACAATTACTGACTTTAGTCCATCTGTTTCTCTGCATGCTTTGTTAGCCCCCTTTCATGCTGTTCTTCAGTGGTCAGGACTCTCCCAGGACCACCACAGAGCAGGTATTATTTGGGTGGTGGATCATTCTCAGCACTGCAGTGACACTGACATGGTGGTGGTGTGTTAGTGTGTGTTGTGCTGGTATGGATCAGACACAGCAATGCTGATGGAGTTTTTAAACACCTCACTGTCACTGCTTGACTGAGAATAGTCCACCAACCTAAAAAATATTTAGCCAACAGCGCCCTGTGGGCAGCGTCCTGTGACCACTGATGAAGGTCTAGAAGATGACCAACTCAAACAGCAGCAATAGATGAGCGATCGTCTCTGACTTTACATCTACAAGGTGGACCAACTAGGTAGGAGTGTCTAATAGAGTGGATAGTGAGTGGACACGGTATTTAAAAACTCCAGCAGTGCTGCTGGGCTATACGGCTTTAGGAGGTCAGCAGGAGGAGGTAAATTTAATAGCCCACTACTGCTGGAATCCAGAGTTAAAATCCCCAGCAGTGATATCAGCCAGTCGGGCATCTACATACCAACATATTTGGCTGTGTCTGAGGATGGGAGATAGTGATTCCTGGGAAACCGGACCCAGTGCAACCCTGACCAGGATGAAGCACTGGTACAACATAAAAAAGTGAAATAAAATATTGTATGCATGTCAGCACACGATGTTTTAAAAGCTGCTGTAATTATATACTGTATTTAACAAATCCCTGTTTAAATATAACAAGTCTTTTGTATATATTTTCCAAACGACAAATTGCAGTCAGTGTGTACAAAGAGAAAACTGTTCATCCTGTTCTACACTATTTGTGCCAACAAATTCAAAGTAAACATAATAATCAGACTTCTGGGATCAAAAAACTCCAAAATAACCTCTCAAACCTCTTTTTTTGTTGTTGGGATTAGATTGAGGTGCAGATCAGACAGTATTAAACAGTACGTTGGAAACTCATAATAAATGTGAGTGTGTGTGGGTTGAGAGCATTCAGCAGCTGTATAAACTGAAGAGGGAGGGAACAGGGGGTGTGTTCGGGTGGAACCTGTGATGGATTCACTGCCTGACCCTGTAGATCCAGTGGAGTCAGTCTGTAACACTGGTACCATTAATTCTCCCTTAACGGTCATTTAAACAAAAGTATCCACTCCCACTAAACCTGTCCTGATTACATTTGCACATAAACAACACACGAACATTTTCCAATCACAGAAATCACAGTTTTTTTATTCGTATTACTGTACACAATAAACAAAAGAGAATGAAATATAATGTTTACTGTGCAGAGCTACAGTTCTTAATATAAATAATATCAGTATGAAAATAAGAGCTATCCTCTACTAATAAAACAGCAAACCACACAAATTATAAACGATTTTCTCTTAATATATCCACATTAAATACACTGTGTATGCATTATAAATGGGTTAGTCCATAATCATGTTTTATATTCATTCATTCATTCATTCACTGTCTGTTTTACCACCGCTTTATTCTATTCATGGTTCTGGTGGGTGCAATTCACTGAAAGGTGGAAAACACCTTGACTTTATGAGGTCAGCAGGTCCTAGATATCTAGGAGGTAAATTTCGCTAGCCCACTACTGCTAGAATCAAGGGTTCAAATCCCCAGCAGTGATATTAGCCAGCCGGTCTGTTTGTTTTACCACCGCTGTATTCTATTCAGGGTTGCAGTGGGTGTGATTCACTGAAAGGTGGAAAACACCCTGAACAGGTCGCCAGTGCATCACAAGGCAAACACACACAAATTCACACCTAGGGCATTCTCATTATCTCCAATTAACCTGACTCCACACAGAATGGACCCAGCCCAAATGTTTTAATTGACAATATGACAAAATCTGCTGACAAAAAACCCTGGATGGGCTATATGACTTTAGGAGGTCGGCAAGATATCTAGGAGGTAAATTTCGCTAGCCCACTACTGCTAGAATCAAGAGTTCAAATCCCCAGCAGTGATATTAGCCAGCCGGGCTGTCTGTTTTACCACCGCTGTATTCTATTCAGGTGGGTGCGATTCACTGAAAGGTGGAAAACACCCTGAACAGGTCGCCAGTGCATCAGAAGGCAAACACACACAAATTCAAACCTAGGACATTCTCATTATCTCCAATTAACCTGACTCCACACAAAATGGACCCAGCCTGCTCCATCTGAGAATCAAACCTAGGACCTTCTTACTGTGAGGTTACAGTGCTACCCACTGTGCAGCCTGTGTACTAGTATCTACTAGTACTAGTATTTTGGTTAATTTTATTTAGAGTTAAAAAAAACAAAAACAATAATCTAATTTATTCTTGCCGATCTTGCATCCCAACTCCAAGTAGTGTGGCAATTCTACCATTTATTTCATATAAGGAATCACTTGATACTGGTGAGTCTGGAAGGATCAAGACAGTGAGGAAAATGCTTGTTATATGAAAAAAAAAAAAAACCTACACAGATTTATGACTGAATCTTCTAAAGAAACAGTGATCCATACCATTTGTCCAGGTCGGCAAATCTCGCCATGGAAATTCTGGAAAATCTGCAAGAGTGGACCAAGTAGCCTCCTAAAAACCTGCAAGATGTGATTTTGTGATTCTGACTAGTAATGAGTTAGTACAAATTAGTAAATGAATGAATAAATGAAATTCAATCAGTGGTAAAACTGTATTCTGTCTAAAAATATAAACAACTTTAAAAACTACAAAACAATTATTATATTCACAGGTCAGATTTTAGATACACCGATCAGCCATAACATTAAAACCACCTCCTTGTTTCTACACTCACTGTCCATTTTATCAGCTCCACTTACCATATAGAAGCACTTTGTAGTTCTACAATTACTGACTGTAATGCATCTGTTTATCTGCATGCTTTGTTACCCCCCTTTCATGCTGTTCTTCAATGGTCAGGACCACAGAGCAGGTATTATTTGGGTGGTGGGTCATTCTCTGCACTGCAGTGACACTGACATGGTGGTGGTGTGTTAGTGTGTGTTGTGCTGGTATGAGTGGATAAGACACAGCAGCTGCTGGAGTTTTTAAACACCTCACTGTCACTGCTGGACTGAGAATAGTCCACCAACCAAAAATATCCAGCCAACAGCGCCCCGTGGGCAGCGTGCTGTGTCCACTGATGAAGGTCTAGAAGACGACCAACTCAAACAGCAGCAATAGATGAGCGATCGTCTCTGACTTTACATCTACAAGGTGGACCAACTAGGTAGGAGTGTCTAATAGAGTGGACAGTGAGTGGACACGGTATTTAAAAACTCCAGCAGTGCTGCTGTGTCTGATCCACTCATACCAGCACAACACACACTAACACACCACCACCATGTCAGTGTCACTGCAGTGCTGAGAATGATCCACCATCTAAATAATATTTGCTCTGTCGTGGTCCTGTAGGGGTCCTGACCATTGAAGAACAGGGTGAAAGCAGGTTAAAAAGGTATGTAGAGAAACAGATGAACTACAGTCAGTAATTGTAGAACTACAAAGTGCCCCTATATGGTAAGTGGAGCTGATAAAATAGACAGTGAGTGTAGAAACAAGGAGGTGGTTTTAATGTTATGGCTAATCAGTGTATAAATATATATATTTAAAACTACATGAACATATTGTTTAAACTTATGAGTCAGAGGGACTGAACCCTGACCTCTATAACTCAGGTGAGTGTGTGGGTGCAGCAGCATTTGAAGCACCTCTAACTGTGGTTTGGTTCAGTTGGAAGGTAAAGTGATAAAGTGCTTTTCAGAAAAGATTAAGTGTTCTGTGAGACTGGGATAAAAGTGCATTTTGGGAGCTTCAGTCAGTAACGTCTGTTGGAGCGGGAGCGGCTGTCGGCTGAAACTGCGTGGTACCTACGCAGAGTGGCACACGAAGCCTTGCCAGTCTGGGGAGACTGGTTTTACAGGAAGAGAGAGAAAGAAAGAGACAAAGAAATTGAGTTTTTAGGAAGGATTGCACATTCCATCACACCACGTAAAAAACAAACAAGTACAAAATGGACTTTCAGTCTTAATCTACTGAAGGGTTAAATGTGTAAACAATCAAATTTAGTAACACCAGCAAAAAATGGACTGGACTGCATCCATGAAATAGATAGGATAGGATAAAACGCTACTGAGATTTAAAAATTCTTATTATTCAAACAATCACACTCTAAAATCAATATATGTCAAATAAAAAATAAATACATTAATAATTAAATATTTAAATTTAATTTCATTCATTAAAATTTTTATTTCACTCATAATTTTATGATAAAAACCAAAAATGGGAAAACAGAGCATCTAAGATTTCAAACATGTTAACATGTCTTAACATTTATCAGACCTAAATAAATTCCACATTTAAAATAGGGGAAGAGAGTAAACAAACAAGCTGCTCTGACAGGTAAATGTACTGAGTTAAAGGTTGTTTGCATGAGCATACAATAAAGCTCTGAATTAAATAATGTAATCTGCATAGAAAACAGTTCATACAATACTGATATACAGTGCAAACCATACAGAGACCAGTCCTGGGTACTTCTGTAGTGCAATTTTAATGGAAAAAGCATTTGAACTCACTCATATGTGTATACTAGAATTTAAAGGAGACATACAGTATGCTGCCGTTAAGGTGACGTCTTTTTATCTGGGAGGACGATAATTATTTAATAAGACAATGACAGGAATCATTGTGCTCAAGCTACAACAGCATGGCTACACAGACACAGTGTGTAAGTGCTTGACTGACCTGTCTGCAGTCCAGAAGCAAGAATGGACAAGCAAGAACTTTCACTTGCAAAACTGCAACAATTAGTATAACCAGTTCCCAATCCATTAAAATGTCTGATTTAGAGGTACGGTAATGGAACACAGCTCTGTCCCAACTTGTTTGGACTGTATTGTTGGCATTGAATTCTAAATTTGTTTATATTTACAAAATAGAAAGATCAGTGAAATCATTGGAAATCTTTTCTTTGTACTTTTAGCAGCTCAAAAAAAGGTTAAGAGAATGAACAAATCACAGCTCTTTTTATAGCATTACATTCCATTTTATGTCCCAACTGTTCTGGAAATGGGAATTTGTGCATATTAGTTAATAAAGTAGTGCTTTAGAGTACATACATATGCAGAGTCCAAGGCAATGTGACCCTTCAGTGCTGTGTTTCTTGCAGCCACATCTTGCACATCTGGTCAAGAGAGATATAAACTGAATGTTATAATAATTACAGTTATATACATTATTTTTAATTGATTAATGAATGTAAAACTTTGTTATATTAATTTAAACACTATGTTTACTTAATATAACATATGGCATACAGACTGGATGGCCAAAAGTGTGGTCACCAGTCCTAATTATTGACTTCAAGTATTTCAGCCACACCCATTGCTAATAGATGTGTAAAACAATTATATAAAATAAATAATATGCTTTCAACCTCCATCAGATTTATTAAGACATTGTGTGACAAGTCCGGTCTGAAGGAACTCCAGTGGCCTGTACAAAGCCCTGACCTTAACTCTATTACACCTTTGGGGTTAATTCTTATGTTGACTGTAAACCAGGTCTTTAATTATCAGTGTGTGGCTTCACTTATGCTCTTTTGACTGAAAGGGCAGAAAATCCCACAGACATACTCCAAAATGTGGAAAAATCTGATGCTATTATAGCTGCCAAAGGGGTGGTTAACTTTAATTTAATGCCTATAATTTTTTTGAATATCCAACAAGATCAGGGTTGGGTGTCCACATACTTTTGGCAAACATAGGACACACACTGTAGTAGATTCTTAAGTATTGGATAACAAAATCCAAAACGATAGAAATGTATTTATGACATATATTCGTTTATTTCCATGTTTTACTACTGCTTTATCCGGGTCAGAGTCACGGGAGGTCCGGTTTCCACAGTTGCACTGGGTGTAATGCAGTAAAACACCCCGGACAGGACACCAATCCATCAGTAGGCCTTAGCTATCCAACATTCAGACACAGTCAATCATGTCTGTATGGAGACGACCAACCGGCCGATAGCACCACTAGGATTAGGGATTCAAAACTAGAGGTAGTGGGTTAGGGCACCACCTGAGAGGTTTTTGCTATTTAAAACAGCTTACAGCAGCTAAACACGTATCCATTCATTCTGTTCTAAAGAAAATGAGCATTCGCTAGGCAGAAGAAAAACACTTTACAGTTGCCTTTGAAGTTGACAGACGTCTCATCTGTGACCCAAAAATGTCACATGTAATTATTTTTCAGTTCTGTAATTATCACACTGACAAAGATTTTAAATGGATTACATTCATTAAAAGTATATTTTAAAGACACTATGCTTACACGAGAGATCTTCAAAAAGCACTTTTATATTTTGGATGGAGACGGTGAGGGCAGGAGGAGCAGTAATTAGTCGTGTCTGAGAGACAGAGAGAGAGCTTATAATAGAATTTAGCACCATCTGATTTCCACCTTTCATGTGATGAAATTGACAGCAATGCCACCACAACCCTGACCAGGATAAAACTGAATGAACACCCAGGGCCAGTTCAGAGCATCAATCCAGTTACTGGTTTGTTTTTTGGATTTGCTAAGTAATCAGAGTACTTAGACCAAATGCACTTGCTTTATTTTCCTGTACACTATTGGTGACACCTTTTTGGTCGCTCAAAGAAGCTTTAAGGGGAAGAACATTTTCATGTGATGATGTGAAAGCAGAGGTGCAGCAGTGGCTACGCGCTCAACCAAAAACATTTTTTGCTGATGGCATTACGATGGCAGTTGGGACGACGCTGGGAAAATGCATCGGAAGGAGACTGTGTAGAAAAGTGATGTCATTTGTTTTTAATAAATTCTTAATAAATAGAGTTTAAAAAAGTGCGTACGATGTTACAATGACATACACCAAGAGAAAGTGGACACCTGATCATGAGCTTGCTAGACATCCTATTCCAAAAGCATATGCATTAATATGGACCCCCCAATTTGTGGCTATAGTCAAATACTAACGTTGGATGAGAAGGACTGCCTTGTAATTAACTTTCCAATTCATCTCAATGCTTTTTAGTAAGGTCAGGATCAGGGCACTGTGCAAGTCACTGGAGTTCCTTTACACCAAACTCATCAAACCTTGTCTTAACGGACCTTGCTTTGTGCATAGGAGCATCCCGGAGCTCAGTAATCCTGAAACAGGAAAGGACCTTCCCTAAACTCCTGGCACAAAGTTTAGTTTTTAGAACCACCTTAAAATTGATTTTATGCACCTGTCATCAATGGGTGTGGCTTAAACCCTTGAGGTGGAGGAAGAGGGTTCACATAGTGTTTCTTTAATTTAATTAATTAATTAAATTTAATTTACTGACCTTTAGTCACTGCTATATTTTTGTCATGGTCAAGAACATCTAGTCATATTGCAGAACATCACACACACACACACACACACACAATGATTTAGTTACCAACACCTCGTGGTTAAGCGGCACGGTGACACAGCTGGTCAATCAATGACCTGTGTATGACTTGGGTCTCACCTATGGCAACTGTTCCACATGTCCCTCCAGTGACTGTAGGCTTCCTGTAGGTTCCTAATACCTTCCAAAATGTAGACTGGCTGATTTGAATTGACCAAAGGTGTGAGTAAGTCAATGACTAAATGTGAGTGATGTCCTACAATTGATTTACCCTGTCCAAGATTTATTTTTGTCTTGCACCCAGTGTTTCCACTGACACCAAAGCCACCACAACCCTGACCAGGATAAAACTGAATGAACACCCAGGGCCAGTTCAGAGCATCAATCCAGTTACTGGTTTGTTTTCCGGATGTGTAAAGCAAATGCACTTGCTTTATTTTCCTGTACATTTTGGTGACCACCTTTAGTCTGCCATCTCATTGGATGTGAAGGGTGTAGGCTAGCACAGCGTTTTTTAAACTTTTTTCAATCAACCCACATTTTGCCCATAATTTTTCCCCAACAACACAAGCAAAGCATCAAAATGAAACACAAAATGAAATATACTTAATTATTAAAAATGGTGGCAATCTGGTCCCACTGTGGTTTACAAGCTGTAACGTAAAGCCTCCACAAGGGGTGTTTGTGTACAAGTTAATTTTGTGTTTATATGCCTGTTAAAATTTGTTTATTTCATTATTTTTATTATTTTTCTCAGCACCCTTTTCTCTGGCTCGCGACCTTTGAAAAACCATGGGCTAGCACACGCCCCCTCTGACTTGCATAAAAATGCATCTTTAGAGTGGCCAGTGGCAGATTTAGACAGTCTGAGCTATGCTACTCTTCCACAGGAGGTGAATCCACATCCAGCCTCCCCTTCCCAGCCAGGCTGGTGGGCAAATGTATCATTGTAATTCACATAAAAAGCTTTATTTTTGACTGTGACCGCATGATCTCTGTCTTTCTAATGCTGAGCTTGTGCAGTTTCATGACTGATGCTGACGTGTCGCATCCAAAACAAATTCGTTTTGCCCTGTCGGTTTACCCCTCTGTGTCATCGTTAGGTCATGGATTGAGCTGTAGTTTCTGACTCAGGACAGAGTACAAAATGTACAAAGTATTTATAACTCACGGCCTGTCTGAACAAGTTGTGTTTATAAGTGATGTAGCTTACACTGCAGGCGATGGTTGAGCCTGTCGAGTGATTGCAGGAGTTTTTGTTCCTCCAGGGAGAGAGCAGAAATGCCTCTCTGTGACTGTGTGAACGCTGAACCTCTTTGCTGCCGAGGAGAGTCTACAGCTACCTGATCATCACCGTCCATCACCACTGAGCCTTAACAACAACATCAGAGCTAATTAGGTAAATCAGAAAGTTCAGAAGTGATGTGAGAAAGTAATAACCCCCTTCTGATTGCCTCTGTTACTGCCCATTTGTCACAATTAATATTTTCTAATAATATCATCGCTGACCTGCCAGAGCTCTTTAAAAATGAATCATATTCTTCATAAATGAGCAATGGCTCCCCATCCAGGGTATTCCCTCCTTACTCTCAGTGACCCTGACCACGATAAAGCAGCCGATGAAAATGAAATTCAGTAAATAAAAATGATGTTGAAGGAATGTATTTACATTTTCGGCACTTAGCAGACGCTTTTATCCAAAGCGACTTACAGTACTGTGACAGCATATTGTCTAAGCAATTAAAGGTTAAGGGCCTTGCTTAAGGGCCCAACAGTGGCAACCTGTCAGTGGTGGGGCTTGAACCAGCAACCTTTCTGTTACTAGTCCAATACCTTAACCACTGCCCTATTCACACATACAGTGTATCACAAAAGTGAGTACACCCCTCACATTTCTGCAGATATTTAAGTATATCTTTTCATGGGACAACACTGACAAAATGACACTTTGACACAATGAAAAGTAGTCTGTGTGCAGCTTATATAACAGTGTAAATTTATTCTTCCCTCAAAATAACTCAATATACAGCCATTAATGTCTAAACCACCGGCAACAAAAGTGAGTACACCCCTAAGAGACTACACCCCTAAATGTCCAAATTGAGCACTGCTTGTCATTTTCCCTCCAAAATGTCATGTGACTCGTTAGTGTTACTAGGTCTCAGGTGTGCATAGGGAGCAGGTGTGTTTAATTTAGTAGTACAGCTCTCACACTCTCTCATACTGGTCACTGAAAGTTCCAACATGGCACCTCATGGCAAAGAACTCTCTGAGGATCTTAAAAGACGAATTGTTGCGCTACATGAAGATGGCCAAAGCTACAAGAAGATTGCCAACACCCTGAAACTGAGCTGCAGCACAGTGGCCAAGATCATCCAGCGTTTTAAAAGAGCAGGGTCCACTCAGAACAGACCTCGCGTTGGTCGTCCAAAGAAGCTGAGTGCACGTGCTCAGCGTCACATCCAACTGCTGTCTTTGAAAGATAGGCGCAGGAGTGCTGTCAGCATTGCTGCAGAGATTGAAAAGGTGGGGGGTCAGCCTGTCAGTGCTCAGACCATACGCCGCACACTACATCAAATTGGTCTGCATGGCTGTCACCCCAGAAGGAAGCCTCTTCTGAAGTCTCTACACAAGAAAGCCCGCAAACAGTTTGCTGAACATGTCAACAAAGGACATGGATTACTGGAACCATGTCCTATGGTCTGATGAGACCAAGATTAATTTGTTTGGTTCAGATGGTCTCAAGCATGTGTGGCGGCAATCAGGTGAGGAGTACAAAGATAAGTGTGTCATGCCTACAGTCAAGCATGGTGGTGGGAATGCCATGGTCTGGGGCTGCATGAGTGCAGCAGGTGTTGGGGAGTTACATTTCATTGAGGGACACATGAACTCCAATATGTACTGTGAAATACTGAAGCAGAGCATGATCCCCTCCCTCCGGAAACTGGGTCGCAGGGCAGTGTTCCAGCATGATAATGACCCCAAACACACCTCTAAGACGACCACTGCTTTATTGAAGAGGCTGAGGGTAAAGGTGATGGACTGGCCAAGCATGTCTCCAGACCTAAACCCAATAGAACATCTTTGGGGCATCCTCAAGCGGAAGGTGGAGGAGCGCAAAGTCTCGAATATCCGCCAGCTCCGTGATGTCGTCATGGAGGAGTGGAAAAGCATTCCAGTGGCAACCTGTGAAGCTCTGGTAAACTCCATGCCCAGGAGAGTTAAGGCAGTTCTGGGAAATAATGGTGGCCACATAAAATATTGACACTTCAGGAACTTTCACTTAGGGGTGTACTCACTTTTGTTGCCGGTGGTTTAGACATTAATGGCTGTATATTGAGTTATTTTGAGGGAAGAATAAATTTACACTGTTATACAGTAGTGTTCAAAAAAATAGCAGTGATTTTAAAAAAGTGAATAAAGCACAAAATCATTATAATAACTTTTATTTCCATAAATGCAAATGCACTGAAAATACTACACTTTTAATTCTAAATCAAAACATTAACAACATTTAGCCAGTTTGTGTCAATCCTTTACAGAAAGTTAAGAAAAATGAATATTAGGCTGTTCAAAAAAATAGCAGTGCCAGCATTTTTCTCTAAAAACTCAAAAAATGTATCTATAAACTGAAAATGTTTGAGGTTTCACTTTACTTTAAATTACTGAACTAATATTTAGTGGCATAACAATTGTTTCCAAGATCTGTGTTGCATGGAGTCGACCAACTTCTGGCACCTCTGAACAGGTATTCCAGTCCAGGATGATTAGACTACATTCCACAGTTCTTCTGCAATTTTGGGTTTTGCCTCAAAAAAACGTGTTTCAGATATCAGCCCACAAGTTCTCTATGGGATTGAAGTCAGGGGATTGGGCTGGTCACTCTATTACCTCAATCTTGTTTGTCTGTAACCAAGATGTTTTGGATCATTGTCATGTTAAAACACCCATTTTAAGGGCATTTCTTCTTCGACATAGGGCAACATGATCTCCTCAAGTATTCTGATATATTTAAACTGATCCATGATCCCTCGTATGTGATAAATAGACGTAACACCATGGTATGAGAAACATCCTCATATCATAGTTTTGTACCACCATGCTTTACTGTCTTCACAGTGAACTTTGGCTCGAATTCAGTGCTCGAGGGTCGTCTGACATACTGTCTATGGCCACTTGACCCAAAAAGAACAATTTTGCTTTCACCAGTCCACAAAATGTTGAGCCGTTTTTCTTTGGACCAGTTAATGTGTTCCTTGGCAAATTTGAACCCATTCAGGACACGTCTTTCTCTTAACAACGGGACTTTGCAGGAGTTCTTGCTGGTAAATTGGCTTCACTTAATCATCTTCTGTACTTACTGGTAACTTCAGATGTTCCTTGATCTTTCTGGAGGTGATCATTGGCTGAGCCTTTGCCATTCTGGCTATTCTCTGATCCATTCGAACAGTAGTTCCACGCTTCCTTCTGCATCTTTCAGGTTTTGGTTGTCACTTTAAGGCATTTGAGATCATTTTAGCTGAGCAGCCTATCATTTGCTGCACTTCTCTGTATGTTTTTTCCCTCTAAAATCAACTTTTTAATCAAAGTACACTGTTCATCAGAACAATGTCTGGAACAACCCATTTTACCCAGTATTTCAGAAGGAAATGCGCTATGACCAACCTGTGCAACATTTGCCACCCTCCTACCTTAAATAAGGGCCAAAACTGACACCCGTTCTTCTGCAGAATGAATGACTTCACCAATTGAACTCCTCACTGCTATTATTTTGAACAACCCCCTTTCAATCAATGCTTCGATTACTCAGAATGAGCGGCATGCATGTCCTAATTGTTGGGTTTGTATTGTTTTCATTACTCTACTACACTTTCAAGTAAAATTTTTGCTATGTAGAAATATCACTTCTACTAAAAACTTTGATTTATCAAGTTAATGGTGTTGGACTGCAATTTTTTTGAACACCACTGTATAAGCTGCACACAGACTACTTTTCATTGTGTCAAAGTGTCATTTTGTCAGTGTTGTCCCATGAAAAGATATACTTAAATATCTGCAGAAATGTGAGGGGTGTACTCACTTTTGTGATACACTGTACATATAGTGTATTTTCATTAACTGCTTTATTCTGATCAGGATTGCAGCAGGTCTGATTTTAACAGGTAACACTGGGCACAGTCATGTCTGTGTAGACATCGGCCGGCTGATAGCACTGCTTGGGATTTAAACCCTGCATCCTAGCAGTAGTGGGCTAGTGGACTAAATTTGTTGTGTATTTACTAAAGTTTGCTTTGTGTAATATCATCTTATTTAATGATCTATAGTCAGTGAGTGTGAAAAATACACCGACCAGGCATTACATTATGACCACTGACAGGTGAAGTGAATAACACAGATTATCTCTTCATCATGGCAACTGTTAGTGGGTGGGTTATATTAGGCAGCAAATGAACATTTTATCATCAAAGTTGATGTTAGAAGCAGGAAGAATGGGCAAGCGTAAGGATGTGAGCGAGTTGGATGTGAACGAAAACTGCAGCCCTTGTGGGGTGTTCCCGGTCTGCATTGGTCAGTATCTATCAAAAGTGCTCCAAAGAAAGAACAGTGGGAAACCGGCGACAGGGTCATGGGCGACCAAGGCTCATAGATGCATGTGGGCAGCGAAGGCTAACCCGTGTGGTCTGATCCAACAGACGAGCTACTGTAGCTCAAATTGCTGAAGAAGTTAATGCTGGTTCTGATAGGAAGGTGTCAGAATACACAGTGCAGCACAGTAGAAAGGTGGTCATAATGTTATGCCTGATCGATGTACGTATATGCAATAACAGAGGCAATCAGAAAGGGTGCAAATACTTATTCACACTATTATATACAGTGTATCACAAAAGTGAGTACACCCCTCACATTTCTGCAAATATTTTATTATATCTTTTCATGGGACAACACTATAGAAATAAAACTTGGATATAAGTTAGAGTAGTCAGTGTACAACTTGTATAGCAGTGTAGATTTACTGTCTTCTGAAAATAACTCAACACACAGCCATTAATGTCTAAATGGCTGGCAACATAAGTGAGTACACCCCACAGTGAACATGTCCAAATTGTGCCCAAAGTGTCAATATTTTGTGTGACCACCATTATTATCCAGCACTGCCTTAACCCTCCTGGGCATGGAATTCACCAGAGCTGCACAGGTTGCTACTGGAATCCTCTTCCACTCCTCCGTGATGACATCACAGAGCTGGTGGATGTTAGACACCTTGAACTCCTCCACCTTCCACTTGAGGATGCGCCACAGGTGCTCAATTGGGTTTAGTCCATCACCTTTACCTTCAGCTTCCTCAGCAAGGCAGTTGTCATCTTGGAGGTTGTGTTTGGGGTCGTTATCCTGTTGGAAAACTGCCAGTTTTCGAAGGGAGGGGATCATGCTCTGTTTCAGAATGTCACAGTACATGTTGGAATTCATGTTTCCCTCAATGAACTGCAGCTCCCCAGTGCCAGCAACACTCATGCAGCCCAAGACCATGATGCTACCACCACCATGCTTGACTGTAGGCAAGACACAGTTGTCTTGGTACTTCTCACCAGGGCGCCGCCACACATGCTGGACACCATCTGAGCCAAACAAGTTTATCTTGGTCTCGTCAGACCACAGGGCATTCCAGTAATCCATGTTCTTGGACTGCTTGTCTTCAGCAAACTGTTTGCAGGCTTTCTTGTGCGTCAGCTTCCTTCTGGGATGACGACCATGCAGACCGAGTTGATGCAGTGTGCGGCGTATGGTCTGAGCACTGACAGGCTGACCTCCCACGTCTTCAACCTCTGCAGCAATGCTGGCAGCACTCATGTGTCTATTTTTTAAAGCCAACCTCTGGATATGACGCCGAACACGTGGACTCAACTTCTTTGGTCGACCCTGGCGAAGCCTGTTCCGAGTGGAACCTGTCCTGGAAAACCGCTGTATGACCTTGGCCACCATGCTGTAGCTCAGTTTCAGGGTGTTAGCAATCTTCTTATAGCCCAGGCCATCTTTGTGGAGAGCAACAATTCTATTTCTCACATCCTCAGAGAGTTCTTTGCCATAAGGTGCCATGTTGAATATCCAGTGGCCAGTATGAGAGAATTGTACCCAAAACACCAAATTTAACAGCCCTGCTCCCCATTTACACCTGGGACCTTGACACATGACACCAGGGAGGGACAACGACACATTTGGGCACAATTTGGACATGTTCACTGTGGGGTGTACTCACTTATGTTGCCAGCTATTTAGACATTAATGGCTGTGTGTTGAGTTATTTTCAGAAGACAGTAAATCTACACTGCTATACAAGTTGTACACTGACTACTCTAAGTTATATCCAAGTTTCATGTCTATAGTGTTGTCCCATGAAAAGATATAATGAAATATTTGCAGAAATGTGAGGGGTGTACTCACTTTTGTGATACACTGTATTGTTTACATAAAAAGGACCATGTAGTTTACAGTACAATACCTTGATCAGGCGCCATCTGGTCAGCTTTGTGTAGGTGTCTGTTGATTGGCACTTGGGTCTAAAATTAAAACAATATATATAAGAAAGTTATAATTTAATGTTCTTAGTCCTAACTTTAAATGTGTAGTCAGTGATTTTGCAGTTAGCTACAGTTAGTTGTTTTCAAAATAAAAAATCCAAATGAATACAGCCAGTTCTCCCAAAACACCATCAGCTATGTGAACTGATTTGGCTGGAACGCCTGAATGTAGGTGTAACAATAGAAGCTTTCTGAATTTACAGGCAGCACATGTTAAGTAAGAAAACATGCCCCCTTTTTTTTCTTTCTCTGATCATTTACACCAGCGGTCCCTAACCTTTTTTGCATCACGGACCGGTTTCAAATAAGATATAATTTCTGGCAGGGGCGGTAAGATTTATACTAAAATTATACGCCGTGAAATAGGTATGTGTCAAATGCATCAAGAGGAACAGACAGATGTTATTAAAAGAGAATCCGGTTTTTAAATAAAACATCTTTCAGAGTGTGATTGTCAATAAAACAGAAAAAATTAATTGTTTATTCTTTCTGTGTGGCCCTGTCATATATGACCCTTGAATCAGTACTGGTCCGTGGCCCAGTGGTACACTATATGGACAAAAGTACAGTGGACCCTTGACACAAATTTATGTCGGATGCCCCTCTTGATTTAACCCTCCTTATTTCATTTGGGCTAGGGACTGGCACTGAGAGTGCGCAGTTCAGGAAAGGAACCTTTGGGGGTGACTCTTTCGTCACCACAGTGATTTGAACCCCAGATCTCAGTGCTAGTGGGCTGGAGTATTTTACAACTGCACCACCTGAGCACCTCAGTCAAGAACCACAGTGCATTATCAAAGAACCTTAAATAAAACCGACTATTTTTTTTATAATAGCCTAACAAAACAAGTCATCAGTCATCAGTTATGTCAAAATAGATTTGGAACTGGAACAAAATAAAATGAACAAGACTTTCCAATTACAGGATTATAAACATGAAACACACCCTGCGAGGAGCTGTAAGTGCTTCATCTAGCTCTGCCTCTGTCTTTAAGGATTTACGCAACAGTTCTTTTCCTCTGAGTAAATGATCAGAACACGTCCTTATTTGTCTGAAAAATCAGATTTTATGTTTTCCAAAAATATAAAAACCTGATGGTCATAAAATATACATATAGGAACAGATAATTTAATTTGATGGTCTGGAATGTTCTTTCATGTCACTTAAATTTTTGGCATGGTCTCCTAATTCCTTGCTGGTGGCTATGATTTAGTATAGCTAGAGCTCATAAGAATTATGCTAGTTTAACTGTGATCTTTAAAAAATGCATGTAACAGTTCCATGTACTTTGTATTCGGTGAAGTAGCCACCAACTATAGTAAATTATAATCATTAACATGAAAGGAGGCCAGGCTACAAATTTAAATAAATTATATAAAACTATTTACACCACCAAATAAATAATCCAAGCTGGTTTTTTAAAATGTATTTTCTCCCCATTTTCCTCCTGAATTAGCACAGTCCTCCTCTTCTTGCCCTTGCATTCTGTACAGGCATCTCTTCCGCCAGTCAAGGTCCTTATACAGCGTATGAAGTTTGTTTGTTAGGATTTTAACGTCATGTTTTACACTTTGGTTACATTCATGACAGAAAGGGTAGTTCCTCATTACACTAGGTTCATCAGTTCACAAGGTTATATCGAACACAGTCTTGGACAATTTTGTATCTCCAATTGACCTCACTTGCATGTCTGGACTGTGGGAGGAAACCGGAGCTCCCGGAGGAAACCCACGCAGACACACGGAAACCATGCAAACTCCACACAGAAAGGACCCGGACCGCCCCACCTAGGGATCAAACCCAGGACCTTCTTGCTGTGAGGCGACAGTGCTACCCACTGAGTCACCGTGCCGCCCCACAGCATATGAAGATCCCCACCCACACATAGTCCGGTTGTCCCACCCTAGCAGATATGATAGCCAATTAGTATCTGCTGCAGGCACTGCCAATTATGCCAGCCAGATAGTGCCCAGCCGACAAGTGGCAACGGCGAGTTTCGAACCGAGGAGTTCAGAATCTCTGCGCTGGTGTGCTAGCAGAATATACCGCTGAGCCACCTGGGTCCTGGGTTTTAAATTACCTTTAAAATCACACAAATTCCGAGACTGCTATAAAACATTTGACCCTCTACAAGTGTACATAAATATTTGACCTCAAATGGAATTGAGTACCTGATAAAAAATACAGGGTTTTCTGTCCCCCAGTGCTGCAGCTTGGATTCTCTGACCTTTACTGTTTTTCATCATGTTACCCTGTAGAGCAGGTCTTCTCACTGGACTTCTCACTGGACACAAAAAGAAAAACGCAGAGTTAATCAGATAAAGAATCCTAAAAAGTTCAATTCTAATCTTCTACAATTAGCTTTGTACATTGCTGTGTTAATATCAGAAGCAGGAAACTGATTATGTAGTTCAGCTGGTGGATTGAGAACAGACAAGAGAATCCAGTAAGTGATATTTATAAAAAAAAATAGCTAACCTGTGTCCTTGCTGTTGGAAGAGGAGAATAGAAAGCCACCCATTCTTGCAAGTGCTTTGCCGTTACCGAGTGCGTTATTATCGTTGATGGAAACATGGGACGAATTGGCATGAGATTGAGGCTGAGAGGACAATGCGCCACTGTGAGCCTGGACACTTTGTGGGTCACCCGAATCTAATAAGAGACAGAGATTCTAAATATATATTCTAATATACAGCCTGGTTCAAAAGTCCAGGATGAATAAAATTGAGAGTTCATTATGAGTTTTCTAAACATATACTGGGTCAAAAATATACACACAGTAACTTGGTGGTGTAGATTTTCATTTTGTGCCATGGCCCCCTGATTTCTTGTTAGTAAATATGATTTATTACAGCTGGTGACTTCTCTGTTCCATATAAATAGGGCTAGTTTGACTCCCCATTTGATTAAGACTTGGGCATTACAACGGAAAAGCCTGGCATACTCTGTACCAGGTGTAACTCCTCTAGATGTCTGGACAGGTTGATTCAAACTCAAGAGTTCCTGGACCAGCTTCTAAGCAACTCTAGGTCACAAGTTCATCAGTACAAACAAATGTCTGTAAGTACAAATTAAATGGAAATGTGGTCTTTGTAAACAAAACCAAAACCTTTCCCTCTATGTGGTAATGATATGTGTCTAGACGGTCAGATCCAAGATACCAAAAAACAGATCTATTTGACAGTTGGTCATTGTCTTAAAATTTGCTGTGTGTAAAAAAGACCAAACTAGACAATCGCCACTTTAATCACAAGTTAAATTGAGGTTTGTAAAAGATCACATTGACAAAGAAAAAAACTCGAGAAGAGTTTTGTGATCAGAAGTTTGGATAAACCAAAGATCAAGACTGGGCAACAATGACCGGCGGTATGTTTGGGGTAAAAAAAGTGAGGTATTCAAACCCAACAACACTGCACCCACTGTCAAGCATGGGGTGCTGGTGTGATACTGTGGGCTGTTTTGATCTCAGTGGAACTGGTGCATTGCAGAGAGTGAACTGAGTGATAAAAGAAAGATTGCCTCAAATTCTTCAGTGCAGCCTCAAACCATCAAACCATGAAGCCAAAACATGTCAAAATTGGTTTTGGAAAGACTTAATCAAGCATTTACTACTTTTTTTTTAAATGCATGTGGTGATTGTAAACAATAAGTTTTGTTTTGTATTCTACTAGTCTTTAGTACTTCAGTACTACTAGTACTTCAGATGCTGAAATACTTCAGATTTGTGATGATGTTACAGGTTAAAGTTTCCTTCTTATGATCTACACCGATCAGCCATAACATTAAAACCACCTCCTACACTCACTGTCCATTTTATCAGCTCCACTTACCATATAGAAGCACTTTGTAGTTCTACAATTACTGACTGTAGTCCATCTGTTTCTGTACATACCTTTTTAACCTATTTTCACCCTGTTTTTCAATGGTCAGGACCCCCACAGAGCAGGTATTATTTAGGTGGTGGATCATTCTCAGCACTGCAGTGACACTAACATGGTATGAGTGGATCAGACACAGCAGCGCTGCTGGAGTTTTTAAATACTGTGTCCACTCACTATCCACTCTATTAGACACGCCTACCTAGTTGGTCCACCTTGTAGATGTAAAGTCAAAGACAATCGCTCATCTATTGCTGCTGTTTGAGTCGGTCATCTTCTAGACCTTCATCAGTGGTCACAGGACGCTGCCCACGGGGCGCTGTTGGCTGGATATTTTTGGTTGGTGGACTATTCTCAGTCCGGCAGTGACAGTGAGGTGTTTAAAAACTCCATCAGCGCTGCTGTGTCTGATCCACTCATACCAGCACAACACACACTAACACACCACCACCATGTCAGTGTCACTGCAGTGCTGAGAATGATCAGTCCTACCTAAGAGTTCTCTTGCTTTTTTGTTTTGTATTTTGCCTGAATGTTGACAGTCTTTCTTAAATGATGTTTCTTAATATAATTTCAGAAAGTAAAAATTGTGATTTGGAGTTGCTTTTGTAGCCCTTTCACTAGACCTTTTGTATGTGGAACTGCACATAAGACACACTGAACACAATAGGGCAGTGGTAGCTCAACGATTGAGGTACTGGATTAGCAATCAGTAATTACTGTTGGGCTTCTGAGCAAGGCCCTTAACCCTCAATTGCTCAAACTGTATTCGGTCATAATTATAAATCGCTTTGGGTTAAAGGCGACTGCTAACTGCTGCAAATGTACACCAATCAGGCATAACATTATGACCACCTTCCTAATATTGTGTTGGTCCTCCTTTTGCTGCCAAAACAGTCCTGACCCGACGAGGCATGGACTCCACCCCTGAAGGTGTGCTGTGGTATCTGGCACCAAGATCCATGTGATGTAAAAGAAAACATGATTCATCAGACCAGGCCACCTTCTTCCATTGCTCTGTGGTCCAGTTCCGATTCTCACATGCCCATTGTTGGCGGTTTCGGCGGTGGACAGGGGTCAGCAAGGGCACCCTGACTGGTCTGCGGCTATGCAGCCCCATACACAACAAACTGCGATGCACTGTGTATTCTGACACCTTTCTATCAGAACCAGCATTAACTGTAGCTCGTCTGTTGGATCGGACCACACGGGCCAGCCTTTGCTCCCCACATGCATCAACAAGCCTTGGCCGACCATGACCCTGTCGCCAGTTTACCACTGTTCCTTTCCTTCCCTAGACCACTTCTGATAGATACTGACCACTGCAGACCGGGAACACGCCACAAGAGCTGCACTTTTGGAGATGCTCTGACCCAGTCGTCTAGCCATCACAATTTGGCCCTTGTCAAACTCAAATCCTTACTCTTGATAATTTTTTCTGCTTCTAACACATCAACTTTGAGGATAAAATGTTCACTTGCTGCCTATTATATCCCCCCCACTAACAGATGCCGTGATGAAGAGCTATTCAGTGTTATTCACTTCATCTGTAAGTGGTCATAATGTTATACCTCGTTGGTGTAAATGCAAACATAAGTGTGTATTAGGTCATTTATGTTTGAAAAAAGAGCAAGTAAAGGCGTTCATCTTCAGTAGACTTGTATGAACAGTAATGAGATGTGAATGGAAACACAACAAACACTTGGGAAATGGAAAAGGTTTGATTAATATTGTGTGTAAAATGCAGGCATTACCATCTTTGCTGGCTAAGGCACTTCGAACTCCGTTCCACAGCATTGAGATCTCTTCATCGGTTGGTGTACGATTCAAGCAGATGCCGTTCTGTAGGCCATTTGTGCCTTTACTTGTTTGGCCATTTGCCCCGCAGAGACTGTAGATGCCTTTAGACATGGTCTCATACATGTAGGCATAGGACGGTGGCACTGGAGCTAATACAGAACTTTCATTTGTTTTAAGAATTATTCCTTGAACTACAGGCTGACCTTCTGCATAGTCATTATAAAGATCCTGCTCCACTGCGCAATGTCTTTGACAGTGGGCAGGCTCATTGTTGCTGGCTGTTTTGGCTGCGTACATAGTAGCTGGCACTGAGTTGCCCTCAGATCTGGGAGGAGGACGAGGCACCAGGGTCTTCCCTTGGGTTCTGACCACATTTTGTAATTGACTGGCAGACTGCGTTCTAATCATGGTACCTCTCCTGGCTCTGAAGGAACCGGGAGCTGAGACATTCCTGGTTGAACGTGCCCGGCGAGGAATGCTATAGCCATTCATTCGAGGCACAGTTTTCTGCATCCTGGATGCTTCCTGCATCTCAGATGGTTCCTGCTGCCTGCCTATATCTGACCAGGCCTGTTTGGTTGAGCTGGATCTGGCTGGGCCAGAGTATATCAAATCAGTCTTAGATATTCTTGATGGTATGTTTATATACCCTGAGTGGTTGGACACCTGGTGTTGGTGCACTTGCTGATGTAGTCTGTTTTTAGCTTCTGCCTGCTTGCTTGACTTACCATTTACTTTGTCATCACTTTCTACCCAATCAATATTCACCTCATCAAACCATCGAAGTTTCTTCTTCATGCATTTGTTGCTATCTGGGTCTTTGCCTTTGTTCCTGAGCTCAAGGCTATCCCTAATAGCTTTTGCAATGTCTTTGCTGAATACAAAATGGCCTGGAGTGTAAATAAATTTGGAATCTACATCTCCTAAACACTTGGACTTTGTCTTGAGGATTCCTTTGAGAAACTGCACATTGTTGCTTTTGAAGTCAAGACGGTTTTCCAAAGGTTCTGCTGGTCTCTCTGGTTCCTCTGTCATTTCAGAATGAAGTTTGGTTGCCTTTTCAAGAACTTTGGTACTATCTATACATTGTTCGGTCTTGGTAGACTGGCAGGCAGAAGCTGATTCTGCTTCATCTATGGCTAGATCAAGACCAGTGCAGGAGAAACCTTGTAATAAATTGGAAGAACCATTAAATAAACTGTCTCTGGTTTCCAGAGGAGTTTGTTCCTTCAGCCCCAGCTCTCCCGAATCTATGCAGGACCTTTGGGTAAGACTTAAGAACTCAAGCTGTGTGTTACATGGGGTTGTTTGTGATGTGTAATCTGCATATCCTAAATTATCTGTGAGCGTCTGCTGAGCACTAAGAGTACACTTGATGTTAGAGGTCTTTGAATGCTCTATACCACCGCACTGATCTGCTGTTTCTAAAGGACTCTGGACTCTCCTGTCCTCATCTGTGGATTCATCTTCTCCAGGTGATGGTGATGAGGAGTTAGAAGAACAGAGTTGACTCTGCTGATATAATACCTCCTCCAGGAAGTTTTTTGATGGGCAGGAGTTAGATAATGGGCATAAAAAATTTAGGGGCTTTGATGGTAATGCAGAGCTTCCTTTGGTATCATGGACCTCTGATTGATCCAGAGAGACAGGCTTATTGCTTTGGTCCTGCTGAGGGATCTCATTCTCCAGGCTGTCCAGGCTAGACAGGCTTTCTGCTGGGCTAATGGGAGTGTTGCTGTGCTCGTCCTGAAATCAACACAGAGAGATTAATTATCTAATTATTGTCATTATTGCAACTGACATGATTGTTTACTTTTTGCAATTGAAGACAAAAAGTTTGTGAACCTTTTATGGTGGCATTACATTGTGTAATAATTCAAAAATGTTCAGTATTCAGTCACTATGATAAAAATGTCTAATTTTTAAATATAAATATTGAAAATAACTGCACTCAGTGTTATTACAGAAGATATTGTTATTGGTTGGGGAGATTTTTTAGCGGCAATCTTCCAATTTTACAGAGACACAATTATTAAACAACAAAACTCCTAAAATGCCAAAGCAAACAGCCTAAACATCCCTGTCAGTTCAATTGGCTTAATAATAACAACACTGCTGCACGCACCTACTCATACCAGTATAACACCCACTACCATGTTATTATTGCAATGCTGAGAATGGTTCAGGGGGTTCCATTAGGTTTCCGTCCATTAATAAATGGTGTACAATGGTGTTTTATACAAAGTGTAGAATAGTAATTGTATATAACCACAGTTTACCTGTGTGGTAGATGAATATTATAAAATAATCAGTAAATATATGTATTAGATAGGTGCTAAAATGCTCAGTGAGTGTATATTTGTTACTGATGGTGACTAGACATTGTCACCATTAGTACTGCCATAGGCAGCAGTTGTAGCCTAGTGGTTAAGGTACTGGACTAGCAATCAAAAGGTCACTGGTTCAAGCCCCATCTCTCTCAGGTTGGATCTGTTGGGCCCTTAAGCAAGGCCCCTTTGGATAAAAGCGTCTGCTAAATGCCGTAAATGTATATGTAGACATGAGCCAAGGTTTGACTCTCAGACAATATAATTGGTATGGTTTGAATAAAATAATATTTACACAAGTGTGTACTTGGGGTTAAGTTTAAGTATTGAACACAGAGTATCAGCATTACTAGCCCCAAGGAAAACAAAAAAACCCTGTTCATTTACAAACAGGATTATATCTGCTTGGGTCTGGTCTGAATTATAGGATTATGTTCTGGCTTCTGCCCAGCACAGGTAACATTCCACTGTGTGTGTGTGGTGTGTTTGTGTATGTGCACGTGTGTCTGTATTGTAGATCCTTTCAGGGGCCTCGAGCTTGTTCAGACGATGTTCCGGCGAGCCGTTGCAGGTGGAGCTCAGGGCTAGAATGGAAGTGTCATTTCTTATTTACCAGCTCTTAACATAAACCCCCACACCCACACTCAGGTTTTTTTTACTCAATCACCTGCACACTGTGTTCAACACACACCCACTGCACTGATGCTGTTTGCATAAACTTGTAAAGAAAATGTTTACTTTATAGCCAAAAGTATATGGAGACCCCTACTAATATTTCATGCATGTGTTTAGCTGCACCTTATTGCTATTATAATCCTATTGTAATTTAAAAGAGTCACTGTCCTACAACGCCATCACGGCTATAAATCAGAGAGTCAAATTTTTTCTCTGCTACATCAGTCCTAGTGAACTGTAGATGCTCTTATTGTGAAATGGAAGCATCAAGAAACAACAACAGATCAGACACAAGTGCTAGACTATGCAAACCTGAATGATGAATTTTCCATGGGTTTGTTGGAGAAGGGGTAAATGGCCTAAGGTTGTTTTTCAGATTTGGGCTAGACCCATTAGTTCCTGAGAGAGGGTAATGTTAATGCTTTTACAATGACATTTCAGATCATTACAAGCTTCCAATTCTGTGGGAAGCTATTTGGGAAAGACCCTTTCATGTTCCAGCATGATTGGACCCCTGTGCACTAAGCGAGGTTCATGAGTACATGGTTTGCTGAGTTTGGGAGTGGAGCAGAGGACCTTTAGTGGCCTGTAAAGAGCCCTGACCCCAACTGCAAGCCAACTGAGCCAAGTGACCCCAACTGTTTTTTTGTGAGTCAAAGAAAATTAAGTAAAACCACAAAGCAAATTAATTTAGTGGTGTAGAAAGTTTTATTATGTTTTTTAAGGTTGTGATATGGCCTTCTAAGTCCTTCTTAGTAATTATAATCAGTAATATATTGTGACTTTTTGTGCCCATATAAATAAGGTCAGTCAAATATATCCAGTACAAAAAACCTGGTATAAAAAACAGTGATAGAAAACTCTAATCTTTTCAGTTAAAGGTAATGTTGAGTTTCTTTATGACCTTGGCAAAGGGATTACTGTTCCATGTAATTTTAATGTGTGCATTAACTACTGTCTCCTAACTAGTCCTACCAATATGGGCAAATAAGAAAAATGACAAATTATTTTAAAATTGGAATAAACTGCCCAGGTGGCGCAGCGGGATATTCCGCTAGCACACTAGCGCCAAGTTTCTGAACTCCTCAGTTCGAAACTCGGCGTTACCACCAGACATCTGGCATAGTTGGCAGTGCCTGCAGCAGATACTAATTGGCCATCTTATCTGCAGGGTGGGGGCCGGACTATGTGTGGGGTGGGATCTTCATACGCTGTGTAAGTACCCTGATTGGCGGAAGAGACACCAGAAAGCAGGGGCGAGAATATATATTTATATAAACTGGAATAAACTGAAATCCCAAGACTATGGTGACATGCATGCAAATGTATGTAAACTTTAGACAACATAAATCCTCTTTCTGTACACTACTGCTAAATCCAGCCAAAAATCCAGCCTCCCAAATCAGAACTATCAAGTTTTGAGCATATTAAATATTTTATTTAATACTTAGGAATGTAGAGTCTTCTACAGGATTTGTAATTGCATTGTAACAGTTCCAGATGTACCTGTGTTAGAATCTGCTCATTGTCCTTAAGTGGGGTCTCAGTTTCCTGCAGCTGCTTAAGGAGAAGTTGATTGGTTCTGAAGTCACCCAAGCTTCTATCCTGCATGAGTTTCGTATAGGCCTCAGCTGCAGAGATAGCATGCACGCTCTGAGGACTGCTGAAGCCTCCTGGAGGTTTAGGAGAGGACGTGTAGGTCCTATGTAAAACAACAAAAACAAACAAGCGATTCTCACCATGTGCTTTATTGTAGGTGGACTGAGAAAATATGGTCTAACTAAAATAACATCAACCAACCTGTTGATGGAGGAGAAGAATGTAGAAGGATGAGGGTTCGAGTCTGGGTACCCCTGAATATGACTGAGTGCTTCATCCAGATTAAGCGCATTTTGACCACAGACTAAAACACAACAACAACAACAATTCATCTTCTTCTACTGCTTTATTAGGGCATAAATACACCATGGACAGGACACCAATCTATCTTGGGTCATTACACACTAACCCATTCACTTATACCCATAGGTGATTTTGAGTAGTCAAGCCACCTTTTCAATGTTTTGGGAGGTGGTAGAAAACAAAGGTACCCATGCAGACATGTTAGAACATGCCAAACTTGACCAGGGATAAGGATGAAACCCAGGTTTGCAGGACACTGGTGCTTATTAGCATCTACACTATCTGCTGTGCCACTGATAACTATATAAATAAGTTAAATGAGTTTCATATAAGGCTTCTATAGCACTATTTGCCACTCTGAAGTCAGTAGCTGTGACAGAATACAATGATTATGGATCAGTTCTACCCAAGATGCATCTTTGCACAATATTGCATTTTTGCACCTTACTCTTTTATATCTCTGCTGCTATAAAAAAAACCTATGCTGCTAACTGTATATCAGAGTATGTGTTCTACCTTACTTATCATTTACTCAGTACCATGTACTGGCCAACACTACACTTGTCTCTAGTCTTGTCTCCCTTAATTACTTTTAGATTAGAAATGTCTTTTGCATTTATTATAGGTCTTTGTATTTATTAGACTGTTTTTTATCTGTACTGTGTTTACTGTATTGTCTTGTACATTTTGTTCTGTGTTGCACCCTGGTCCTGGAGGAACATTGTTTCAATTCAGTATGTACTTGTATATAGCTAAAATGACAATAAAGCCTGTCTTGAACTCTCTTGAACTTAAGGTGTTGCACAAAAAGAACAAGAATAGAAGAGTTGCACGGATGCAGCCTTTACAAAACAAGCAGAGTCTTTTTATTTTTTTGGAAAAACTCCCTAATAAAGTGGCAGAAGGTCATGTAAACTCTACCAAGGGATATCAGTCGGAAAACCCAGTTTCTACTGTAAAATATTAGGGTGGTATTAGGTTAGTCTGTTCAGAATGGATTGGAAAAAAAACGGTGTGCAAAATAGCCTTTGTTTTGGTTGCTGTCCTTCAGCTCTGTCTGATCTTGCCCTCTTTTATGTAACATGTGTTGGGTTTCATTTCAATAGTTTACCTTTCAGACAATGTCCTCTTGATTACTTATTATTTAGATTTTGAATACCCTTTATTTTCTTTTTCCTTTATATAATTTAAATGTATATTTTCAAAGCTCTTTTCAAACTTCTCCATTTAAAGGGAAGAAATTTTTTTTCTGGACAGCAATAGGCTTACCATTTGGTTAATTTTCATTAACCATTTGATTAGTGTTCTAGTGTAACAGCATAGTGCTGAGCTCCAGTACCAAACCCAGTGTATATTTTTATGAACATAGCAGTAGCATACATTTACATCGACTATATGGTCTTAATAGTACATAACAATCAGGCACAGCACTGTTATTAACTTTTAGCTATTGCATAGTCATTTCTAATTTCTAGTCTAATACACAGTTTATAGTTATATATATACAGTATATACAGTGTATCACAAAAGTGAGTACACCCCTCACATTTCTGCAAATATTTCATTATATCTTTTCATGGGACAACACTATAGACATGAAACTTGGATATAACTTAGAGTAGTCAGTGTACAGCTTGTATAGCAGTGTAGATTTACTGTCTTCTGAAAATAACTCAACACACAGCCATTAATGTCTAAATAGCTGCCAACATAAGTGAGTACACCCCACAGTGAACATGTCCAAATTGTGCCCAAATGTGTCGTTGTCCCTCCCTGGTGTCATGTGTCAAGGTCCCAGGTGTAAATGGGGAGCAGGGCTGTTAAATTTGGTGTTTTGGGTACAATTCTCTCATACTGGCCACTGGATATTCAACATGGCACCTCATGGCAAAGAACTCTCTGAGGATGTGAGAAATAGAATTGTTGCTCTCCACAAAGATGGCCTGGCTATAAGAAGATTGCTAACACCCTGAAACTGAGCTACAGCATGGTGGCCAAGGTCATACAGCGGTTTTCCAGGACAGGTTCCACTCGGAACAGGCTTCGCCAGGGTCGACCAAAGAAGTTGAGTCCACGTGTTCGGCGTCATATCCAGAGGTTGGCTTTAAAAAATAGACACATGAGTGCTGCCAGCATTGCTGCAGAGGTTGAAGGCGTGGGAGGTCAGCCTGTCAGTGCTCAGACCATACGCCGCACACTGCATCAACTCGGTCTGCATGGTCGTCATCCCAGAAGGAAGCTGACCCACAAGAAAGCCCGCAAACAGTTTGCTGAAGACAAGCAGTCCAAGAACATGGATTACTGGAATGCCCTGTGGTCTGACGAGACCAAGATAAACTTGTTTGGCTCAGATGGTGTCCAGCATGGCTCAGATGGTGTCCGCCCTGGTGAGAAGTACCAAGACAACTGTATCTTGCCTACAGTCAAGCATGGTGGTGGTAGCATCATGGTCTTGGGCTGCATGAGTGTTGCTGGCACTGGGGAGCTGCAGTTCATTGAGGGAAACATGAATTCCAACATGTACTGTGACATTCTGAAACAGAGCATGATCCCCTCCCTTCGAAAACTGGGCCTCATGGCAGTTTTCCAACAGGATAACGACCCCAAACACAACCTCCAAGATGACAACTGCCTTGCTGAGGAAGCTGAAGGTAAAAGTGATGGACTAAACCCAATTGAGCACCTGTGGCGCATCCTCAAGTGGAAGGTGGAGGAGTTCAAGGTGTCTAACATCCACCAGCTCCGTGATGTCATCATGGAGGAGTGGAAGAGGATTCCAGTAGCAACCTGTGCAGCTCTGGTGAATTCCATGCCCAGGAGGGTTAAGGCAGTGCTGGATAATAATGGTGGTCACACAAAATATTGACACTTTGGGCACAATTTGGACATGTTCACTGTGGGGTGTACTCACTTATGTTGCCAGCCATTTAGACATTAATGGCTGTGTGTTAAGTTATTTTCAGAAGACAGTAAATCTACACTGCTATACAAGTTGTACACTGACTACTCTAAGTTATATCCAAGTTTCATGTCTATAGTGTTGTCCCATGAAAAGATATAATAAAATATCTGCAGAAATGTGAGGGGTGTACTCACTTTTGTGATACACTGTATATATATATATATATATATATATATATATATATATAGTTGTGGGGCAGTTGTGGGGCTTGAACCGGCAACCTTCTGATTACTGGTCCAGTACCTTAACCAATAGGCTACATCTGCCCTATATATATATATATATATATATATATATATATATATATATATATATATATATATATATATATATATATATATATATATATATATATATATATATATATATATATATATATATATATATATATATATATATATATATATATATATATATATATATATATATATATATATATATATATATATATATATATATTAGGGCTGTCAAACGATTAAAAAATTTAATCGCGATTAATCTCAGAATTTTATATAGTTAATCGCGATTAATCGCATTAAAAAAAATCTGTGTAAATGTTATAGAAAACAAGGATTTTTAAGTGAAATGTTAACATTAAAATGGTGAACACATTTTATGCTATATGCACTTATGTTGAAAACTGCTGGGACAAGAGAAAACTGTAAAGGGAGTTTTATTCACTCACATACTAGGCAGTAAATGTCAGATTGTAGGTTAAAATTTCTCCATCAGCAAACATTGTAGATCAGCGGTGCTTTAGGTGGGATAAGGCGTAGTTATTGTAACAGACTTTTCTGTGGTTGTATTGTGACAATGGTTTGATGGACGTTTCTACACGAAGTGAGTGTGTTTTGACCCTTTTGGGCTTCCATAGTTCATGGACTAACGTGCTTGACTCAGCTTTCCGGTATTTGGTACCGTAACAGAATAAGTAAAAAAAAAAAGTATTCTGCTCCCGACAACTTGTGAATATAGCGTGTATTTATTTCTTTATTAAGCAAGTACATCCCTACAACGCTCGGTTACATTATGATAACAAACCGCAAATGAAAAACGGTGGCAAGTCCGACATTAATACGTTTGTTCTACCAGTCAAGTTTCAACATGAACTAGAATTTGCGTTAACGGCACTATTTTTTTTAATCGCGTTAAATTGAAATCGCGTTAATGCGTTATTATCGCGTTAACTTCGACAGCCCTAATATATATATATATGTTCTCAAACTTGCAAGACAAAACTTTTAAAATGAAATTAGTGTGTTATCTGGTGATTTTTTTGGTCATGATAGCGAAGGCAATGACTAATGGACATTAATTACAAAGTGCACAAGAGTTATTTTCTGGCTGTATCCCAAACCACATCCAATGTTCACCACAGTGTTTAACTCTACAATTAGCACTGACTAAATACAGATACTATTCATTATAGTAAGGTGCTGTGTAAAATGCACTATTCCAGTTGCTACTGTTTCTTTAAGCTTGACCTACAGAAGGCATACATTCAATGCCAAAATTACTTACACGTTTCTCCAGACTTTTATTTTTGTTACTGATACAGTCTGACCCTGCACAACTAATGTTGATGGCTTTAAGGATACAGTGTATGTAGAGTTTAACAATGTATGGGGTAGTGAGGGTCACAGGGGATGGTTTAATGGCTAACCTGGTCTCATTCTCTGGGACAAAGGGAGGTGAGATCTTTGAAAGCGCTCTGTAGCTTCCTGCAGTCTTTGTTTACGCTGCTGGAGGATGTTTTCTCTTAACTTCTGCTCCTGTACATCCCACAGCATCCTCCTCTCCTCCAGCGCCCTTTCCACAAAGAGATGAGAGTGAGTTTAAAGAGAGAGAGAGAGCAGGACAGTGAATAGGATTAGGAAAATTAAGTATGTCTGGGAGAAAATCTAAATAAAGAATTAAGGTCAAGTCTTGGGCTGTCTTGGGATTGTAATGCAAACATAAACACAGGGATGTACAGAGACCTTTGGAGGACCAGATGCTGAAAGTTTAAAAGGGCACATCCAGAATCATCATGTACCCACTTTCTTCATGGATCAGGGTTTATTTATCTGTCTATACTTTCTGTACAGAGGTTTCTTCTAACGCTACAGTGCAGTCTGCTTTAACTGAACGTTTTTATTACATTCATTACTTTAACTGCATTTAATGTGTTCTCCACATTCACATCACATTACCTTACATTTAACCAACAAGCGAGCTGGTGATTTGTAGCCACAACAGCGGAAAGGTCTGCCATGCAGCCACTGTTGGGCCCTTAACAGCATCTTATTGTGCTACATATTGTGTAACTATACCATTGTTTTTTGGCCCTAGTTAGACAACTATTTACACCTACACCGAGAGGTCAGAGGAGTAAAAATGTAGAATAATATTTAAAATGTATAAAAAATAATATAGACAAATTAAACATTAAAAGTAGCAAAAATAACAAACTAGCAAACAACTAATGGGTTTTCTAACTAATCTTTATATGTGCTTTTGTACATATGTGACCCTCTAGGACACTTCAGTATGTTAGCATTTTCTTGTATATGTGTACAATACATTTTGTGAATCTGTTATTTATTTAGATAAATATATGATAAAGAGTTTTAATAAAGAGTAATTTTTCATGAGCAATAATGCTATGGATGCTATTTGAGCTATGGAACTATTTAAAAAATATTTAAACAAAAGATGCCTCATGTCGATGATTAAATCATATAAAATCTCACATACATCTATGATTGTGTGCAGTGCTCTCCATCCTGTATTCAAAAAGCAATACATTTAAAGAAATATTGCAAACAGAAAACTCATTTTGATGTTTTACAACAAAAACACCTAAAACCCACCCATATTGTCTTAAAAAGCAGAAATGTAATGTAAATAACATAAAAAAAACATTTGCTTTATTGAGCGCTGAGTCTTTAAGAAGGAATTCATGAGATTTCTTGTTACGAAATGTGAATTAATGTCACCATCTGGTGGTTAAAAGAGAAATTCAATCGGTAATATTTGTGAATATTCTGTGGGTGCTGTCGAACTGTGAACTGTCGCCTCACAGCAAAGAAGGTCCTGGGTTCGATCCCCAGGTGGGGCAGTCCGGGTCCTTTCTGTGCGGAGTTTGCATGTTCTCCCCGTGTCTGCGTGGGTTTCCTCCGGGTGCTCCGGTTTCCTCCCACAGTCCAAAAACATGCAGCCAGGCTGAATCTACCTATAGGTACCTAGCCGCTAGGATGCATAAACCAGTGTATTGTAGTGCTGGTCCCAAGCCCGGATAAATAGGGAGGGTTGTGTCAGGAAGGGCATCCGGTGTAAAAACTATGCCAAATCAATAATGTTGACACACTGTAATAATGTAAGACACACTGTAGGGTTGTTTATTTACATTTTCCATGCCCAAACTTTCCTGTCCCAACATTTTTCTGATTTAGACCCTACCGGAGTGCAGTACATATATATGAGGGTGAATGTCAGACTGTATCTAAGCTGATCCGTATCATTGTCTTGATATTTGTTGGAGGCCATCCTTTTAACAAATTTAATTTGTTGAAATGGCAGCTTAACACAAGGGCTCTAGTTTAAAAAAAAAAAAAAAAAAAAAAAGCATACAAAAACACACTGAATGTTTTCCAATCTCATCCCATTAAATAGCATAAAAACATGATTTTACTACTGTTTAAACTACTAAACCATGCTTGCACATAACCAGCATACAGAGCACTAAATATTAAATGTAGAAGCATTAATGAAAGTCCAAAGAAAACCAAAATCATTGCATGATGAAAGCCATGTATGTATCAGCTAAGCCAAAAGAAACTAGAGCTCTTTAAGCTGCCATTTCAACAATTCATTAGTTAATGAGATGCCTACCAACAAATGCCAGAGCTGCAAGAATGAAGACTATCAAGACAATGATACAGATCAGCTTAGATACAGTCTGGCATGCACACTCAAGTATATAGTGCACTGTGGTAATAATACAAGTCTAAATCAGAAAATGTTGGGACAGGAAAATGGGGACATGGAAAATGTAAATAAAAAAACCCTGCAGTGTGTCTTACATTTACTTTGATATTTATTTCAGTGCAGATGGTAATGAACCCAAGATATTTTAGGTTTTGTCTGGTTAACTTTTAACATTTGTTGATGTATATTTATTCCCGCATTTCAGGCCTGCATACATTCCAAAAAACCTGGGGCAATTCAGACAAGTAATGAGGTTACTAAAAAAAAGTTATTAAAATGGTCATCAAAGAAAGATCATAAGGGGTTTGCATAATTCTCACTCTACCGTGCATAATACAATAAAATGATTTAAAGAATCAGAAAGAAAGTCAGTGCAAGGGCACAAGCCTAAACTGAACTACAATGATCTCTGATAACTGAGAGGACACTGCATCAAGAACCATCAATCATCGATGGGCAAGGGATATTATGAACCTGGTTTGTCTTTTGGCTTTGTAGTGCCTGTGTGTCTGAACTTTTACTAGGTTTACTTTACTGATTAGTGCATCTATTAAAAGCCAGTAAATCCTGGCTGAAAGCTAACGTGTTGAATATCCGTATCTGTGTGCTGGAGACCAGCTTCTCTTACAGTGCACATAATGACAGAGCCCAGGTCAGAGTCTTAAGCTGACTGAGGGGTAAGCATCAGGTCACCAACACTGTGAGACACTACATGAACTGTCTGCAGGAGGTACACACTGTCTATATGCTGTTACCATTAATCAGTTTACTTTTTAGCCACTGGATTACCATCACATACCACTTTATTAGGAACATGATATAAACACTGTGTAGAACCTCCTTTTCTCTCAAAACAGCTTCAATTGTGGCATGATTTCACAAAGTGTTGGAAACACATGACTGGATCTGAAATTTTTTCTGGAATTCTCTTGCTCTACCACATCCAGAAAGGGTCATATTGGATTTAGATTTAGTGACTATGTTGAGCCATAATGTGCACACATATTCTAGTGTTTATGGTGCCTTGGTCATCTTAGCTGGTTGACTAAATTTTAATTAAAAAGAAATAAATGTTTTGCCAAACATTGCACATGGGCTCTGTAAAGTATTGCAATAAACTATGTGTGTGATACAAATCTCACTTTCTTCTCCGGTTTGTTTCCTGGGAGAACTGACGGGCACGAGCTCGGCAAGCCTTCTGTTCCTGGACCAAGATTTCTCTCTCATCATCAGCCACTTTATCCAGACTAGCATGAATGTTTCTGAGGGAGTAGTGTGTCAAAGAAATGAAGAGTTCCAGCCAATTTGTGTCAAATGAGCTTTTGAAGTGGATCATTATTCACAGCCAAAATAATATGCATATGCAATATGAATTCCAATAAAACACAGGCATCAGTACAGCTCCTCTCAAACTCAAACCTTGTACTTTTTCATGTCAGTCATGTTTACATGAGAAACATGGACCGTCACACTTATGTCAGCTAAGCCTTTCTGCAGATCATTTAGCTGGCATATTGACTTCCTTCCAGTACACCAGCAATTCCATTTATTGCATTTGCCTTTTAGATTTGACTTTGACAGTTTCCTTTAACTGACAATTTATTTTCTTGCTTTGTAGGAATCAGCTTGATTTTTAGATAGCATAACTAACGTATATAGTTTTTTTCAGTTCGAAATCATCTTCAACAATTAAAATCATCTGACAAGTCTTAATGACAGTTACTGAACTGTTTAACATTGTCTAATAAATCAAATAAAGTCAGACAGATATTAAGATACTGTATTTAACATGATCACAAATATAATTGTAATAGTTGTTGTATTTACTTCCCTTGACTATGCATGTCATTTGGCCAAGGATGTCAAACTTTTGCAAATAGCTGTATGTTCCCCAGTTAGCAGATCTTTTTGTAAATCATTGCAGACATTATATAATTGTTTATACACGTTGATCACATCAGATTAAGTCTGATCTGGAAAAAGGATACGAATACAAGAGGGTGTCCTTCAGCACCTGCATCCCGATACAGCAGGATATCAGAGCGTCATCAGTCTTCCATTGTCTTCTGTACAAATATGAATATATGGATAGTTGGGTTGATGGTGAGGGCGATGATGGTGGGCTCGAAGGATGAAGGTACCATGCTGTTTACTCTCAATCACCCGGTCACTGCAGACATTTACCTACGATTCACCTGCTAACAACACCTAGCGGGTTTGTCTAACACTTCACTTTAGAAACACCTCACACAGCCGCGCGGCGCTGTTTTAATCACTAATATATTTATCTCACAATAAACACAAACTACACAAATTCTCACTCTATTAAAACTAGAGTATTATGTAGATAATTATGTAGACTTGTATAAACACAAAGCTCAACTCTTTATCCTTGCATGGCAACCAGCAACTACAGACGCGCTTCCTTGACAACTACATCGGCGGTTCAAATTCAAACAGATTAAGTTGTAGTGCACTTAGTAGGGTGCAGCCTGACGTTATTCTGTACGCTAAAAAGTGACACTAAATAGGGATCAGCCAGTCGTTTATGATTTAACCAAAATAATTACGAAATAATGTTCTGAATTCGTTCAAGTTCATCAAGTAACTGTAACATATGTAATACATGTTCTGTCACTGTTACCGCACAGTTACCTGATAAATCTGTAGATCTTCAGAACAAGTTATTTTGGTCTTAGAATCTAACTGAATGATTTGTTCTCGTTAGTTAAGTAACAAATCTTCAGGTTCTACATTTAGTTTGATGTTTAAAATAAAAGTAGGATTTAATAAATATATAATAAAGCATCTTGGGTAAGGTTTATAATATCGGTTTTTATAGCAACAACATTCAAAAAAACAACAAAAACAAACAAAACAACAATATTAACTTGATTACCAATTATAATGGAATCACTATAGCTCATTATAGTGATAATTTTGCCAATATTATAGCTAGAGGACATTAAATGAGCTTATTACATAGATTTAGATAGTACCTACATGTGATATTCAATTTAAGATCACAGTAAAGGAATTAAATTATATTTAACAACAACAAAAACAAAACAAGAACATCGGCAATAATCATTATTATTTGTTAATTATTTAGAAATTTTTGAAATTAATTGATAATTATTAGAACTGATTGTTAATTAATACTCATTTGCTACATCAGAAAAGATGAGTGATGCATAATAATAAAGTCATAGTTTTTCCACCACCTGTTTTGTACCAAGAGGATCAAACTGATCATAGCAAAAAGACAAAACAATAAAAACAACAATAAAAACAAAAATAGCAACAACAACAACAGCAATGGCAACAACAGTAACAGCAAAAACAACAATAACATAAACAGTAATGATGCTCATTACAATTGTTATTACATTTCTAAGTTATTTTATTTTACTTATTTCATTACATATAAATCACTGTTATTATTATGATAACAATTATTATTATTATTATTATTATTACTTTAGAGCTTTTATTTTGTTGTAGAAGTGGGTAAATGATGCTGCTGAGTGTTTCTCACTATCACACAGTTAAACGGCGACATGGCGTCTGAACCGAATAAGACCGAAATTCTTACTATTTTTAAAAGACTTAGGTCGATTCCCACTAACAAGGTAATTAAACATATATTTTATTAGTAACTGGATGTGTCTGGCTGTATTTATAGTATATTGTGTAATGATAGATGTATTTAATGTGTTTGATTACGTGTCAGTTCTCGCTATGGCTAAGCCGGTTTGGGCCTTTAACAGAGCTCGGTTAGCATGACGGCTAATCACGACCGGATAAACGTCCGTCCTTCTTCATGTGTTTTCTGTCAGGTTGTTTATTATAGTGACACGGATATTATATATCTTATATTTATGTGTCTAACTTCATACTGTGAGTAAAAGTGTTGAATAATGGGTGCTAATACATTTGGCGTTAGTAGCTACCAGTTGGCCGGTTAGCTTTAGTTAGCTCTCATGCTAACCTGTCTGGATGGAGTGACTCAATAGTCAGGTTTCCATTAGTCTGAGCCACGTATACACACAACATATGGAATAAAATAACTTATCTAACTCGAACAAAATGTTATTTATAAACGCCAGTCAAATGAAAACAAACGAATATTGTTCGATTTATTATGTCAGAACATTAAGAAATCAATTCAACATAATTTTATTAAGAGGCTACTGTTTATTTACATGTACATGAGGTTATTTACTATCCTAGTCTTTACCTTCAGGTCGTGTAGAAACTTTACAGACACTTCACAGTATAAGATGTCATCCCAGTATTGTCTGCAACTGTTTTTTGTGTGTGGCTGAATTATTTTGAAACCTAATTGAAGTTATTTCATTAATCTGTGAGTTCTGAAAAATATGCTGGCTCAGAGTTTGCAGATTTTAACTAAGATGAATCATTTTGCTGGTTAGAAAGTTCTCTTGTTAGTGATTGACTACAATTGGTTAGCGCTGTCGCCTCACAGCAAGAAGGTTCTGGGTTCGATGCCCAGGTGGGGCAGTCCGGGTCCTTTCTGTGTACTGTTTGCATGTTCTCCTCGCGTCTGCGTGGGTTTACTCCGAGCGCTCCGGTTTCCTCCCACAGTCCAAAGACATGCAAGTGAGATGAATTGGAGATACTAAATTGTCCATGACTGTGTTCGATATAACCTTGTGAACTGATGAACCTTGTGTAATGAGTAGCTACTGTTCCTGTCATGAATGTAACCAGTGTAAAACATGACCTTAAAATCCTAATAAACAAACAAACAAACTACAAATGGTGGCTTATCTGTGTCCATTGAAATAGTGCTGATTTGACCTCTTGGCTGTTTAAAAAAAAAAAGACAAACTCTTATATTATGCTGATGGGCTGGTCTGGATGGTTAGGTGTGATTCAGTAAGTGCTAAAACTGGTCTGCAATACATTGGAAGCTGTTGGAATTTGGATAACACTGTCCACAGTCAAGTGATCTTGACATCTCAAGGGTTTAGACTGCTTACATGAAGGACAAAGGAAAAGCAACAACAGCGACTTCTTTCTTGCATGACCGTCTCTAAGCCCATAACACTTGATATCTTCTAAGATGAGGTTGGTTGTCCTACCAAATTTATTTATGAGCAAAATTCAGAACTCATTCAGAAAGTTATAAAAGAACCTGTACAGACCTCTAAAGAACTGCAGCCCTCAGTAGACTCAGATGATGTTAACTTTTATGGTTTACTGTAAGATAAAAGACTAAGCAAAATTATATCTTTTTGATACAGACAAAAACCTCTGCAAACGTTAAGGCTCATTTCATATTTGCCAAAAACATTTTTCTTTTAAATAATGTTTTGTACACTGATTAGTCAGAAGTAGAAATGTGAAAAAGATATGTGTCCCGTTTCATCTGGCATAAAGTTAACACAATAAGAACATCATACTAACAGTTGAACATAGTGATGATGGTGTTGTGCTGGTGTGGGGATGCTTTGCTGCTTTAAAGTTTAGCGACTTTTCTTAATTGACAACCATATTCTTCTCTTTATTAGAAAGTCATAAAAGGAGAAAGACTGGTCGTTAGTAAATGATCTGAAACCAGTTGTAGGTGGAGATTATAGTGCAGGATGGGGGCTACCTATTGTTTTTACATTGGTAATGTAGGTGTTGCAATTGCATTTGTTATAGGCTTGTTCATTCTTAATTAAATGAAATGATCATTTTAATTCCAATTTTTCTCAGATCATTTCACAGAGGTAAATGACAAGTCAATGACAAGTTATTAAATAACAACTTTCCAGGTCATCACATTAATTACGTACATTGCTGTCTATCTGTGTATTTTTGAGTGCTGTATGTATTTTTGGCCCAGCATGTTTTCAAAAAGAAATCCACAATGCATTTATAAAAGTTCCAGTCATATTATCACAAAAGATCTGCAGAAATTATTGAATTTCTTTTGTAAATGCACCTAGTGTGTGTATATTCTGGGCATTAACAAATGTTTTCTATGGAAACTTTAAATTAAATATGTAATTTTCTTCAGGCCTGCTTTGACTGTGCTGCTAAGAACCCGAGCTGGGCCAGCATTTCCCATGGTGTTTTTCTTTGCATTGACTGCTCAGGGGTCCATCGCTCACTTGGTGTCCACCTGAGCTTTATCAGGTTTGTATTTCTGTTGTTTTGTTCACCATACTGCTTTTGCTACATGTTTGGATGTTGGTGGTATTTATGGACAGTGATTCCAGCACGTTAAGCAAATTGAATTTTTTTTTTTTAATTTATTGTTCTTAACTATATATATATACGTGTTATATATATATATATATATATATATATATATATATATATATATATATATATATATATATATATATATATATATATATATATATATATATACTGTACATATACACAGAAACAGAAACGTCACCTGCCTAATACTGAATACCCACAGAATTATAGACTTTACAAGATATCTCATTATTAGCAGGTCCTTTAACAGCTGTATGTTGTGAGTTGTATCCGCCTACAGTGCACACTGGTGTACCTGTTCCCTGGGTAAACAATGCACATCCACTTCATCTTGGAGAAAACAGGATTTGCCAGAGCAGTCAACCACCTTCCCTTGCTCCGATGTGCTTTTTGATAGGCCTGAGACTATGCTGCCCCATTCACAGACGGGTTTGACACTCTACCAAATTAAAAAAAAAATTGTCAGTGGTTTGTGACCGGTCCATCCTCGGTCCAAGGGATGATTTGGCCCTTATTAAAGTTGCTCAGGTCTTATATCTGCTGCATTTAACATGTGATGTGTGTTTTGGGGTGGTTGTAATGTTTTGGCTTACCAGGTATATTAAGTGAAATACTACTGAGTCTTTAATTTAACACAAGCTGCTAATGTGCTTATATCTGTGGATTTAATATTGTCATTTTCACATCTGAAAATAATGCCTGACTTTTAACTTTATCACACCAGCACTGGAGTGTCTTCCAATTTATAAAAAAAAAAAAAAAAACTGTAAATCTCTGTCCATTGTACAACCCCTGGCAAAAATTATGGAATCACCACTCTTGGAAGATGTTCTGTCAATTGTTTAATTTTGTAGAAAAAAAATAAATCACAGACATGCCACAAAACTATCATTTTTCAAAATGTCAACCTTCTGGCATTAAGAAACAATAAAAAAAAGAAACAAATATAATAGTTGTGGTCAGTCACAATTGCTTTTTTTAGATCAAGTAGAGGAAAAAAATATGGAATCACTCAAATCTGAGGAAAAAATTATGGAATCACTCTGTAATTTGCAGTTTAAAAACAAAACATCTGCAGCAGATTAGATTTGCTAATTATTCTTCAGTTTAAAAAGAGTGCTCACACCTCGGAGAGCTGTTGCACAAAGCAGATTGTCATGAATCATGGTTCCAACACAAGATATGTCAGTTGAAACAAATGAGAGGATTATAAAACTCCTTCAAGAAGATAAATCATTGTGGAATGTCGCAAAAGATGTTGGTTGTTCCCAGTAAGCTGTGTTTAAAATCTGGACCAAGTACAAACAAAATGGGAAGGTTGTAAAAGGGAAGCATACTGGTAGACCAAGTAAGACATCAAAGCATCAAGATAGAAAACTTAAAGCAATATGTCTTGAAAACAGAAAATGCACAACAAAACAAATGAGAAACAAGTGGCCGGAAAGTGGAGTCAATGTCTGTGACTGAACTGTAAGAAATCACCTAAAAGAAATGGGATTTACATACAGAAAAGCCAAACAAAAGCCATCATTAACACCTAAAAAGAAAAGAACAAGGTTAAAGTAGGCTAAAGAAAAGCAATCGTGGACTGTGGGTGACTGGATAAAAGTGATCTTCAGTGATGAATCGCGAATCTGCATTGGGCAAGGTGATGATGCTGGAACTTTTGTTTGGTGTCTGTTCAATGAAATTTATGAAGATAACTGCCTAAAGAAAACATGTTAATTTCCACAGTTGTTGATGATATGGGCCTGCATGTCGGGTAAAGGCACAGGGGAGATGGTCTTCAATAAATGCCAAAGTCCACATTGAAATTTTGGACGCTTTTCTTATTCCATCAGTTGAAAGGATGTTTGGTGATGATGACTTCATTTTTCAAGATGATAATGCATCTTGCCATAGGGCAAAGGACGTGAAAACTTTCCTTCAAGAAAACATATAATGTCAATGGCATGGCCTGCAAATAGTCCGGATCTCAATCCATTTGAAAATCTCTGGTGGAAATTGAAGAAAATGGTCAATGACAAGGTTCCAACCTGCAAAGCTGATCTGGCAACAGCAAGAGACAGTTGAAGGCAGATTGATGGAGAATACTGTTTGTCATTAGTTAACTCCATGCCTCATAGAGTTTAAACCATTATAAAAGCCAGAGGTGGTGCAACAAAGTAATAATGGTGCAGTGTTTTCTAATGATTCCATAATTTTTTCCTCAGATTTGAGTGATTCCATATTTTTTTCCTCTACTTGATCTAAAAAAAAAAGCAATTGTGACTGACCACAACTATTATATTTGTTTCTTTTTTTATTGTTTCTTAATGCCAGAGGGTTGACAGTTTGAGAAATGGTTTTGTGGCATGTCTGTAATTTCTTTTTTTTCTACAAAATTAAACAATTGAAAGAACATCTTCCAAGAGTGGTGATTCCATAATTTTTGCCAGGGGTTGTAGTATGGGTGTGACGGGCATACTTTGAACCTTTATTTTTTTTTTTTTTATACATTTAAAATGTTCATTTTGTTCAGGAACTGAATTTTAATGTGATGGACTATCTAATAAAATGGCCAGTGAGTGCATGTACAATGTAGATGTCCTAAAAAATTAGCAACTCGCTGTGTACTGCAGTAAGCACTATGTGAGCCTAAAGCTTTCAATGATTCCAGTGATTTGTTGTTTGCAGATCCACAGAGTTGGACTCCAACTGGAGCTGGTTTCAGCTAAGATGTATGCAGGTTGGAGGCAATGCCAATGCGGTAGGTTCTTATACTCAACCATCACTGAATTTCTCAACAAAGTGTTTTGTTTGTTTGTGAATGTCAGTACAGTATTTTGTTAATGTTACTGTTTTGGAATTCTTTTTGGAATGAAGACGGCCTTTTTCCATCAGCATGGCTGCACCACCAACGACACCAATGCGAAGTACAACAGCCGTGCTGCGCAGATGTACCGCGAGAAGATCAGACAGCTAGCCAATGCTGCACTCTCCAGATATGGCACTGATGTGAGTATGTTGCAGATGATGTTGGACTGAGTACTTCTTTTAAGTGTAATTATATGCATTTATAGAAAACAATGGATCCCATTAAACAGCGACTTTTGTCACAACACAGGATGCTTGTTTTTAGAAATGCACACTCACTCACTTTCTTAACCGCTTATCCAATTAGGGTGGGGTGGGGGGGTGCTGGAGAGTATCCCAGCTTTTCAATGGGCGCAAGGCACACAGTAACACCCTGGATGGGGCGCCAGTCCATCGCAGGGCAGACACACACACCCATTCACCTATAGGGCAATTCAGTGCCTCCAATTAACCTGACTGCATGTTTTTGGACTGTGGGAGGAAACCAACGCAGACATGGGGAGAACATGCAAACTCCACACAGAAAGGACCCAGACCGCCCCGCCTGGGGATCAAACCCAGGACCTTCTTGCTGTGAGGCGACAGTGCTGCCCAGAAATGCACACAAGCTTTTATTTTTTATAGATCAATGAAGTGCAGAAATAAGTGTGTGTTTAATGAGCACAACTTGATACTCTGAAATGATCACATAGTGATAGTACAAGTGATACAAAAACACTTCTACACCACATACACATTTTGTTTCCACGTTCTCACCCGTAGCTAAACTTTGAGCCTGTGAGTCATTATCTTAGTGGTTCAAACTCCAGCTTACATAAGCATTGATCAGTCAGACGGTATTGACAGACTGCTTATCATAAAGTCTGATGTTTTGCTGGAATATGATGTACTGATATGTAAGAAGAATATTTCCTTTGTTGGAAATATCTTAAACTGTTTTTTTTTTTCTACCCTATAGTTGTGGATCGATAATTCAGCAAACGTTCCGACCCCAGCTCCAGAGAAAAAGGAATCAGACTTTTTCGACGAACACACTCAGGTAGGCATGTTTTGAGCATAGTAGAATGAGTAGAATAGAATGTCTTTGTCACATAAACAAATAAACAGATTGGAAGCTGTGATCAGAGCGCAGGGTCAGCCATTGTACGGTGCTCTTTGAGGTTAAGGGTCTTGCTAAATGGCCCAACAGTGGCTGCTTAGCAGAGCCAGGAATTAAACTTATGACCTTCCGATTGATAGTCCAGAGCTCAACCCACTGAGCTACCACTGTCGCAGAATTGAATTTGCGACCCCTGTAAGCTATGGAGTACATCGAGAAGCAGTGGTGTATAGTGCAATAGACCAGGGGTTTATAACATTTACGAATCAAAACTTTATTTCTTATGTGCTTATATTATATATTATATTATAAGCTATATCTTCTGAGCAAGAGACACAGTTACCTAATGATTATACAATAAATAAATCTAAACTTTAACATCATATCAAAGCTATTTGTTTTTTTTGGCTTTAAATGTAGTCCTGTTGTATTTTCTTTTTTTGATAATAAAGAAACACAATAATATGATGCTCACTGTTCTATTTTACATTACATGGAGTCCCAGACCCAGTAGCTTTTTATGCTGGTCTGGGGTCCACTATAAAACTCATGTGTGGTCTGCCTGTGGCCCAGTGTTTTAAAGCCCCTCTTCCAGATTGTGTTCGTGTGGATAGAATGTAACTTCTTTTTCTCATGCTTACCTGTTGGCTTTTTTGCAGGCTGCAAACAGTTGGGACATGGCCACCCTCTCTCTCACACAGCAGAATGGATCCGCCTCTGTAACTCCTGAGCTGGAAAAATTGACCGAGACCATCAGCAACCGTGAGTATGGAATGTGACATCAAATATTCAATGTATTGTTGGATATTGTAATATGTAAAATCATTACTATTAAATGAAACTAGAGTGAACTAAGATTCAAGCCCGGATCTCAGCAGGGGTGGGCTAGTGTAATAGACCACCGATCCACCTGTACAGCCTTGACAGGTTTATGCTGAAATCAGAATCGTGTTGAAGGGTTTGAGTAAACAGTCTCATTATGTACACAATCCCACCCTCCATAACCTTAACGTTTTGTTATATCTCACAGAGCAAGATGAAGGACCCAGCATTGAGGGACTGAACATGGATGCAAAAGCCACCATAGGTGAGACTTACCTTCTGTGTGTCTGCACATATTGTACTGGCACAGTATTTTATTCCATTTATTCCACTTTTTATGGGAGGAGGTTATTCTACCTGTGATGAACTTTCATGCCAAATCAATCAGCTGCAAAACACAAATCTATTTTAACTGGTCTGCTCCTCTCAACATGAACAGCTTCAAGCCATCTGCACGGGTGCCACTCAGCCCTAAACATCTAGTCTAGTTCTGCCTCTCATACAGTTTCACACTTGATTCAAGAACACATGCTTTTGCTGCCCTGATTCATGTGTTTCTGTGCATACTTATTCATTGTTTTCTTTCATTTATGTGGTTTAACCTTTGTGGCTTTTCTAATTTATTTCTGTGATTTCTTATCAGCTGTCAAATTCATGACTTCCTTTTTACTTGTGGTTAAATTTTTAAAACAATTGTGGCTTTTTTGGCACCCGTGTGTTCTCTTGATATGACTGTTAGTACCTTTAAGCCCTATTTCTGACCCTCTTTTGTAAAAAGTGAATTAGATTTCGCAGATTCATAAAGTTATGCTAGTTTTATCACTTGGCTGTGACAAATCAAAGGGTGAGAAGAGTCCAACTAGCAGGCTTATATTTTTTGTATTTAACTTCTTTGTGACAGACATGTCTGCTTTGTTAATGTAGACGACTCAATGAGATTGGCGTCTGACGAGCTTCAGCCTTTTAAAGGTGAACCGAGTGATTTTTGAATTAGCTGGCTTGCTGCAGATCAGAAGCATGGTTCTGTGCATGCTTGATGCTTGGTAGGATTATAACCTACCTCTTTGATCTATTTTTTTTCCTCCAACCACACAGCACCAGCCTTGCAGCACTTTGCCTTCACTTGGCTGTAATTATATAATCGTAACTGATTTGCTGCTAATTGCCTTGATAATTCCTTTTGCGAGGTGGCAGGCTCCAAATGGCACTTCTGACTTGCTGTTACACTGTAGCTTTAAAACAGCCTTCTTAATTCTTCATTTTTTTTATTCATCCATGTATTTTAGCTGGATCTGGGTTGCTGTGGGTAACAGTCCATCTCAAGGCACTGTTCGTTCACACCTAGGATCAATTTACAGCAGCCAGTCTACCTTTTCAGTGTTTATGGGATGTCAACAGAAACTAAAGTACTGAAAGAATGCCCATAGAGATAATGAATAAAAATAATAGGATGGAGTTCTTGGACAGTAACTGGAGGTGAGGATTGAACCAAGGTCCACAAGACCTTAGAGTTGTTAAGTGCCTTGCTCAGGGGCCCAACAGTAATAACTTGGCAGTGGCAGGGCTTAAACCAGGGGTTTTCTGATCACAAGTTCAGTACCTTAACCACTATGCTCTGACTAATTGTCGTACATTATACATGTACATTATCAACCATAAAAAAATGGACATTTGACATAAATGGCTGACCCTGCGCTCTGACCCCAGTTTCCAAACAAGCTGGGATAGACAGAAAAAGAATTTAACTGTACTCTACATTTGTATATGTATATATAACAAATGAAGGCGTACTATTCTATTCCGCTCAGTTATGGCTCTAAAGCAATTATATAGATTTATGCTCATCCCCAGAACCAGCCTCCAGAAAGCAAAAATGCATTGCTTTATTGAGTAATGGGTTGAAGTGATGCATAAATGATAATAATAAAAAACTTTTTGGAACAGTTGTTGCTCCTGTTGAGCTTAATTTGAAAGTCGAGCAAACGACTCCTGACGTTCAGTAATCTTCTCGCTGACATGCCTTTTTAATTTCTACTTTTTACCTGGATGTTTCTCCTGAATAAAATCTGAAAGCTCTACAATGCAATCACCTAGTGCATTAGTGCTCCAGCAAAATTGCTATAGCAGCCTGTCTGCTCCTCTATGAACTCTTAGCATGTTATTCTTCCTGTCTTCCTGAACGTAGCTGAGGGTCCACTGAAGGTTAATGCACTGGATTAATGAGATTAAACATGCTTTACTTTGTCCTTGAATATATAAAGTGCATAATTGCATGTGTGGCTAATCAAGCCTAACTTCTCAATTTGGGTCTCTGAGTTCAGGCTTCATTTTGCTGTTTGGGTAAAGTTTGTTAGGCACTCATCAGGCAGCCAACAACAATCTCTGTGCTAATACAGGGGTGTAGTCTTGAATCACTATTTCCAAACTGTTTAAAGTCTGTCTGAAAGTGTTGCTGCTGTTTTTGCCTTTTGCTGACTAATCTTGGTAGTCTTCTGATAAAAAAAAAATCAGCAGCGCAGTCTGGAGAGCAGTGTTTACTTGCTGAACTACAAATGTTTTTTCTTTGTGGTTTTAGAAGCAAGACCCTCTATAATAGGAAAGAAGAAGCCAGTTGCTGCAAAGAAAGGGGTAAGTGTTATAAAACTAGCCCCAAATTCTCAACACACCTTAGGTGGTCGTAATCTACTGGAACTGTCAAAGGTTGTAAGCGATGCTCTGAACTGACTGCTCTGCTCTCAAAACAATTCAGCCACAATATTGTCAAATTATTGTTTCTATTTTTTTGTGCTTGAACCGAGCAACAAGTTTGACCCCCTCAGAGTAGTTATAGCTTGATAAAAATCACAATCTAATCACTCTAATCTTTAAGTAATCACAGCTCTATATTTTAATGGGTTGTCCAATAACCCATATGTAGTGGAAATATTGCCCGTATAGTGTACATGGACATAAGTTTGTGTTTAAAGTTATGTGATGGCATAGACACCCAAGTTACAAAAACACTTGGTAAAAACAAAACACAGCTAAGCATGTCATGTCACACACAAATGCTCAGCATTTTATTTTATTTTTTTACCTTTTTTTAGTCACTTATCATTTGTGACATCTGTATAGTGTAAGCCAGATAAATCTTGTTTTAGAAAATACCACAAGCTTTATCCTTAAAAAAAATTCTTAGCCTGATCTAATACACAAGCAAAACTGTTCAAACCTAATTTCAAGACAAATCCCATACATGATTTTTCTGACATGCATTCTTGTTAAGAGCTCATGTCTTGCTCAGTGTGACTAACTAAAACATTTTACAATTACATCTACTCTTGTGTGACTTCTTGTCCTGAATCTTATGTTTATGTGTCCTCAGCTTGGTGCAAAGAAGGGTCTGGGAGCACAGAAGGTGAGCAGCAAGAACTTCAGTGAGGTGGAGAAGCAGGCCCAGGTGGCTGAGAAGCTGAGAGAGGAACAAGCTGCTGAGACTAAGAAACAGGCTGAAGTGTCCATGTAAGTCAACACAAAACGTCATTATCATGGTATTCAGACGGCACAGTGGTCTATTATGCTAGGCTGAGCATCCACACAGATACAGTTGGTTATGTCTTGGGTGAATGCTCTGCAGTGGATCGGTGACCTTTCCAGGGTGTTTCTGCATTGCATCTAGTGTTTCTCACTGGAACCTGCTGCAACTCTGACCACAGTGAAGCAGCTGTTTAAAATAAAAAGCTGTAAATCAGGCCAAAAGTGTTGGGAAGATTGAATCTTCTATAAACCAGATTTGTCTGATTTCTGTCCATAATATACAATCTAGTGATTTTTGTTCAAGCCAAACAGATACTATTAACTGGTCGGACATCCCCACAGACATATCTGACTGTGTCTGATAGCCAGATTAATAAATTGGGCTGAGGCACCTGCATGACCTCTAGACTTCCATAATTAGCACTGTTACTGTTTGAACACAATCCTAATCATCAGGGCACTTTTAAAGAAATAAAGTAAATACTTTGTGAAAACAAGATCTATTTTTGTGTTTTTTTGGGTTTAGTGTGGCATCTATGCGACTGGCCTACAGAGAGCTGGAGATTGACCGGAAGATGGAGGAGAAGAAGCTAAAAAACCTGGAGGGGAAGAAAAGGGAGCAGGCTGAGAGGCTCGGTATGGGCTTGGGAAGCAGGAGGTAACACCATTTGACCTTTTCTATTGTTCAACAGCACTGTCTTCTTCATCCTGCACTTTTGTGTGATGATACAAGCGTCTGCTAGCCTGTGGCTTTTCTCGGTCAGCAGGGGTGTTATGGAGCTGGCAGAGGTCGCCAGAGTACACATAGAAATTGACAATACTGAATACTGAAGTCGTCACACATTTTCTAAACTTGCTGTCCAGTCCAGTTTGGTCAAGACAGGCTACATTTCAAACACTGGACAATTGTATACATCATATGTACACATGGTAGTAACACCTACTATTTAGAACTGGGCTATGTGGTTTAGGATGCAGCTTAAAAACATGAGCAGATCTAAAAATATAGAAGATTAATTTGAAAGCATAATTGCACAGAATAACTTGGGCCTGGCCTGGGTACCTGGGCTGAGATTCAGGTGGCTTCATTACATTTCATTCCCATTTATTAAAAACCCCCATTATTCCAGGTGTTCAACGGGACTTGGTTCACTGTTTTGTTCTTCTTGGTCTTTGTGCTTCCAATGTTATCGGTCATATTATTAGCCATTATGATCTTAGTTTTTACTGTGTTCTGGAAAACATACTCTTCTACATAATATTACTGTTTTTTTCCGTCTAGTGTTGTGTCACACTCTGTGATGTCAGAGATGCAGGTGATTGAGCAGGAGACTCCAGTGAACTCAAAGTCGTCTTCTCGATCTAAACTGGATATGTATGATGAGCCTGGCTTTACCTCTGGACCACCAAAGTAAGTGTTGGAGCTGATCTGTCAGTTGCTCTTCCTCACTGTAACTCATTCTGTTGAGCTTAGTACCAGACTAAAACACATGTGGGTCAGGCTACGCTACACATGCATAGTGTGCCTGCTGAGGCATGGGGTCCCTAGGACCTCTATAGGAGTCTTATGGTATCTGGTAGCAGGCAGGTGGCTTGGTGGGTAGCACTGTCGCCTCACAGCAAGAAAACCTTGAGTTCGATTCACAGGTGGGGTGGTCCGGGTCCTATCTGTGCGGAGTTTGCATGTTCCCCCCCGTGTCTGCATGTGTGTCCTTCGGGAAATCCGGTTTCCTCCCACAGTCCAAAGACATGCAAGTGAGGTGAATTGGAGATACAAAATTGTCAGTGACTGTTTTTGACATTAAACACACCAAAGTGTGTAAAACATGATGTTACAATCCTAATGTAATAAAATAAAATAAACCTGGAACTAGGCAATTACCAGCAGGTCCTTTAAGTTCTGTAAATTGTGAGCTGGTTTGTCCTATGGTGCATCCTGGTGACTCTACCGCACAAACGGAAGGGTTTGATGCTCTCTGTGTTGACACTTTCACCTCATCACCAGTTTAAAAATGATCCGTAATTTAAGCCACAGTGTATAAGGGACTTTAAACTGAAACCTCTATTCACTGTGTGTCATGGCAGATATAAGGACAACCCCTTCACAGCAGACAGCTTTGGTTCCCGATGGGATTCGGATACAGGTTCTGCCTCCTTTACTTCCTCATGGGCTTTAGAGAAAGAGGGGCCTAAAGACACTGAAGTTACCATCTCCAGCATCCAGCCAATCGGAGAAAGGTTTGTTTTTTACTTCATATTTGTATGTTCGTCTGTCATCTTGTATAGGTGCAGTCTGGCACTTAAATAAATGCCCAGCTGCAGTGTTTCTGCTGAACTTCATCATTACCTGACCAGGTATTAGAAATGAGAAATTGATCAATTTGACATTTTTAATTGACATCATGAATTAAGAAAGGAACCTCACTGAGCTTTTGGGTTTTAACTTTCTGATCCACAGAACTTTAAAATAAATTAGATTTTCTTTTGCCAAAAATTAAATTCATGACACGTTGGAAAAATCATCATCAATAATTTTTTGTGCATACATAATGACAGGGTCACATGGTGAGTTCCTTGTGTTGGCATAAAATGTTTCAGGTTACCCAGCAGGCGGAAGCCAGAAGCATCTGTGCCTGCTGCAGAATCCAGCGAGGCACGGCAGAAGTTTGCTAATGCTAAAGCCATCTCATCTGACATGTTCTTCGGCCGTGACAGCAGTTCTGAGGTATGGAGAGCAAATACCATTCTCTTACGTACAATAAAGAGAATCTCATGCATGCTCTTATCTTCCAGTAGTGGTGGTATTGTTAAATTGCTTGTTTCTTAGACATCTCATATGTGTTTTCAGTATGAGGCAAAGACTCGTTTGGAGGGCATGTCTGCGAGTACCTCTATTAGCTCTGCTGATCTATTTGGTGATGGCAGCAGTCGCTCCTCAGGTGAGCATGTGTGCCTTATTCACATGTATTCATGTGAAAGACTGATCCCCTGTATTCCATACTGATTGGGGTGTCATTGTACTTTAGGGAGCTCAGGATTGGAGAGTGTGCTTCCCTCCGGGCCAGACATCGCTCAGTTCAAACAGGGTGTGAAATCTGTGGCTGGAAAAATGGCTGTGCTGGCTAATGGGGTGATGAACACCATTCAGGTGAGTTTCATTTCGCACATGATATTTCTGTTAAACCTTTTACATTCATGGCAATTAGCAGACACTTCATTTAATGAGACTTACACATGGAAGCAATTGAGGGTTAAGGGCCTTGCTTAAGGGCCCAGCTGTGGCAACCTTCAGATGTGGGGCCTGAACCAGTGACCCTTCAGTACATTAATGACTGAGCTACCACTGCCCATGTCTGATCATACCAAAAGATCAGTGACACTGATACAATACACCTCTGTGGCATGTTTACAAGCTCACCATCAAGCTTGTCATGAATTCAAACCCTGGGTTGTGGCGCTAACCAAAAATAATAATAATTCAATAAACTTGCACATGAATGCTCCCTGGTGGAGGCTTTGTGTTACATCTTGTAAACCACAGAAAGAGGAAGATGCATTGCTTGTGTTGCCTGGGTCACATTTAGGGCAGTTGTAGCCTAGTGGTTAATGTACTTGTCCAGTAATCAGAAGGTTGCCGGTTCAAGCCCCAACAGTGCCAGCTTGCCACTGCTGGGCCTTTGAGCAAGGCCCTTAACCCTCAATTGCTTAGATAATACACTGTCACAGTACTATAAGTTACTTTGGATAAAAGTGTCTGTTAGTGCACTGTTGTAAATGCATAGTTGAAAGTTTAGGGCAGCTGTAGCCTAGTGGTTAAGGTACTGGACTAGTAATCAGAAGGTCGCTGGTTCAATCCACACCACTGCCAGGTTGCCACTGTTGGGCCCTTAAGCAAGGCTCATAACTCTCAATTGCTTAGACTGTATATTGTCACAACTGTAAGTCACTTTGGATAAAAGCGTCTGCTAAATAACAAAAATGTAAATTTACAGATTAAATTCAGATCAGTTGGTCAACAACAAGAGTTTCCGAAATACATGCAGATAAACAACTAAAAAACTGTCTTCAATTCAGGTTTCCTCTTACTCAAGCAAAGTTCAGCACCTAACTCTCTCTCTCTCTCTCTCTCTCTCGCTCTGTTTTAGGATCGTTATGGCTCCTACTGACAGGCCTGCATAATTTAAACAAGGAAGGAAATGACATACAGGACATACCACAATGTTGTTGACTGGATCTGGACTCATTTTCTCTTTTATGTGTCGTACATGAAACACGGAGAGGAAAAACAAAATAAAAAAAAACACACACACAAAAAGAAGAGAAGAGGTGGCAAAACCACACCATGCTTTACTTTTCTCCCAGGCTGTACCAGGAACTGTAGGGATCCTCACTCACCGCCTGACCGACAGTATTTCAGGTTTCTTTTTGGATTTGTTTAAGAAAAAAAAAAAAGGTTATTTTCAGATAATGAGCACTGAATGGTGTAGAAAGTGTTCTAAGCATCGTGGTGCTTTCTGTTTAAACTAACAGCCCTGTTTTCTACATCGTTTACCAGGCTGAGATTTCATATGGTTGATTTAAAGTATTCTTTATAACATATATAACCAAACTCATTCGTAAAGCTTTGTTTTCTTTGCTTTTCTGTATTTAAATGGATTTATATTCTACGTTCAAGAGAAACGCGCCTCACACGAAACAGAACCAGAGTTGGTGATTTTACTGTTTCGTTTATGTGAGCCACTTTTTAGAGGTTGCATGAGTGGAAATGAATTTGGTGATACTCTGAATGTGTGACGTAGCTTTAGCTGTTCAGATTCATTCATTCGAGTTGTTTGGAACAACGTTTAGGGTAAAAAACAGAACATGCAAAATCTGTGTCTGTCTGGTGTGGAAACAGAATCCAGCACCTGTGTGCAGGTGCCTGTTTATCTGCATTTTATACATTGCAGTACCACTTTAAAAGAAAAAGGTTTATCCAGACATGCACATACAGGCCAGTGCAGGCTTGTCGTATGCCTCTCAAAAGGGTAAACACTTCTGAGGTTTTGAGGAGCAGATCTGATTTGATTAATGCTTGAATCAGATCTGCAGACATGATACAAATCTAATAATCTGATCATTTTAATATATTTAGCATCAGTGCTTAGACAAGAGTTTTTTATTTTAAACTAAAGATTTGAACTCTGAACCATTTTGACAGTGTTTTTATTTTTTACCCCAGTCTCTGTTTACCTTACCTAGCGCATATGAGCAGTGAGCATGTACACAACTCTCACCACCTCCCTCTGTGCTGAGAAATACTAAAAAACCTTCCCTTACAACTCCATTATAATCAAGTCTAAGGATAGTTCTTAAACTGTCAGTATGTGGTAAAATGCACGACTGTAAATCCAGAAATGTGACTTAACAAAGGAAGTAAATGCAGACTGAAATTCACACAGTAGTTAGTAAAATTTAACCTTTAGCCCTTAAAATTTTTTCTGGATTTTCCCCCTCTTTGTCTCCCAATGTAGTCATTTCCGATTCCCAATCATGAATCCGCTGCTGCTTGTACAACCCCCATCTGTATCACCACACACCCCCTCTTGCATGTCCAATATACGGCCACTTCTTATCTGCCAGTGTTGGGTTCCCACAGAGAGCTGTATCATGTACAGAGAGCCCTGCTAAGTTCCATGTTCCCCAGACACAAACACAGATTGCATATTGCAGCAGCAGTGGGAAATGACCGTGTTTGAATTTCCCTCCCTTAAACACAGGCAATTTGTGTGGATGCCCGGTCAGGTCGGTGACTCTTTTAATTTTATTTGCAGCATAAATATGTAGAACATGATTTATTTGTATGTAACTTTGACATTTACTTTACTACCACTTTATCCTGGTCTGGGTTGTGGTGGGTCCGATCTCCCTGTAATTACTGGGCGCAATGCAGTAACACACCCCAGACAGGACGTGAGTCCATTGTGGAGCTCTGTTTTACTTATAAAACACCAGCTGCTCTTCCTGATGCATTCTTTTATCCTGACTTAGAACCTCTCGCTGTCCCTACCCATCTGAGACAACAGACAATGTAAAGCTTCCCTTTACCCCTTCCTTTACAGTGACTGTAAAATCCTAATCTGCTCATATGATTTTGGTGCAGTGAACAGAGACAGAGAGTGTTCATCTCTTCTTATAATGGCATGTCAGATTTTTAACACGTGCGTTACTAAATTTTTGTCTATTTTGAATTGTGGTAAAGGGGATACATTTAAATCCTTTCCTTTTGAGACTCATCTGCCTGTCCCTTTGTAACACAGTGTACAATTTAAGAAATAAATGAGAACTGTAAACTTCACCTGAATGAACAACAGGTATTTATTGTAAGTTTTATGTAAATAAAGGTTGAATTGTTCCCTGAATCATCTGAAAGTGTGCATGAACATGCTTATTTACAAACTAAAGTATAAAACATTTACATGCAAAGCATTTAGCAGACATGTAACTTGGCAGTGGTGGGGCTTGAATCAGCTACCACTGCCCGTAAAAAGAACACCAGACTGAAAGACAATATTAATCAATTTACACAGGAAAAGTTATGCTTATAATTGCTTTTAATAAAAAACTTTTTCATTCAGTATTACACCAGTCTATTTATCCAATCGTCACCAGTAGCAAAAATATATGGCCAAAAGTATAATCCCTGACCACTTTATTAGGTATACCTATCTGGTACATACACATTTTTTTCTTTTTGGCTTTTAGGATCAAGTCTTTAGAAATGTTTTATCTTTTCTAGCTTCATAAACATGTTGATTTCTTTGGACCTACTTTGCGATTAGTGTCGATCTTTGTACAGGGTTCATTTTATTCTATTTTTATCACCCAAGGCAGGTTTGGTAGCACCAGGAAATGCTTGGCAAAAAGCAGAAATACCCAGGACAGGTTGCCAATCCCTTGCAGGACAGGGGTGAGCTAGTGTAATAAATCGAGTGATGTATATGTGATTAATCAACATATTCAATGACCTTTTATTTTCAAGTTTTACCATCAACTTTATCCTGGTCAGGGTCACGGTGGGTCCGACCTTGCCAGAATCACTTAGCGTGATGCAGTAACACACCTCGGACAGAATGCCAATCCATCACGAAGCCTTCGAGACATCTTTGAGTCAATCACGTCTGTATGTAAATTGTTGGGAATTCGAACCCTACATCCCAACTATAGTGGGTTCACGCTATTTACCTCTGCGCCACTGAAGCGCCTCATGTTTTTAATGACGTGAGAAGTGGAACTGAAAAGTGAACGTATTATTAATCTAAGCAGAACGTGTCTTTCCATTTTTAACAAATGAATGCTCAAAAATAAGCCATGTTTCAGTGTTCACAAACTACATACACCTGAGTTTAAAACGATTAAAGTTTGCATTTTTTTATATTAAACACTTTGTGGTTTTGCTACCCCTCTACTTGTAACTAAAAATGGACACAGATATTGTTTCAGTGCAGAAATAACTCACATAATAATTCACATCAATTCCTCTATGCATATTTGGTCAAGTCAAATAAAATCAAACCTGCGTTCACATCAGCAGCAACATTTTAATCCCACATCACCCAAACGATGGGATCACTATTAGCAGACGTTGTTCATGCAACTAGTGCATGACCATCCTTTCAGTGTGGCTACATTTCTCTCGTTCACTTTTTTACCTGTGCTCAGTGAACGAGCTTTAATCCTCAAATAATGAAAACATCAGATATTTACAAGTGCATTAAAAACAAAAACTATACTCGTTTAGCAACTACATATATGGATCAGGTTTTACATGGGAGTCCAAACTGAGTCCATCAACTTGCATCACATTTACATCAAGATGGATGATCATAGGTGCTCAGGTGGCTCATTGTTAAAATACGCTAGCCCACAGTGCTGAGATCTCGAGCCCTCGAGTTCAAATCTCAGCTGTGCTATTAGCCGGCCAGGCACCTACACAGATACACATTTGGCTGTGAGTCTGTAAATAGCTGAACAGGGTTTTCTCATTCTGCTGGCTGATCAGTGGCACCTGCACAGTGGATAGATAATGGAGATCAGTGCATGACTCTCCATGTGCAATACGGATCCCCACATGAACCTGTCATGTGCTGGTGAAAAGACGCAGTCTGTGCTACACACGTTTGGGAGGGGGCGTCTGACAACTGCGACCCTCCTTGGTCAGTAGTGGAAGGTCTGTACCAGTAGAGGTGAATTACAATCAGGTAATTGGATATGACTAGATTCAGGGGAAAATGCATTAACATAAAATACACCAAGTGTTGATGAACGTGAAAGATTTGGAATGTTTGGTTGCTTCATGTTGCTGTCATTGTGAACGCAGGGTTACAATAATACATAACACACCAGACTGACTCGATTTGGTCGCTGCTTCTCGTGCTGCTTTTCTGAGGAAGTCTGGTAGAACAATCAGTTGAACCAGGCGTATGAATAAAAGCTTTCTTGCTTCCATAGACTGCATCTGTCTGCAAATCGCTTCTGAGTCAGTGAAATATTCTGATCCAGCAATGCGATGTGGGATGGAAACTCGGGCCAATCTTCTGGCATTTCACCTGTCCGACAAAAGAGTCGCCTTTATTATCTGAGCAGCTGGTAAAAATGCTCACGCATCTTTTTCGTGTGTGATATTATTTCTGAGACCGATGATACTGACCTTTCTTAGCAAAGTGGATGAAGTACTTGGTGAGTGTTTCCTCGAAGGCTTGGTCTGCAGGCGTCAACGTGCCGAGTGCCATCTCGAGTCCACCGAAAAAAGCCAAGCTGTCCAGCATGTGAAAAGAGAAGCGGCTCGGATAAGGGAGCCAGGTGGATGGGTTCACAGCTTTGGATGGCGTGTATGTCACCAGGTAGCGGTACACAAAGCTCCTCAGGGAATCTAAAAATCATCCATAAAATTAAGAAACAGGATAATTTATTCAGTTGCAGCAGTGTCAGTACCAGTAGCTCATCTGGTGAGATAATGAGATTTGGAACCTTACACACGATCAGCCATAACATTAAAACCACCTCCTTGTTTCTACATTTACTGTCCATTTTATCAGCTCCACTTACCATATAGAAGCACTTTGTAGTTCTACAATTACTGACTGTAGTCCATCTGTTTCTCTGCATGCTTTGTTAGCCCCCTTTCATGCTGTTCTTCAATGGTCAGCACCCCCACAGGACCCCCACAGGACCACTACAGAGTAGGTATTATTTAGGTGGTGGATGATTCTCAGCACTGCAGTGACACTGACATGGTGGTGGTGTGTTAGTGTGTGTTGTGCTGGTATGAGTGAATCAGAGACAGAAATGCTGATGGGGTTTTTAATCACCTCACTGTCACTGCTGGACTGAGAATAGTCCACCAACCAAAAATATCCAGCCAACAGCACCCCATTGGCAGCATCCTGTGACCACTGATGAAGGTCTAGAACATGACCAACTTAAACAGCAGCAATAGATGAGCGATCGTCTCTGACTTTACATCTACAAAGGTAGGAGTGTCTAATAGAGTGGACAGTGAGTGGACATGGTATTTAAAAACTCCAGCAGCGCTGCTAAGTCTGATTCACTCATACCAGCACAACACACACTAACACACCACCACCATGTCAGTGTCACTGCAGTGCTGAGAATGATCCACCACCCAAATAATACCTGCTCTGTGGTGGTCCTGGGAGAGTCCTGACCATTGAAGAACAGAGTAAAAAACAAAGCATGCAGAGAAACAGATGGACTACAGTCAGTAATTGTAGAACTACAAAGCGCTTCTATATGGTGAGTGGAGCTGATAAAATGGACAGTGATTGTAGAAACAAGGAGGTGGTTTTAATGTTATGGCTGATCGGTGTAAGTCCATTACAAAACATTAAGTCAAAATTGATGCATCAGAAAAGGTTTATCTCAGAGAAACAGTCTCAGCTGTGCTATCAACCAGCCAGGCGTCTATAAAGAATTATTGGCTATGTCTGGGGGGGGATTGCGAGGCCCTGTGATAGACTGGCGTCCTGTCCGGGATGTGTTAATGCATTGCGCCCAGTGATTCCAGAGAAACCAGACCCACTACGACCCTGACCAGGATAAAATGGTGGTAAAACATAAAGTGTATGTAAACTTTTCAGTTGTATAGAACATCAGCGGCACCGTAGGGCAGTGAGTAGCGCTGTCAAATCACAGCAATAGGAGCCTGAATTTGATTTCCTGTTTATATGGTCAGTTTGCATGTTCTCCCTGTGTTTGTGAGGATTTGCTCTGAAAACGTGCACTTAGGCTAGTTGGAGCTACTAGCAATTGCCCTAAGTGTGTGTGTGTTTGCCCTGTAATGGACTGGCGACCCGTCTGGAGTGTCTGTTGCCTTTCGCCCAATGAATCAGACCCACCGCAACCCTGCCGCAGCCCTTTATTCCACACAGAGACGTTAACTAGTGATGGTAACTAGTGACGAGTGATTTTGGCATGATCACAGTTAAAATAATGAAGAAGACGGTTTTTACTAACCTGCATCTTGCTTAGCCACGAGGTTTGTGACACAGTTGATCCTCATATCAGACACCAAGGTGGTGTAAAGTCTTTCAGGACAGCGGTCAGTGATTGGACATGGAGCTGAGCTGTTATATATCTTCAGAGCCTGAGACACCACACTCTCTCCAAACGGCTTGAGTTTTTCTATAGGACAAAGTGACCAAAGGGTTGAAAACAATCATTTTTTGTTTTGCTGATGTTTTAGGTATGAGGGCAGATATAGTAATATCTGTGATACCTGATACAAACCACTCGTAGTCGGCCCACGTCCATGTGGAAATATTCTTCATCGGTGGACTGTGAAGAGTTGAGGAGATTAAGTGATGACAGTTACAGTACACTATAATAATTTGTAGATTTTCTAATAAAGCAGAGCACTGAGGAGCTAAAGTGGTGGAACGTTTACCTGAAATCAGCTTCCTGCTCTGTAGTTCCAACCACCAATGGAACATCATTGTGAAAGCTAATGTTAAATGGGAGAACATGGCCATCCACAACTGTAACTGGTCCATAAGACTCGTCTTTAACTGGGATATCTGTTATCCCATCTTTCGCCCATGATGGGTATTCCTGCCATGGAACAGCCTGGGACAGAAGCAGAAAGGATATGAAGAGTTGGTTTCTACAAATCTTAATTCTAACAAATGTTGGGACAGTATGCGAACTGCAAATAAACTGTATTGTATTAAGAACAGTACAAAGATATTTATTAGATCTTTATTCTATTTCAACATTTTTCCCTTTTTCTCCCAGTCTAATTGTATCAAATTACTCAGCTGTGTCTCCTCTACCGCTGCAGACCCTGACCGAGGAGTCCGTACCTACCACACGCCCCCTCAGACATGTGTGCAGTAACCAGAGGCAGGTTCACACAGGGACCAGTATTGTGTACAATGAGTCAGGCACTGATCTACGTTATCCCTAGTCTCTGTGCAGATGCCATCAGCCAGCCAGCAGATGCTGCTATTGCAGCAGTAATAAGTAAGGCCCTACCTAATTTACGGCTGTGAGAATCAAGTCACGGACCGTTAAATGAGCCTTTTCGCGTGTATTATGCAGTTTGCTGTGAAATTAATGTAAGTTCTTATAATAAGGACTAATATAAGGTTTGTGTTTACCAATTTAACATTTTTCATTCACATAGCATTTAACTGCCTTACGTTTACTGGTTTATTTGCACTATCACGGGGTCCTAGTGTAACCAAGTGTCTTGCTGAGTTTGTAAAAAAAGGCATAAACTGTACATAAACTATGGGGAGCATAAACTTTACTGACTTGTTCTTTTGATGCTGGCACAGACTACAGAGAGATGATCACGTGTGTAGAGAAGCACACCTTTCCATTGACTATGGAATCCCCAAAGGGACAAAATGCACTCAATACATAAACACATCAAACATTGTCAGCACACTACACCACAAAAAAGTATGTTACACTAGCAATCCTACGGCAACTCAGTTAGCAATCGGTTAGTCAAAATGTCCAAGATGTTAAAGTCTAAAACAGATGAAAACATGTCTCAGGTAACTGAGTTTGGAAAACTCCCAACCAATTCTGTGGATGCGGGGGATGGGGGAATGTCAAAACACGGGCGGAAATGTTGAAGAACATGACGCCTCATACCGTCACTGTATGTTCTAGGTTTACATTCAACTATTAAGGTAGGCTGTGCTGTGTACTGTAGCTTCTATTTACTCTATCATTCAGTTTATAAATGTTATTTAATGACTGCCGTAGACAGTAGATTTAAGTTCAGATGTGTTTTGAAAATGTAATTGTGTTTGGGGACAGAAGACAACTGTAGACCGGATCTCACCTGAAGGATCTGAGTTACGTTGAGATGTCGGAGGCAGACTACATTCTGGCATCCTGTTCTCTTCAGAAATAGTAGGTTACCTTTTTCAGCGGATGAGGAAGCATTGATGAAAGAGGCACTCATGGTAATGGCTCGGTGAAACAGACCTTTAGCTAGTGGGGAAGTCATCAGAGCCCTGACTGATGTTCCTCCTTGTATGACAGTAAGAACAGCAGAAGAACAGCGTAAGTCAACTAAACTTTACAGTGATTCACTGTGATGTTATCAGGGCTCTCATGTTATGATACAGTTAATTTAATGGTGTAGGTTCCAGCTGGTAAATCATTCTCTTTGTATCTTAATTACTTGACCACCTGGATCCATTTTTACTTGAGTTTTGTTTTAGGCCCTATCAAAAGGGTTCAGTTAAACTAGCCTTATTTCCATTTTTGGTATTTAGCTGATGCTTTTTATCCAAAGTGATGTACAGTTGTGCCCAAATACAATTCAAGCATCTGAAGGTTAACAGCCATGCTCAAGAGTCCAAGAGTGAACCAGTGCAGTTCTGATTACTAATTCAGTAACTGTGGAGCTACTATTGCCACACTGCATTTATCAGTACAACAAAAATCACCAGCTACACCACAATAAATAATGACAATACAGAACTTTGTCCACCACTACATTAATCATTGGTTTGTATATTTTTTATCCAACTGATTTTTAATAAACTAAAATTTCTCAAATTTTGAGAAACATGTACCTGCCATGGGTGGCTAAGTAGGTAGCACTGTCGCCTCACAGCAAGGAGGTCCTGGGTTCGATACCCAGGCGGGGCGGTCTGGGTCCTTTCTGTGCGGAGTTTGCATGTTCTCCCCGTGTCTGCGTGGGTTTCCTCCGGGAGCTCCGGTTTCCTCCCACAGTCCAAAAACATGCAGTCACATTAATTGGAGACACTGAATTGCCTTATGGGTGTGTGTGTGTGTGTGTATGTATGTGTGTCTGCCTTGCGATGGACTGGTGCCCGTCCAGGGTATTACTGTGTGCCTTGCACCCATTAAAAAGATGGGATAGGCTCCAGCACCAAGCGACCCTGATTGGATAAGCGGTTAAGACAGTGAGTGAGTGAGTGCACCTGCCATTTAATACAGTGTAAGTAAACTTTAGCTAAGTTTAGCTAAACAGCTTACATTTTTTATGTAAGACTGTTAGCTAGCTTGTATAGCTTATGTTTATCACCCGAACCTGACTGTTTAAAACTTGCAAAACAAAACCTGGGTGTGTGTTCAGTTTTGATTGCCATGTCAGCATCAGGGCAGGAGCAAGGTTTCAAAAACAAAGTACCTCATTTCACGCTTCCTCTCTACTGATGTTAATCTCCACTTTGATTGAGGAGAGCCGAGACTAACACATGCCCCCTACGCCACGTGTGCAGTATCAACTGCATCTTTTCACCTGCTCGAGGTGAGTTCATATGTGGATCAGCTTTGTGTACGGAGAGACACACCCTGATCAATGCATTATTCCTCAACTCTGTGCAGGCGCCATCAATCAGTCAGCAGAGGTCGTAATTGCATCAGTTATGAGGTCCCTTCCGGCAATCGTTGTTCATGTAGGTGCCTAGCGTCCCGGATGGCAGACCTGAGTTTCAAACCGACGAGTTTGAAATGTCAACTCTGGTGTGCTTGCATGTTTTACCGCTGCGCCACCTGAGTGCTTCTCGTGTTTTATATTTTGATGGGATGCTAAATTGGGAACATTTGCATCTCAAAACTAAATAAATACACAAGCACAATGCATTTTCTCCCCTTTTTCTCCCTTTTAGCGCGTCCAATTGCCCGATTGCATCATGCTTCCTCTCCACCAATGCCGATCCCCGCTCTAATTGAGGAGAACGAAGCTAACACGTGGGCAGCAGCTGTATGCATTTTGTCACCTACATTTTGTTGAGTGCAATGCAGATCAGCACTGTGTATGGAGAGACACACCCTGACAGCTCTCCTTTCCCGTCTCTGTGCAGGCGCCATCAATCAGCCAGCAGTCGTAATTGCATTAGTCATGAGAGAGTCCCTATCTTTTTAATATCCCACCCCTATCTGAACAATCGTTGTTCATGTGGCTGCCAAGCCCAGCCGGCAGGCAGAGCTGAGATTTGATATGGTGTATTCGAGATCCCAGCTCTGGTGTTCAGCGTGTGTTTTACCGCCACGCCACCTGAGCGGCCTGCTTGTGTGAAATTTTTAACCAGAGGGTATAATAATATCAGATAAAGGGATTATACAGGAAATACTACAGGCATTACTGCCAATCACCCCTCATCCACTCACCCCCTCTCTCTCACACACACACACGAAATAAATCAACAAAACAGAGAATTTGACTTTTGCATATGTATGTATAAACTGTACACATCCTAGTAAGCCAAGAGAAATTCCTCATTATTTATTTTCATCAGGGTTGTGGCAGGTCTGGTTCCATTGGGAAACACTGGGTGCAAGGCAGGAATAGCTTGTGCAGTGCCCCAATCCATCACAGGCCTTCTGCCATCGATCAAAATTATGGTGGCAAATCATGCTAGGGTTACAGGGTTCGAATCCCCAGCAGCAGTCGGCCAGTCGGGCGTCTACATACAGACTTTTGATTGACTATGTCTAATAGGGGACAGATGGCTTGGACCCGGTGAGTGTTTTGCGTCCTGTCCTGTCTTGGGTGTGTTAGTGTATTGTGCCCAGTGATCCAGGGAAAACCGGACCCACCGCGACCCTGACATCTTTCATAAATTCTTACCAAATATGGTGATTTTTGTTGGATCTCCTCCAAACACATGGATGTTTCTCTGAACCCACTTAAGAGCTTGAATCTGGTCCATGAGTCCGTAGTTCCCTGTAACCACAACAATTCACTTAAATCTGCATTAGAACAATCACATAATCACTCAACAGTTTTATTAGGTGGCACAGTTCATACAGCCACTTATTTGCAATTTGACGTACACTGTATGACCAAAAGTATTTGGACACCTGATCATGAGCCTGTTGGACATCTCATTTCAAAACCAAATGACGTTAAATTAGAGTGACGTCTATGTGATCTTTTTAGCTACAACACCCACTCTTTTGAGAAGGCTGCTCACAAGACTTTGAAGTATATCTGTGGGAATTTGTGCCCATTCAGTCAAAAGAGCATTTGTATGGCTGGGCACTGATGTCGGTCAAGAAAGCCTCAATCGATGTTCCAGTTTATTTTAAAGCTGTTCAGTGGGACTGAGGTCAGGGCTTTATTTAAGCTCTTCTTCATGTCTTTACAGATCTTACTTTGTGTAACGGGGTACAGTCATGCTGGAACAGAAAATGGCCTTCCCTAAACTGTTGCTGCAGTTAGAAGTTAGAAGCATATAGTTTGCTTATTATTACTGACTTATTACACCTGTTAGCAACTGTTATGGCTGAAACACTTGAATTCAGTAATTAAAAGGGGATTAGAATACTTTTGTCCATATAAAGAACCACTGAATTAAGATTCAAATGAGGTAGAAAGACATCCTAAAGTAAAGCGCTGGCTTTTACTGGGTTAAAAGCTTCTTAATAACCTAGCTCACTAATCCTATGCAGGTATAGTCACTGCTTAAAAGGATGAAACTGGCTTAAATGTTTCACCACATGCCCGCTGTAGATACGAGCTGCAGTGCTTTTTACCCACTTGGCACACAGACTTCATGTTATTCCATATAATAATGTTACTGTATGTCAGAGTCGCACGTAAGTCACACACACAGCGACTTCAGACTCGACTCAGACTCGTTTCAAATGAATCGGACTCAACTCGTGACTCGCAAAAAAATGACTTGTGGACAACAAAAGTCAGCAACATTAGTTACGTGTGACAATTATATATATATGATCCGACATCATTCTGATCGTGTCATTTCTCCTCTCTAATAATAACGCTCTGGCCGTCTTAACCAGCAATACACGCAATTGGTAAATGTTCCAGCCAGCCTCCGGCGTAGTGATGAAGCATCGCTCCCTACTCCCTCCGCTGAATATGAATCTCACTTGAAATAATGGAGTACCCTACATAGTGCACTTCACAGTAACAGATCATTTAAATGGAACGTTTCTGTAGAATTAGCACTAATGATAGAAAAAACTTTCTGAACCAATCAGACCTTCTGATTGTAATTGTTAGTAAGAAATGCTGTTATTTGCATGTATTTAGTTTGCAGCGTCACACAGATGATGTGTCAATGAAATGCTTGATTGGCCTTCTAACGGGTTCGTGTTTTACTTCACAACTAGGAAAAGTTTGGAGGTTTTAAATTATAAGCACATTTACAAACTAACGGATTTTATTTCTAATGGGACACGTGGTTATACATTTAATAGCATCTGGAAGAACATAAGCTAAGGTAAGCAGTGGTTATGGATATTTTGCTGTGTTTTGGATTTTGGCCGCTGTGCCGAGATTTGCAATGAAAACAAAACATCAGTTTAAGCTTTTAACTGGTACCTAGGAAAATAAAGGCACTAAGTAAAACGGCAAAATACAGTCGCTAATCTGTTGTTGTTTTTTATCTGAACTTACATATTATTTGTTTATTTCTACACTACATTTCCAATATATGTTTTGTGTATATTATATTGACTCGTGACTTGACTCGAACTCTAGCCTAAAGACTCATTACTCGACTGGGACTCGTATTTTGTGACTTGTGAACATCTCTGCTGTATGTGCCATTTCAGGCAAAAGGAGAATTTAATCGTACCTTCGAATGCAAACATTATGTCAATCTAAAACCATTTAAATAGTAAAATTATTTAGCAGTTATTGGGTAAGCAGGTGTGGCGTAATGGTAAAAGTCATGCTGCTGGTAACAGCAGAGTCTTGAGTGCAGGGGGGTTAAATTCAGGGCTGAGCTCACAAATACAGAAGGTGCATGTCAATATGTGAACCTAGCCAGTGGTAGGACACATAATATTATCAGTCAGAGATGTTCACAAGTCACAAAATACGAGTCTTTAGACTAGAGTCCGAGTCATGTCATGAGTTAATACAATATACACAAAACATATATTGGAAATGTAGCGTAAATAAACAAATAATCTGTAAGTTTAGATAAAAAACAACAACAGATTAGCAACTGTATTTTGTTGTTTTACTCTTTCCTAGTCATTGTGCAAATGAATGTAATTTCCGTAACACGAAGGTACCAGTTAAAAGCTTAAACTGATACGTTTTATTTTCATTGCAATACAAAAGCGCGCGATAAATCATGGCACAGCGGCCAAAATCCAAATCACAGCAAAAAAATTAGAACCACTGCTTACCTTAGCTTATGTTCTTCAAGATGGGAAGCCAATCAAGCGTTTCATTGACACATCATCTGTGTGACGCAAACTGAATAAATGCAAATAACTACATTTCTTACTAAAAATTAAAATCAGAAGGTCTGATTGGTTCAGAAAGCGCTCTTTCAACCATTAGCGCCAATTCTGTAGGAGCGTTCGATTCACCCCAGTTGTTCCTGTGAAGTGCACTACGTAGGGTATTCCACCATTGTAAGTATATATATATATATATATATATATATATATATATATATACAGGTATATATATATATATATATATATTTAATTATCACACGTAACTAATGTTAACCCATGATGACGCTACAGACTCTAGTTGTTTACAAGTAATTTTTTTTGCGAGTCATGAGTGGAGTCTGAGTCATTTGAAACGAGTCCGAGTTGAGTCTGAAGTCGCTGTGTGTCGCTGACTCGAGTCCCCATCTCTGTTATCAGTGCACCCTTAGTGCCATTCCCAAGCCAGGAAAAATAGGAGGGTTGTATCATCAAGGGCATTCAGCGTAAAAACTGTGCCAAATCAAATATGCAGTCAAATGATGTGCAGTGGCGACCCCTAACGAGAGCATCTGACAGAAATCATCATCATTTATCAGCTAGTGGATTTTAAAAATCTACTTTTGCACGTCTCTACAAGAAATATGGAAGCTAATGTGGAACATCTGTTTCTATGACTTTCACTTATCCAGTAAAGACATCTGACAATCTGACAAGGACAGAATGCTAACATGATGAGACTGGTTTGCTCTGGTGTGGGCATCAGATACAGATCTATTGTGACAGCTGGTATTCAGGGACTGACCTGAGGTGATGGTGGTGGAACCTTCTCTCAGGATCTCCAGCGCCATGAAGCCAAACGCATTGAGCCTGTAGTTCAGACTTACAAAGACAGTCTGAGTTTTTGCAGCCAGCTCCTCGGTGGGTGAGTAGCCTTTCTCCTGCCCGCTCAGCATTTGCAAGTTCCCTCCGTGTAGCCACACCATCACTGGCAGGGCATCCGCAGATACCAGGCTTGGGGTCCAGACACTCAAATGCAGGCAGTCCTCTTCACCCATTACTTGGCCATCTTTTCTAAGAGGTCGCACCTGGGCACACATGCTCCGAAAACGAGTGGCATCACGAACGTCGTGCCAGCACTTTCTTTCCATCTTCAGGTCTGCAGGAGGTCTCCAGCGGTGTTCGCCAACAGGTGGCACAGCATATGGAATGCCTTTAAATGAGTAGGCTCCATGTTCACGTCGGCCACGTAGCCAACCGCATTCCGTTAGCACCTCTGCGTATCCTAGCCGTGGAGTCTGAGCCAAGTAAGCCAGGTAACCAGCCAGAGAGAGGAGGGCGAGAATGCCACAGCCGATCAGAAACAAGCACCTGCGGGACACTGTCAGGAAGGGGCTGGCGTAATAACGGTGAGCATAATGAATCTCCTCTTCAGCCTCATCCTGAACCAGGTAGCGGTACTCATTCCTCGCAGGGACCTCAAATGCGTCTTCATTCATTTCTCTAAGTGAAAAATACAGTTTATGTGCTTTTATTGTAGACCTGGAAATGTGCTGGGTTAAAAATATTCATACAGCATCTTATACACTGATCAGACATAACATTAAAACCACCTCCTTTTTTCTACACTCACTGTCCATTTAATCAGCTCCACTTACCATATAGGAGCACTTTGTAGTTCTACAATTACTGACTGTAGTCCATCTGTTTCTCTACATACTTTTTTAGCCTGCTTTCACCCTGTTCTTCAATGGTCAGGACCCCCACAGAACCACCACAGAGTATTATTTAGGTGGTGGATCATTCTTAGCATTGCAGTGACACTGACATGGTGGTGGTGTGTTAGTGTGTTTTGTGCTGGTATGAGTGGATCAGACACAGCAGCACTGCTGGAGTTTTTAAATACTGTGTCCACTCACTGTCCACTATATTAGGCACTCCTACCTAGTTGGTCCACCTTGTAGAGGTAAAGTCTGAGACGATCGCTCATCTATTGCTGCTGTTTGAGTTGGTCGTCTTCTAGACCTTCATCAGTGGTCACAGGACGCTGCCCACAGGACGCTGTTGGCTGGATATTTTTGGTTCGTGGACTATTCTCAGTTAAGCAGTGACAGTGAGGTGTTTAAAAACAAAAAGTGCTAATAATTAAGGCTGTTAAAATATTATGGTTTGAAAAGGGTGTAAACCAATTTCCAAGGCTCTAAGACTCAACTGAACAACAGCGAGAACAATTATTTTAGGGGAGCACAGCAAAAGGAAACAAATACTGCTGCTTAAAGGTGGCTTTTACTAGTGCCTAAAGATTCTAGTCAACCTTCAGATTTCTAAGAATAGCTAAGAAACGACAGACTGTTATTAGTCAACAAAAATGATACGGGACAAAATGTTTGCAAACCCTTATTGGAACTGTGACCAGATTAAGTCTAATTTTACTCACATTCTGCATTGCACAAAATATTTTTTCAGCCCAGTGCTTAAGTAACGCTAGGTGGTTGTTATGGTTCGACTAGAAAGTTATTAGGTTGTCGCTAGTGTACTTGAGGTTTGTACCCTATTCATGCCTGAAAAAAATCTACTTTTAAACAGTTGATATGTGCAAACCACATGTAAACCAAAAAGCAGTGTATGAGTCCCTGCTCCAGAACTGGCACCTTAAAGCTCAACTTAAGTTTGCTGCTGATCACGTGAACAAAGAAAAACCTTCTAACCCATGGGTGTAAACCAGGGGTCACCAACATGAGCAGGGCATGTTCTATAATAGCACTAGTGACCATAGAGCTCCGTCTAAAAATTGTATTTGTGTTGCTGTTCTTTTTGAATCAATAACACTTGCATTGATGTAGATTTGAAAATGACAATACTGAATATAACATTTCAAAAACAAAAATGTTTGATGTTTATATGAGCTCTGGTCTTGTCTGGGTGCTGAGTTTTATATCGTGTGCATAACGCTGAGACAAGCAAGTGAGCGCAGCTACGATGCGGAGTGAGATGCGGGTTTTACCCTAAAAAATAATGAAAAAACACAAGAAAAGCGAAAGAAAACGTAATATTTTTTACGATTGAGAGGAATGTGGAGAGACACTTCAGTACGTCACAAAAACTTCCATGTACATCGCAGCTTTTTTAAAAAAATCGTACATAACTGATCATTTGTACTAACATGGTACCGAGTTCATGATTTGTTCTAAAATGTTGCAAAGGTTTTGATAAGTACAAACGGGACATGATCTGAAGATGTGACTGTTAATGATTTCCTTAAAAAATGGTACAGAAGTGATCATTTGTAAAAAAAAAAAAAGGTGTGATTTTGATCAAAATGCTACAAATGTGCTCATTCATACAGAACTGTCAGGAACAATATTTACAAAAATATCAGAGATGTGATAGCTCTGACTTTCAAACATTGAAACAGATTTAGATTAATAGAGATAAATAATGTTACATGTTGAAATATACAGTATCTGTTTCCTACCATGGTAAATCATTGTTAATAATTTTTCTCAGGAATAATTAACATTAACATATTATCAGACAGTCTCCATATATATGAATATATTTATAATAATAACAATAATCATTATAATAATAATCATTAAAGGTGAACCGTGCAACTTTATGTTATTCAGAAAGTTTGAGCGGCACGGAAGCTCAGTGAGTAGCACTGTCGACTCACAGCAAGAAGATCCTGGGTTCAAACCCCAGTTGGAGCTATCTGGGTCCTTTCTGTGTGGAGTTTGCATGTTCTCCCCGTGTCTGCATGGGTTTCCTCCGGGTGCTCCGGTTTCCTCCCGCAGTCCAAAAACATGCAAGTGAGGTGAATTGAAGATACAAAATTGTCCGTGACTGTGTTTGATATTAGAACTGAGGAATCTTGTGTAACGAATAACTACCGTTTCTGTCATGAATGTAACCAAAGTGTGTAAAACATGACATTAAAATCCTAATAAACAAACAAACATTCAGGAAGTTTGTATCAAACAAGTAGCCCTTCGTATTATTCAGTACCCTTGAAGTAGTTCTCGGTCTCGAAAAGGTTGGTGACCCCTGGTGTAAACCTTGCTTGACTGTGGACAGTGAGTGTGTTCTGGCAGTGTAGAATTATTGCAGATCTGTTTTTTATGGTTGTTTTTTCTGACCTAGTACTTTTTATATGGGCATGGACAAGTCACCAGCCAGTCAACCAGTCAATCACTACCAAATAATTAGAAGGACATGTTACAGGGATAAATGACATTCTTTCTATACTACCAAATTAATAAATTAAACTGATGTCTGTATATTTTTGGAACCAGCATATTTTCAGAATAGACTCAATACGACCTGTCATAAGTGCAACTAGAGGAAAGTTTCCAAAGAAAATGAAAAGTAAATAATAAAATGACAGACATACATGATTTAAACAAAGTCTGAAAAGAAAAATAACCTTTTATCTTTTCTTTTAGATTCACTTTTATAGTTTAGAGTGTCATTGCTAATCTGAGCTCATTGCAACATCAGAAACAAGAGAAAGTAACTGCGCACGTAGCAGCGTCCTAATTTTAATGCCCATATAAGGAAAAAACATTATAAAAATATACAACATTAAGAAAAAAAATAAAATATAAATCATTCACATTTAAAATGTAAACATTATTTAATTAGCGAAAGTTAACTTACCCTTACAGTGTTTATGCTTTGAGTGAACTGTTTTCCTCCCAAAGGGCTGAAGTATTACCCGATTTCTATCGGATAAGAAGTGCACTAGACAGAGTGCAGTTACATTGCAGTTTATTTCCTCTGTAGGGAGCCTATGTAGACACTGCGGTGTTATTTAGAACACATTTTAACGTTCTTCCCATTATCTCCACCCCTTCTCTCAAACGAACAATAACTTCTGCAGCCTATTAATGAACCAAAACATTAGGACCATCCGCCTATTGTGCTGTTAAAACAACTCTGACCCTCCGAGACATGGACTCTACAATGACTCCTGTGATATCTGCTACCAGGTCCTTTATGTTCTGTAATTTGCGGTGTTTCTTTCAAGGGTAAACTATGCACACGTGTCTGGCTGTCCACATGATCTAGGATTTGCTGGACAAGTCGACCCTCTTCCATTGCCCCCATGCCCAAATCCGATACTAATAGTAAGAGTGACTACTGCTACACTGAGCCATACACAGACTGGTTCGAGGCTCTGTGTGTTTTCATCATCAGAATAGAAATGATCTACATCTTAGCATTTTTAAATATTGTTTGTTTGTTTATTAGGATTTTATCATCATGTTTTACACTTTTGGTTACATTCATGACAGGAAACGATAGTTACTCATTACACAAGGTTCATCAGTTCACAAGGTTATATCAAACACAGTCATGGGCAATTTAGTGTCTCCAAATCACCTCACTTGCATGTCTTTGGACTGTGGGAGGAAACCAGAGCACCCAGAGGATACCCACACAGACACGGGGAGAACATGCAAACTCCACACAGAAAGGACCCCACCTGGGGATCGAACCCAGAACCTTCTTGCTGTGAGGTGACAGTGCTACCCACTTAGCCACCGTGCCACCCATACTGCCAACTGAACGTAAAAGTGTGAAGCATTGCAGTTTTAATGACATGTTTTGTGTATTGTTTACACAATAACAAAAACACTAAAATAATGAGCCTATACAGTTACTTATTGTATTGTTTATTTATTTATTAGGATTTTAAGGTCATGTTTAACACTTTGGTTACATTCATGACAGGAAAGGTAGTTACTCATTACACAAGGTTTATCAGTTCACAAGGTTATATCAAACAGTCATGGACAATTTTGTATCTCCAATTCACTTCACTTGCATGACTTTGGACTGTGGGAGGAAACCGGAGCACCCAGAGGAAACCCACGCAGACATGGGGAGAACATGCAAACTGCACACAGAACCTGGGGATCGAACCCCGGACCTTCTTGCTGTGAAGTGATAGTGCTACCCACTTAGCCACCGTGCCTCCCCATTTTTAAATACAGGCAATGTTTTCTTTACAAAACATATAATCAGCAACAGAATATAAGTACAATATTTAATCTTTGGAAGATTTACTTGAATTTTGGAATTTCTGGGTGAGGCAGAAACAATGAGTGCATGGCAGAAATAGATTATGGACAGGGCACCACTCCACTGCATTTACATTTACAGCATTTAGCAGAAGCCTTTATCTAAAGCGACTTACAATTGATACTGTACACATTGCAAGCAATTGAGGGTTAAAGGCCTTGCTCAAGAGCCCAACAGTGGCAACCTGACAGATGTGGGTCTTTAACCAGTGACCTTCCACTTACTAGTCCTGTACGGGCAGCACGATGGCTCAGTGGGTAGCACTGTCGCCTCACAGCAAGAAGGTCCTGGGTTCGATCCCCAGGTGGAGCGGTTCGGGTCCTTTCTGTGTGGAGTTCGCGTGTTCTCCCCGTGTCTGTGTGGGTTTCCTCTGGGTGCTCCGGTTTCCTCCCACAGTCCAAAGACATGCAAGTGAGGTGAATTGGAAACACCAAAGTGTAAAACATGACGTTAAAATCCTAATAAACAAACAAACCGCTGAGCTGCCACTGCAGGGCAGCAGACACTTGTGTACTAATAAATCAAGGAGCATCTGGTAGAATGGGTGCCACCATCAACATGGGCCCTGATGACCTGGGTTCAGTCATTAATGTTAACCGATGTTTTCCTCATATCAGTGTAAAGCATACGCCAGTACTCTGGTGTCCTCCCAGCTTCCAAAAACAGTAAGTGAACTTGCTGCTTAAAATTGGCCCGAGGTGTAATTAGGTGAATGTGTAAGTAGATGGATAGATTAGAGGGTTTCCCCTTAAATTACCCTGATCTATTCAAAGGGTGGACACATTGTGTGGGTGTGCATTTCTGCCTGCTATGAAAATAATGAATACAAAATATTCATGGGAATTCAAGCACATGAAAAATCCTCTTTCAGCATCAAAGAACGATGATCTACAACAGTGAGTACACTTCATAGAAAAATCACCTGAAAATCAATTTGCCTTAAGGAACAGAATTTATAGTTCAACATTTTGATCTAAACCCCTGGAGGTTTGTTGCTGACTATTTTAAGTCTCCAGTATACAAGTCGATACACATCAATTATATTGTTGCAAAACAGGTTTTGCTGAACAGAAAGAAGAAAGAGCTGCTTCATGTTTATGCAGTTTTTCATATGGTCGTGTCTTCTCATTTGTTTAGTGCAAAGGCAGGTTTACAAAATGAGGTGTTGCATGATGGAACGATGTGTAGTGTGCACTCATTTCTTATTACTGTTTAATATTTTATTTCGATGGAGAAAACCTTCTGATCTCCATCTGCTTTGAAAAAAAAAATGCTAAAGGAGTAAATTACTTTTCCCATCACTGGATGATTTATTCAACACATAAAAGTGTACAAAATGCATTCTAGATATTTTTTGAGATGCTATGATTAAATTTAAATGTTCTATTCAAATGTACACAAAGTGTTTCAAGTCGTACTATCATGGCCTTCTTTTACAATCAAACCAGGTCAGCCTTGTAAGTATCTGTTTTGAATCTTTCACACATGCAGTTTTGACATGGTCATTTTTCCGGTTGCTCCCTTTCATACATAAACGACACCTTAGACACCATGTGACTCCTAACAACTTCTTTATACAATTTCTTTATACACTATATGAACAAAATATGTGCTTCAGCCACAACAATTCCTAACATGCATAATGAATCATTTATATAAAGGAAATTATATGCTTCCAATTTTAAAACAACAGTTTAGGGAAGGTCCTTTCCTGTTCCAGAATGACTGTGACCTTGTTTACAAAGCAAGCTCTATAAAGATGAAGAAAAGCTCAATTTAAAGAACTTCCAGCAGCCTATACAGAGCCCTGACTTCAGTCCCACTGGAACATCAATGGAGGCTTTCTTGACCAACATCAGTGCCCAGCCATAAAAATGCTCTTTTGATTAAATGGGCACAAATTCCCACAGACATACTTTAAAGTCTAAGTCAAAAGGCTGTTGTTATAGCTGAAAGGGTCTCAGCTGGACGCTCATGGTCAGGTGTCAAAATACTTGGCCATATAGTGTATTTAAAGGGTATTTTCACTCATTTTCACCGTGTCATAAGTTAAGGAAAATCGGTACAATACTCTAGATGGTGTCTCTAGATATGTTGAAGGTCTTGGAAATCTTGCACCCACTGCCATTATGGTGCAATGAAATGATCTCCTCTCAGCTTTTGTGACAGCTCCTTAGATCCTATCATGGTTGCAACACACCTTGATCACTTGAATCTCATGGTGGTGTTTATTTTTAACACATTACAGCAGAAGCAAATGAAGCGTTGTTTTATCAAGTTGTAACTCAACTTTGGGTCCTACAGACTGGCTGCCCTGACACTATTGCAATTTGTCAAACATGCAGTGCTGCAACTGATTTCAATAAGAAAGATGCATTAACAGATCATACAAACTGATGGATGGACTCACACTTACAAGACGCTGTATTATATAGCCAAAATTTACTTTTTGGGTTAAATAATACAAATTTAGCCAATTTTATCTAATCTTATATCCAGTCTGCAGGAAAGGCAGTAGCTTTGCAGCATCTACGGCTGTGTTCCAATCCATAACATTCTGTACTAAATACATGACAAACACCATTTGTCTTATTACTGTTTTCTGTACTCTATAGTTAGTGGTTTGATTCACATGTTTTCCAGTATGGTGAAAAAATAATGCATTTTCTGATGGATGCCAAAAACATCCCTCGCTTAGAGAACACAGTGAATTTCTGGATAAAGGTGCATGTGTGAAAGGGGCACTGCTTAGTTTACTCAAGTATCAAAACTAGTTTTGTTTCACACAGTGAAAATTATTACATTTATTCATACAAATTAGAACACTCATCATTTAGTCCCGACCCAAAATAGTACATAGCTAAAAATTACTCACAGTATTATTAACTCAGCTCAGTAAAGTCAGTTTGAATTATTTTCCTATTTAGTGAATCTATGAAACCTTTAAAGTACCTCTGAACTTGTAATGTTAAATCTAGAAATAATTTTCCAAAAAGCTCTGTCGTCAGTGACCTGAAATTGCATTTTTATGTGGATTGAAGGCAACCCCACAACCTCCACCCAGAAAGCACCTACATTTTTATAAATATTTCCTGTGTGAACAGAGTCGTAAACTGTAAGAGCTCAAGGAAAACAGTCACATTCTGCTATTTTATAGGCTGCAGAGTCATGTAATGTTGGAGCTTTTAGCAAAATGCATTATTTATTTATTTTTTCTATTTTATTTATGCATTTTATCCCAGTTTAGTGTAGTCAATTTGTCTTCCGCTGCTGGGGGATCCCTGACTGGACTCGAGGTGGGTATATTGCTGCTTACGCCTCCTCCGACCCACGCGCAGCCCTTGGAACCCTTTTTCACCTATGCACTCTGCACAGACGCCTCGCTATCTGCTAATCAGGGTCCTTACACAGTGTTTGAAGACCCCACCCACATGGTTTGGCCATCCCGCCCTAGCAGAAACGTGTCTGCTGCAAGTACTGCCGATTATGCACGCTACATGGTGCCCAGTCGACCCGTGGCAATGCTGAATTTCGAACCCAGGAGTTTAGAATCTCGGCGCTGGTGTGCTAGCGGAATATCCCCATTATTTTATATCAAAATGGTGATAAAATGGCCAAAAAGCCTGAAACACTGAGCTCTTTCTGTCTGTATCTGCTATTAACAAAGAACCAAAATTGACGGCTTCTCCAGGCTCCAAGGTTTTTCTGTGCACATAATGCAGGACAGAGAGAAATCTGTGTCAACCCACCAACCCCTGTTTCCTCTAATTTGACCCACATTCAATTCTATATAATCAGAATAGCTAATCCAAGCAAGTTTAAAAATCATGCATTTGAGTTCAGAGGTATTTTAAAGCACAGAAGTTACAGAATGAATTTGGGATTAAAAACAAAATTATGGTCTGATAAGAAATCATACTGCATAAAAAGAATAACATGGCACAGAGATTTAAGGACGTGTCCTATATGAATGCTAAATAAAATCAGAACTAAGATTATAACAATATTGATCAACTTTTAAAGCAGAACTCTGTGTATTTATGAAACAAATCGCTGCTGACCAAACTGAAACCATGTCAGATTGTCAAATGTTTGTGTATTGTTCATGAAACTTTAGCACTGATGCTCTTCTGTGTGCAGTTCTGCATGACCTTCATTAGCCCCAGTTATAAAAGTAGACCTTCTGCCAGAAGGGTAAGTACTCCATTAGTGGACCTGAACAAACGCAGTGGAAAGAATGATGCCATCAGAACAGCAAGTGTAGAAATTATTTCATTATCAAACTGAAAACTGAACAGTGTGCTTACGTGCAACTAAGCCAACTCCAGGAACATAATCAGCCAAGAACCGAAGCAGGAACAGGATCTTCACTCTGAATTCAGAGAAAAATACAACAACGAATGTTAGCTAAGGCAAACGTTAAAATACAGTCGCAAATATTGGCAACCTGGGAAAATCTTCCATTGCTAAGATAACAGCTCAGTACACTCTCCTATAATTTTTTTCTATTTTATTTATGCATTTTCTCCCATTTCCTCCTAATTTAGTGTAGTCAATTTGACTTCCGCTGCTGAAGGATCCCTGATTGCCGTCAAGGTGGCTATATTGCTGCTCACGCCTCCTCCGACCCGTGCGCAGCCCTTAGCGGCACCCTTTTTCACCTATGCACTCTGCACAGGCGCCTCTTTCTCTGCCAATCAGTGTCCTTACACAGCGTTTGAAGACCCCACCCACATGGTCCGGTCATCCCTCCCTAGCAAAGACGTGTCTGCTGCAGGCACTGCCTAGATGGTGCCCAGCTGACCGGTGACTTTCGAACCGAGGAGTTCAGAATCTCGGAGCTGGTGTGCTAGAGAAATATCCCGCTGCGCCACCTGGGCACCTGTGATTGAGGCCAGAGTGACTGGCTGTGCACCAACTAAGTGGCAGTGCGATGACTGAGTTACTGACTGTGCAGACTGACTGTGGCCCGAATGACTGACTGTGCAAAGTGACTGTGGCCTGAGTGACTAAACATGTGCCGACTGAGTTACTGACTGTGCACCGATTAAGTGACTGACTGTGCAGAGTGATTGTTGCTGCTCACGCCTCATCCGACCCGCGGGCAGCCCTTAGCGGCACCCTTTTTCTCCTATGCACTCTGCACAGGCGCCTCTTTATCTGCTAATCAGGGTCCTTACACAGCGTCTGAAGACCCCACCCACATAGTCTGGTCATCCTGCCCTAGCAGTGTCTGCTGCAGGCACTGCCAATTATGCCCACTAGATGGTGCCCAGCTGACCGGTGACAACACAGAGTTTCGAATCGAGGAGTTCAGAATCTCAGAGCTGGTGTGCTGGCTAATATCTCGCTGCGCCACCTGGGCACCTGGTCTCCTATAATTTTCATGTTCCAACTCTTCCGGCCTCCCTGGGACCAATGGGTGCAATGCAGCAACATACCCCAAACAATCCATCTCGGGGCCACAGCCACCCCCCTGAAATGTCAGACTGGCTGACAGCACCGCTTAGGATTGGAATCCTGGATCCCAGTGGTAGAAGGCTAGTGTAATTTATTGCTGCACCACCTGAGCGCTATTCTCCCATAGTGTTTAATGAAATTGAAAAACAAATGGGACGGGATCTGAATACATTCCTCTATACAGAATCTCTCCTGATCCTTTAAATTCTCATGTCCATGATTGTGGACTCTCTCTTTAGCTCATCCCACATTCAACAAATCTTAATTCTGTGGTCAGTAAAAAGACTGAGGTGAACTTTAGATCTTCCTCCTGCTGAAAGATTTCACCCACTTAAAATGTAAAACATGACCCTAAAATCCTAATAAACACACAAAATCTTTATACATTAAAATGTATTTTAAAGAGTGTTCTTGTGACCAGAATGTTGTGTCTAATGGGTTCATATCTACTGGGTGCCTGAGAATAAACGTTGAAGGTGTGAAGTGTCTTATACTCAGAATATCGGTCATAGAAAGGCGATCGGAGCAAGTAGTAGAGCAGAAGAAAGGCTCGTCTTCTCATTTCGGCTTTCTCACAACGGTTAAGCGTCTTTGTGGTGTCCGACAACAGACTGAAACTAAACACAGGCAGAACACAGATAAAACAGATGTGTGTTCACACAGGTAACAACAGAGAGAGGAGAACATCTTTCTTTACCTTGTTATCTCTAGGATGCCAGAGATAAGCCATGGTTTCCAGGAGCGTTTTCCACACAACCCCAGAGCAGCCACTGAGAGGGTAAAGGGTTAAGAAAAATAGACTGTGCTAGTAAGATCACAGGGTTGACATGCTGTGACTGTGCACTGAGTGAGTAACTGTGGCCTGAGTGACTGACTGTACACTGAGTAAGTGTGAGTATGCGTCGACTGAGTGAGGGACTGTGCCAACTGTGTGACTGTGGCCTTAGTGACTGACTGTGGCCTGAGTGACTGACTGTGCAGAGTGACTGTGGCCTGAGTGACAGACTGTGCACCGACTGAGTGACTGAGGCCAGAGTGACTGTGTGTCGACTGAGGCCAGAGTGACTGACTTTGCCAAATGACTGTGGTCTGAGTAGCTGACTGTGCATCGACTGAGTGACTGACTGTGCAAGTGACTGTGGCCTGAGTGACTGACTGTGCCAAGTGACTGTGGTCTGAGTAGTTAAATGTGCATCGACTGAGTGACCGACTGTGCCAAGTGACTGTGGTCTGAGTGACTGACTGTGGTGCTTAAGTGACTGGGTGCTGGGTGATTGTGCTGCATTTGGATACAGTGCACGAGGGGTCGAGCAATGTACAGTGATTCTGCAATCGTCTCTTGTAGGCCCAGAGGGGTGGGGCTAGCACGTAGATCTTCCTCCTGATTTCTTCTCCTCCTCTCTCCGCTAGCAATGTCCCAAAGACGAGATTGCAGTGAAGATGCTGGAGCAAGAAAACAGAGCTGTGTTCTACAGTACATTTTACAGAATAGAGGGTACAGTACAAATATACGGCAAAAAAGTAAGTGGACACCCTGTCTAATTAATCAATTCTGGCATTTAAGTGAAACCCATTCCAAATGAATAGCACGTCTTTGCCCCTGTGCACAATGTGAGGAAAAGAGTTTTTACCATTTCTCAGGGGTCTTATCACTCTTCCCGAGCGCTGTCCTACAAATGTGACGTCCTCTTCCTCACCTTGATCTAAAAAAAAGAGCAACATGAGCACTTGTATGTAAAAGAAACAGAAGATTGAGCTACAGTTCTGTGAAAAAGTATTTGCCCCCTCCTGATTTCTTCAATTCTTGCATATTTTTCATGATCAGTTAGTCCAGCTATTTAAACAACATTTGATATAAGACAATGACAACCAGAGTAAAAACAAAATGCAGGGAATGGCCCTGTGCAAAAAATGCATTGTCCCTTAGTTAATCAATCAGCCAGTTACCCAAATGTATACACAACCAGGCTTGTTTACAGCAGCATTTCCAGTAACCTAAAGTAGCCAAATGGTCACAACAAGCAGAACATCATCATGATCAACAGAATCACACTAAAACACAATGTACCAAAAAATACTAGCCTAAGAAGTCCCAAAGTATTTATTTTGAAGCTCCAGGACTCCCACAAACCACAGTGAGAGCCATTATCTTCAAATGAAGAGGACTTGTTTACCCTCTTAAGGTTAAAAGTCGAGACTGCAGTGCCAACAATGCTGCTCCTACTAGATGGGATGGAACCGTGGCGGGTTTGCACCAAAATGTCCAGAACTTACGAAAGACTTTATCACAGACTGGACTGAACAATGAAGAACTCCATTATTTTTTGCTAGTTATAACTTTCAGTTCAATTTAATTTTGTTTGTATGATTTGTGTAAATCCTATTTATTTAAAGTATCCTCCAAGCCACCCGAGGAGGATGGGTCCCTGCTGAGTCTGGTTCTTCTCAAGGTTTCTTCCTGTAATTTTAAGGGAGTTTTTCCTTGCCACTGTCACCCTTGGCTTGCTCAATAGGGGTTTTTTGTCTGTTGGTCCTGGATTCTGTAAAGTTGCTTTGAGACAATGTCCATTCTAAAAAGCGCTATATAAATAAATTTGACTTGACTTAAAACATTGGGGATTCCTCCAAAAGTTCCTCCAAGAGCAAATCAATAATTAAAAGAAGAAGCCACAAAATACCCCGGACTATAACTATTATTTTTTGCAACCCCCTTCCTTCAATCTAGTCAATTACTGAATGCATCTGCACTGCCCTTGCACCACCCTTGGCCTGGACAAGGAGAGCTGTAGACTAGCACATGATCCCTCCAACTTGCATGCAGAAGAGAGTCTCACAGGGAGTCACACCGAGTACAGAGAGTCACACTATGCTGTTTGTAAATCATTTACTATGCACACAGATGCCTCGATCAGCCAGCAGAGGTCGTGTTTGAAGCAGCATCAGCATTCGTAGCCTAGCACATGAATCCACTGCCACCCGAGAGACTTGCTGTATGTATTTTTTGACCCAAAATTGTGTCACACTTTTAAAAAACCAACAACGCAAATAGGTGTGTGTTCAAATCATTCAGTCACAGACAAAAAACTTGCAGAAATCAAAGAAATCCCAAGTGTCATGACAAACCTATTATTAATGTATGCAAACACATGTTTACCAAAACATTCTCTTACCTCTGTTGTACAGGCCTGTGTTTCTGTCCAGGGGGGCTATGGGGGGTGAAGTCTGGATGCCAGATTTGTACCAAAAGAGCAGCAGGATGCGCAGGATGGCCCTGTGGAAGGAAGGGAAGTAGATAATAATGAGAGATATTCATGGTGGAATTCAGAGTGTTGCACCTTTACAGATAGAAGTCCTACTTTGTAATCTGGATGAGGACGACCACCAGCCAGCGCCCAGCTTCACCCCACAGCTTAGCGGCACCCATCTCCATAAAGACCTCCACATACTCCACCACTGAGAGCCATGTTAACAGCCTCTGTTGCGAAAGGGACTACACACACACACACACACACACACACACACACACACACACACACACACACACACACACACACACACACACACACACACACACACACACACACACACACACACACACACACACACACACACACACACACACACACACACACACACACACACACTGTAAGGTTTCTGTCAGAACTGCTGATAAAGAGTGATTTCAAATACCACCATAAACTCAATACAAGTTCAAGCTTTCTGGCCAGAGCTCCATTAAATCCAGCGAGCTGAGAGTCATGAATTCCATTCCATTCCCCTTTTGCCCTGAGCTGAGTGCCGCTTTTATTGCACCACTGAAAGTCTCTGAATGTGTTTATTTTTGAACACTAAGCACAGAAACTCCATGATGCAGTGCTCTTGTGCACCAATGAAGAAATAAAGAGCAGACTAACATCCAGCAGATAGCTTTCAGTCTTAGACTAAAGCGCACAAATAAAAGTGCGGCTTCAATAAAACCTGAAGCAGAAGATCATTATTTACGGGCCAGTGCTTGGGGTGTAAATTTGCCCTTCCTGTCCATTTTAGTAGGGTGATATGACTTCGACTTTGAGATACAGTAGACATGTTATATAGCCAAAGGCATGTGGACACCCATTCAAATAAGTTCAGATGTTTTAGTCACACCTGATTCTAATGTGAAGAAAATGAATGATGTGATTCCAACACTGTCACAACAGTTTGGGTCCCTGTGAGGTAAGTTCCATCAATGACAATGACACCAGTGCAAATCAACATTACAGTTGCGATCCCAAAGGTGTTGAATACAGGGGAGGTCCAGGCTTTGTACAGGTCACTCTAGGTCCTCTACACAAAACATTTTTGGACCGCGTATTGTGTACATGGGCACAGTCATGCTGTAACAGCAAAGACCCTTTACAAACGGTTGCCACTGTTGTTGGAGGCATATTATTAATTTAGTATATTCAGTTTAATGCACCTGTTAGAAAAGGTTGTGACTGAAACACCTGAACTAATTTATTAGGGAAGGTGTCCATATTTTGGGCATGGAGTGTACATCTAGATCTGAACCTTACTGATCTGAACCTCATTGTACTTCTTTATTTATTTATTAATCTGGTTACACATCTGGTTACAATCTTTATACCTCTTACCACCATGCCAACACAGACACACAATCACACACACACACACACACACACACACACACACACACACACACGTGACTAATTGCAAGACGTGTTGGAGAGAAAGAGATCTGTTAGCAAATTACCACAGGTAAAGTTTTGGAGAGACTCTTCCTCAGGATGTTATCGTTCAGCAACACCAACAAGTTAGAGGCTGAATACACTGCAAAAAGACACACATACACACACACACACACACACACACACACACACACAAAGGTCAAGGTAAAAATATAGTCCTGCCTCATGCTCTGCATATCTTCCTAGATTTAAGCTCAATTCATACAGGCATAGTTACTTGGGCTGCCTTTAAGAAAACACATGTATTCTGCCCCATGCTCAAATCATGAAAGTAGATTAAAGCAGCAGACATAAAGGGGGGAATAATAACAGATTACCTTACCCAATTCTGAAATTTCATGAGAATCAGTAAAGCGACCTGCAAGAACAAAAGAGAAATGAGGTTTTTCCATAATGCTGAAAGTCCCACCTAAATAACAATTGACATATTACCATACAAGTCAAAAGTTTACATGCATGTTTTATGGGCAAAATCAGTCACTCGGTCACTTTCTTAACCGCTCATCCAATTAGGGTCGCGAAGGAGTGCTGTAGCCTATCCCAGCTTTTCAATGGGCGCAAGGCACACAGTAACACCCTAGACGGCAATTCAGTGTCTTCAGTTAACCTGACTGCATGTTTTTGGACTGTGGGGGGAAACCGGAGCTCCCGGAGGAAACCCACAAAGACACGGGGAAAACATGCAAACTCCACACAGAAAGGACCTTCTTGCTGTGAGGCAACAGTGCTAGCCACCGTGCCGCCCTGGGCAAAATCAAATGAACCCTATTTATGTATGGGATGCTTACTCAAAGGTATCGGTAAAGATTTACATTTACAGCACATAGCAGGCACTCCTATCCAAAGCAACTTACAATTGTGACAGTATACTGTACAGTCTTAGCAATTGAGGGTTAAGGGCCCAACAGTGGCAACCTGCTTTGGTGGGGCTTGAACCAGCAACCTTCTGATTACTGGTCCAGAACCTTAATTGCTAAGCTACAACTGCCTAAGATGTTTGGAAATTTGATTATTAAACTTTGAAGTAGAGCTTTTATCATCTGCTGTTTCTGTTATTTTGTCCACGACCTGTAGAGGTGTTTATTATTGTTATAAAACATTTAACAGTGATGTATTTTATTTTGGAAGCAGCCAAATACTTAGTAAAAGTTCTGTTTAGCTGCCTTACTTACAAATAACGTAATAATAAAATAAATCTTTTATTTTTAAGTATGTAAGATTTAAAAAATAAACATTACTGCATTAAAGTTGCTTAGTTTTAGTTTTAATGCATTAAAAGAAAAATTAAAGAATGGACTGATGTTTAGTTTTAATTCATTAAAAGAAAAACTGGTTATTAAACTGCTGTTTAGTTTCAGTTATGATGCTACCTGCTATGAGGTATGACAGGGTCCTGACTGCAGCCTCCAGCTGAGATGTAGCTCCAGGGTTTTGGGCTACATAATTCCGGTAGCGATCATACACCTGTCCAATCCGATCTAAATAAAACCCAGACATTTTATAATCACATTAATGTAACATCAAACACATGCATGTAAACACGAAGCACGGTGATTATTACACTTCCGCAATATCACTCTTCCGGCCCAATAGCAGAGGGGGAGAGTCGTTTAAAGTGACAGTGCACAATTCAGTCTGATGTTCGGTAATAACCGTATCAGTTCGGCATTTATCGTAACTTTTCGGCATTTATCGTAGCTGTTCGGCATTTATCGTACCTGTTCGGCATGTACCGTATCAGTTCGGCATGCATCTCGAGTTCAGCATGTGTCTTGAGGTTTTTTGGAAAACGGGGTAGATAGTTCAAAAATTCCTTCAAAATCCTGCAACCGTGATTCAGTCCATAAACAGTTAACAAGCAATAAAAATACATTATTAACCAAATGATCAAATATTGATCTTATTGTATTTTTATTAATCTCCTTCCTTTCTGTGTGGTTTGCATGTTCTCCCTGTGTCTGCGTGGGTTTCCTCGTGGAGCTCCGGTTTCCTCCCACAGTCCGAAGACATGCAAGTGAGGTAAATTGGAGATACAAAATTGTCCAGGACTGTGTTTGACATTAAACTTGTGAACTAATGAATCTTGTGTAACGGGTAACTACTATTTCTGTCATGAATGTAACAAATGTGTGTAAAACATGATATTAAAAATAAATAAATTAATTAATTACTCTTCTTACACTGGTAGCTCAGTGATTAAGGTACTGGAGTAGTAATCAGAAGGTTGCCAGTTAAAGCCTAACCACCTCCAAGTTGCTCCATACATACCAAGCACAAGCACATCAGATTCCACCTGTTTAATCAGTTAGTCTTGATTTGCAAACACCTGATCCGTTATTACAATATTTATTTACCAAATCTAACCATTCTGAGATTGGGGAAATCCCAAAACTGCAACCATTAATGAACAAGTAGAATTTATTCATGAAGTATTTTATACAGACCATGTTATACAGACCATTTTTCCTTCCAAATGGTAAGTTAATCCTCTCAAATATTTTTCCAAGACAGCTGTGATTGGAATTACATGAACTGTGGATGTTTGTTCCTGAACTGATTTAAGGAGTTGTTGTGGTTGTGGGATTTAACGTGTAGCTCCTGCTGGGTCGGCTTTTCCAAAACATGGATTTATTTGAGCTTTAGAAGTAGCAGAGATCAATCACCTCCTAACTCCCACATTTATTAACTTAAACCAAAGGAACTAAAACCTGAAACAAAGATCAAGTGCATGTACCCAGAACCCATGTTGCTGTGCCATATTTTATTTCATGCTTTACCATTACTATCCTGGTCAGTCTAAAGATTCTGGGGAAGCTGGACCTTAGGTGTGTTACTGCATCAGGTCTGAAAATTCTGGGAAGCTGGACATTAGGTGTGTTACTGCATCAAGCCTAAAGATTCTGGGAAAGCTGGACCCAACACGACCCTGACCAGCATAAAGCAGCAATAAAACAATGACAGAATAAATGACTGATAATTGATTTTTTTCACCTGTTAACAATGTGGTTAAATCACCTGAACCTAACAATTAACAAGAACGTCTATATAGTGCAAATTGTCAATTGTTTGTAATCTTGAGTCCTTGAATGACACTCCTGACTTCTGAAAACTTGTACTCCACTTATTTAGTATTGTACGAAGCTTTGCAAACAATTTAATATGTGTGGCTCAGTCTGTTGAAAGCAGTTAAACTAGCCATATTTGGAGCATATGAGCACAGAGCAAACACTAGCTGTAGATAATCATAATTGCTGCAGAGGCCGTGTCGCAAAGTTAAATTACATTATAGAACTTTCTGTGTCAAAATAAAGTGGCAGAGTTTGTGATATTTACAGAGAATTCATAATAAATTTATGACAGAAAATCAAATATATAAGCTTTTTTAAAAGTCACAAACAAAACAGTTTTGGAAATCAATAAAAATCCCCACAGTGCAGTGAAACCCTTCCAATTGTATTATATTGTATTTATTGTTTATTGCTAAAATAAAGGCACTATAGTAGAATATACAAATAGAAGGCTGAATATCATCCCGTATAACCAAATTTCCTGCTGGGAATTATTCCTCCATATTAGTGCAGAATATGGAGGATAGATTGTATGTACAGACTAACCTCTGTCCCTGAAGAGCAGATTATAGAAATAAAAATCTCATTTCATCCTTTAAACCCATAGTGCTGCATGACTGGATTATTCTCCACAGCGCTGCGGACCGGATGGAGTCTGCAGGTTACGGTGAGTGATGATGCTCCTAATCTAATAAAGCAGGTTGATGACAACTCTGTCTCAATAGCACTGCATTTCCCATCATCCATCAGCTGTAAGTGATCGTTAAGTGGGGAGTGGTTTAGTAACAGCCATCCTGAATGTTTTTATGGCTTCACATTCTTCTTTTTTTCACTTTAGGATCTTTGCAAGTCTTGCCTTTTCCTGCTGTAGGGAAGGAAAAAAGAAGCAACCTTGATGCCACAGTTAAAGGAACATTCCAAAAGTATGTGGACATGTTACCTTGTAGCTTGTTGGACATCTCAACTATGGGCAATAATATGGAGTTATGTCATCACTCTCTATGGTTATTAATGCCTTCATTCTTAAGTAAAAAGCTAAACACAGGATTCTTGAGCGTGACTGTAGGAATTTGTACCCATTCATTGAAAATGATGTTCAACTGATGTTAAAGAAAAAAAAATCACACTGGCTCACAATCAGCGTTCAATTAATTCCAAGGATATTCTATGGGGATGAGGACAGATGCCAGTTTAAGAACAGTGTGCTTAAATGCTTGATTGGAGGGAATTTAAGGACTTTGCCATCTACAGTCTATAATATTATCAAAAGATTCAGAGAAATCTTAAAACTGACATGCTTCTGTAACAGATATGTTTGATTATTAGGATTTTAAAGTCATGTTTTGCTGTAACAGATATAATAACCAAATAAACTTAAAAACACTGACTGAAAGTGGAGTGTTTTGTTCTGACAAGTGCATGTTTTAAGTAGTTTTGGAAATAGTGCACATTGTGTTCTCTGGACCATCCCATTTGTTATTATTTCAAAGTTTAAAAGTCAGCATCTGTCATGATATGGGGTGTTAGTGCCAAAAGCATGGATATCTTTCATATCAGTGAAGGCACAATTGTACAGATGTACGTATGGATTTCAGAGCAACATAAGTTGGCAGATAGGCACATTTAAAAAAAATATTAAAATAATTTTCCAGAAAAGAGTAAGAAAGTTAATTGAGTGGTATTTTGAAAATGTGCCAAAATCGTCTGAGTCAGAAATATAGATACAACAACCTAAATCGTTTGGGGATGCAGAAAGTTCTGCAATGTCATTTAACTTTGAGGCAAGGGCTCCTGATTCCTCATTAGAGATCATAACTGACTACAGCTGGTGAGTCTTTGTGCCAGTTAGCTCTAGTTTGACTGGACCCATTAGACTGAGCCACAGGTTCTCTGATGGGAAAGTCTTGGAATCTTTGTACAGATCTCATTTACATTTATTGGGCGCTTTAATTGAGGGTTAAGGGCCTTGCTCAGGGGCCTAACATTGCCAACTTGGCAGAGGTGGGACTTCAACCTGCAATCTTCTGACCACTAGTCCAGTACTTTAGTAACTGAGCTACCACTGCCCACATTAAGGCTGGAACAGAAGAAAGAAAAGTCTGTGATATTGTTATTGTTTGTATATGGACAAAAAAATAGGAGCACTTGCGTCTTTTTGCACTGCCGCTTGTAGGCCCATTAGAATGTGAAAGTGAACATATGAATATGAATACATTTATTGTCATTGTACAAGTACAATGAGACTTATTGTGCTCTTCTGAGAAAATGTAATAGATACATACAAAGTAGTCCAGTGGAGAAAGTACGCAAAGTGCAATGCTTCATTTGTACATATGGACAGGCATAGAAAATGAGAAATATAAGGTAGTAGTAGAAGAATCTTGGTGGTAGAAGGCTTCAGGTTTTCATATAAGGTGTTGTGTGTTAGTAGCAAGGCAATATAGCAATAGCAGTAGCAATGCCATCGACCGTGTAGCAGCTCTCAATACTGTTTCAAGTGAACAATGTGCAATAGTGATAGTGATGTACACCCTGATTAGCCATAACATTAAAACCACCTCCTTGTTTCTACACTCACTGTCCATTTTATCAGCTCCACTTAGAATACATACTTTGTAGTTCTACAATTACTGACTGTAGTCCATCTGTTTCTCTACATACTTTGTTAGCCCTCTTTCATGCTGTTCTTCAATGGTCAGGACTCTCCCAGGACCACTACAGAGCAGGTATTATTTAGATGGTGGATCATTCTCAGCACTGCAGTGACACTGACATGGTGGTGGTGTGTTAGTGTGTGTTGTGCTGGTATGAGTGGATCAGACACAGCAGCGCTGCTGGAGTTTCTCACTGTCCCTGCTGGATTGAGAATAGTCCACCAACCAACAACATCCAGCCAACAGCGCCCCATGGGCAGCGTCCTGTGACCATTGATGAAGGTCTAGAAGACGACCAACTCGAACAGCAGCAATAGATGAGCGATCGTCTCTGACTTTACATCTACAAGGTGGACCAACGAAGAAGTGTCTAATAGAGTGGACAGTGAGTGGACACGGTATTTAAAAACTCCAGCAGAGCTGCTGTGTCTGATCCACTCATACCAGCACAACACACACTAACACACCACCACCATGTCAGTGTCACTGCAGTGCTGAGAATGATCCACTGCCTAAATAATACATGCTCTGTGGTGGTCCTGTGGGGGTCCTGACCTTTGAAGAACAGGGTGAAATCAGGCTAAAAAAGTATTTAGAGAAACAAATGGACTACAGTCAGTAATTGTAGAACTACAAAGTGCTTCTATATGGTAAGTGAAGCTGATAAAATGGACAGTGAGTGTAGAAACAAGGAGGTGGTTTTAATGTTATAGCTGATCAGTGTATATTATAGTATACTAGAAAAAGTGAAAAGTTAATTATATGCTTTCTGTCATTTATACAGAGCAAAATTGACCTTTTTAGTAGCTATAGTCAGTCATAAACACTAATGAGAGATTAGTTGTTTGTATGTTTTTGACTCAACTAATTTTCAGAAAACTCATTATAAGCTAATGAAATTTTCGTTAACCTTCTTTTTTAAGAAAAATGACGGTCACAAAAATTCATTGTTTTATGCTGACACATTAATGTTACTGGTTTTCTACTTTCCTCTGGTAACACAACTCTGTTTCCTGTTTCTTTATCAGCTATTGTAAATGAATGCCGGTAGAATTCCTCAGGTCTCTGTCTCTTTCCCTCCCTGCTCAATGGCTTATGCAGATGACCTGGCTTTTTAGGATTTTCTCCTAAATCTCTTTTACTCTGGAAATGAAGATAGAAAAGCATGGCGTCTTAAGGGTACGGAGCCAGCTGTGCATTCCTCTATCCCGTATGTGGTTGAGAAAGCAATCTCACGGTAATGAAATCTCCCATGAGCTCATACACCTGGCCAATCTTGGCGTAATGAAAGTTGGTAGGCGCACACACCTAAACCGTGGTGTAGAAGACGGGCTGGATCTTATACACATTCCCTTGTTCTTATTCAGATGGAGACAGTGCAGAATCTGTCCCTGTAGCTGAGGGGTCATTATCAGGGTGTGGCAGCCAGGACAGATGAAAGCAGGCAGATGTGAAGCTTCAGATGAACAGTAATGGAAGGTGATGCCAATATCATTTTTTAAATTCATTTATAAAAGGGTCAATAATTGCATGTATATAACAGATGTGAAGAGGTTGTACCCAGATACTTTTTTGCATTTCCCCCCCATTTTTCCTCCCAATCTAGTCGTATTCAATTACCCGATTGCATTATGCTTCCTCTCTACTCATGTTGACCTCCACTCTGACTGAGGAGAGCCGTGACTGTCACACGCCCCCTCCGACACGAGCGCAGTAGCCGACTGCATCTTTTCACCTGCTCAAGGCGAGTTCAAATGTGGATCAGCTTTGCGCATGTAGAGTCACACCCTGATCACGTTAACTCTCGTCTCTGTGCAGGCACCATCAATCAGCCAGCAGAGGTCGTAATTGCATCAGTTATGAGGAATCCCCTTCAGCACTCTCCTTTGAAAAACAAGCCAATCGTTGTTCGTTTAGATGCTCATCCTGCCGTTAGCAGAGCTGAGATTTAAACAGACGAGTTCGAGATGTCAGCTCTGGTGGGCTAGCGTGTTTTACCGCCACGCCACCTGAGGGCCTACAAATATTATAGGTTATGGTTGTACAGCAAAGACCTGTAAAAAATGCGTTATGCTTCCTCTTTACTGGTGCTGACCCCCCGCCCCTGATTGAGGAGAGTGAACTGACACACGCCCCCTCCGACACGTGAGCAGTAGCCGACTACATTTTTTCACCCGCACAAGTTGAGTTCACATACCATCAGTCTTGTGTACGGAGAGCCACACCCTGATCAGCATTATTCCTCCACTCTGTGCAGACACCATCAATCAGCCAGCAACTATCCGGCTCCTCACCCTGAATGAATAACAGCCAAACATTGTTCATGTAGCTACCAACCCAGCCGGATGGCAGAGCTGAGATTCGATACGATGTATTCAAAATCCCAGCTCTGGTGTGCTAGCGTGTTTTGACTTTGCGCCACCTGAGCAGCTTCCCTCAATATTTTAATAATTGTTTGGAACTCTACAGGTGATTGAGTTCATTCTCCTTCTATTCTCCTGTTTGAATAATCATAGTGGTTTTCAAATGCACACCCAGTTGGACTGAAGAGTAAAGAGTTATATTCTCAGGACTCCATTACCATTGTGCCAGTGAGTCAGTCTCCATTCATTAAACTTTCAGAAGTGTCTACACTCTTAATGCAGCACACTAACTGGAAAAAAAAATCTGAGCTGGAGCAGGTCTGAGAAGGACATTACATTTACATTTACGGCATTTAGCAGACCCTTTTATCCAAAGCAACTTACAATTGTTATTGAATATAGTGCAAGCAACTGAGGGCATATGCCTGGGCACTGATGATGGTCAAGAAACCTAAACTGATGTTTCATTCCATTTCCATTCCACAGCTGTTCAGTGGGTCTGAAAAATAAGTTTTAGAAAAAGAATCACAAATTGGCATTAAATCTATGTTCCTTTAAAGAGTACATGTCCTCTAATTTAGAAGATTAATGAATCTGCAGTGTGATGGTCTCTCTATTGGCACACCCCCGTACTCTCCTGTAACTGCAGGTTTAGATGATTTACAATCTGTAATGACTTATTTTAACAAGCAATCTGATAAATGTATGTGTCGGGCAGGGCAGAGCTACACTTAAAAGTGTAAGTGCAGAGTTTTGATGCAGCTGGATGAAGGACGGGGTAAAAAATGTAGGAAGTATAAATCCTAATGACAGGAAGCAGTTGATGATATTATTACTCTTTGGATAATGAACTCCTGTAAATTAGCGCTGCTCTGCCTGCTGTTATTAGTCCTTTTTCTATTGCACAGTACCATATTGTACAGCACGGAAAACATCCATATCGAGGACTAGTCGTGCCATATCTAATATGCTTTTTTCAGTTTCTAATTGCACACGGGTAATTGGAAAAGTAGGTGGACTTTGATGGATATGATCTATTAAATGCCTACTTACCACTCACCCATACTGTATCTAAGTACCTGTGGAAAATTTGATATTTATTTACATTTAAAACCCAACTGGTGGTGTATTTGTGTCCAGCTTCTGGTGGAGTTTGCTGGATAAAAAACTGTGATGGCATTCTCCACCAGACACTGGGAGCTAATACACCATGGTAACTGTAAACATTAGCAATAGTAACAGATGGACAATTTTGTCACTCCACTTTAACAAAATCTACTGCGTTGGTTTAAATATGGTGCTTGTATTATCTCATTTTACTGGTGCGTTTCTTGTCCCGAACATGCAGCCTTTAGTAGTCTTGGTCCTTGGTCAAGAGGGGTAACCAAATTTTAAAATGTTTCTAACTTTAATGTAGCTCAGATTATTGCTTGGCTACAGTTTGGCTCCATTAATACGGTACTTCTGACTTTCCTAAATCAAATTCCCACATTAACAAAAACATTTTTAGCATCCATCAGAAAAAAATGTGGTTTGATGATGCACATTTGAGTTTAAAAAGTTTACATACGCTTATAAATACAAGGTCTAGGGCCGCTCAGGTGGCGCAGCGCTAAATAAACACGCTGGCACACCAGAGCTGGGATCTTGAATACATCGTGTAAGCAGCCACACAAACAACGATTGGCCTGTTGTTCATATAGGGGTGGGGCATTGAGCCGGATAAGGACTCTCACATGACTGATTCAACTACGACCTCTGTTGGCTGATTGATGGTGCCTGCACAGAAACGAGGAGAGAGTGTAGATCAGGGTGTGTCTCTCCATACACAGAGCTTGTCTGCAGCTGGTCTCGTTTGGTGTGGGTGACAAAATGCATACGACTGCTGCCCACGTGTCGGAGGGGGCATGGCTTAGCTTTGTTCTTCTCAATCGGCCGGCATTAGTGGAGAGGAATCATGACATAATCGGGCAATTGGACGCGCTAAAAGTCGGGAGAAAAAGGGGAGAAAATGCATAAACAAAATATACAAAAATAAAATACAAATAAATACAAGGTCTATACATACCCCTGGAATAACAATTGCTAGCCATCTGTACCTGATCGTCAATGACTTAATGAAATGGTCACAAATGTTCGCAAAATAAAATCCATGTGGGTTCCACATACTTTTTCCCTTCGATTTTCCTCCCAATCTAGTCGTATCCATTTACCCAATTGCATTTGGCTTCTTTTATGGCTGCTGACCTCCACTCCTAAGGAGGGTCATGACTAACAAACACTCGCTCCATCATGTGTGCAGTAGCCGACCACTTTTTTCACCTGCTTGAGGTGGGTTTATATGGAGGCCATATGGAAACCATATCCCCAGTAATCACCATTGTCCCCCATCCATGTGAAGGCACCAGTACTCAGCCAGCAGAGGTCATTACTGCAGAAGTTCTGGGAAAACCCTTCTTGCATTTCCCACCCACAGACAAGCCAATCATTGACTCTATGACAGGTAGCAGAACTGAGATTCCAACTTGCAAGTTGTCAGAGATGTCAGCACTGTTTAAACATTAGCATGTTTTAGCATGTTTTACCGCTGCACCACCTTAGCACCAGGTCTACATACTTTTGTCATGTAGTGTATATAGAGTACATTCATGTAGCTCTCTTTTAGAACACTCCTTCTCAAGGGAGATGCCAGTTTTAGTATGATTTGTTTATTGGTGTGTAAGCTACAGAGCTTCTTGTAGGATTTCCATCAGATCTGAACATCCAATTTTGTCCCTCTGACCCATGCAGATAAACAATGTGTTCCCGTGAGGACAGCACTGGTAAAAACAGTCTTCAGGCACTTTCATTTTCCTCTCTAAGGATCTGAAGTGTGGAGTCCTGCTGTCCTTGTTTTACAGCTTTTGATATGTGACAGGAAATCTTTTCGCTGTCTGTCCATCCAGTGTGTTTCATTTCCTGTTTTGTTTTTCGTAGGCTACAGTACACTAAAATGGCTCAACCTTTATACCTTTAAACCTTTAATTGTCATGTATTTCATCAACTCAGATTAAACATTTTAAATATATTCATTCATTTATGCTAACTACTTTCTCCTGGTCAGTCATGATGGGCCTGGTGCCACCTAGAAACACTGGACACTGGACATGAACACACCCAGGGCACCAATCCAACACAGGGCACCAATCCAACTTACAATACAATCGCCCATTTACTCTCTTACATCTAGGTGCAATTTCGAGCAGCCAATCCACCTTTTTCTGTTTTAGAAGGTCGGAGAAAACTTGAGTATTCTGAGAAAACCCACACAGACAGGAGAAAACAAAAGAACTCCTTACATGCAGTGACTGGAGGTGAGGATTGATCCCATCCTCAGGTCCCATGATGTGTAGAACTCAATCTCGGATTCACCAGTGTGCCTCTATTCAAATGATAGAAAATGCAATATCTAGTTTTTCTCTTGACGTTTCCAAACTTGCAGAAGTGTGAAGAAAAAAGATACTTTGCTAACACGCTCAGTGTTTGAAATGACTGTGGGATGAATAATTTTTCCAAGCACGGATGGGATTGCTAACTGTCCAGCATTAATCAGGCACTACGTGTCCTTTCTTGTGTAAACAAAAAGCCATTACAGAATCTTGTGTTCAAAAGATTTAAAGCACAGCTTTGATTTTTTTGATGAAAGCTGCCCACATTAGCTATGATTTATTTAATTTTTATTATTTTTTTTAAATGTATTTATTTTTTCCCTTTTTAGCGCGTCCGATTGCGTCATGCTACCTCTCCACCAATGCCGATCCCTGCTCTGATTGAGGAGAACGAAGCTAACCCACGCCCCCTCCGACACGTGGGCAGCATGCCGCATGCATCTTATCACCTACACTTGCACTGTGTACGGAGAGACACACCCTGAGAGCACTCTTTTCTCATCTCTGCAGGCGCCATCAATCAGCCAGCAGAGGTTGTAATTGCATTAGTTATGAGAGGGAGAGACCCCATCCGGCTTAGTCCTGCCCATATCTGAACAACAACAGGCCAATTGTTGGTCAGAATACTATTCCACTTGCTTAATTGCTGAAATAATGTTTTGTAGGAATTTGAAACATGTCTGATGAGCACAAACAGAAGACACTCAGAATTATACTGAATACTCTCCTACTCTAAAGTGTCTCCTTCACACACAAACACACACACACACACACACACACACACGTTGCAAAGACTGTCCTTAGCCACCTCTTAGACACACATACAAAAACCATTAAACCATTGATTCTACTCTAAACAGATTGCAGGCCTTAGTTACACTGTTTAAAGTAGGCTGTAAGTTATACAAATTAACAAATTATCTCTAATAATTTTATTGCATTATTAATCAATCCATTGATTAATAATTATGTAAGTCTTAATTGTATACAAAAAGAATCAACAAAAAATTCCCCACAGTGCCACTACTCATAATAAAAATCTGACATTAACATTCATGGTATTTACTAGATGTAGACAATTTCAACACATAAAATGCAAGCAACTAAGTGAGGACCTTGCTCATAAGCCCAACACTGGCCACTCGACAGCAGTGAGGCTTGAACCAGCAACCTTTTGATCACTACTTCAATACTTTAACCACTAAGCTACCACATTATTTAAGCCACCCAAGAGTTTCTCCTTGCCGTTTTCCTAAACTTGTTCATTAGGGGTTTTGGACCTGGATTTCTGAAAAAGCTTCCTTTTTTTCTATTTTATTCATGCATTTTCTCCCCAATTTAGTGTAGTCAGTTTGTCTTCCGCTGCTGGGGGATCCCTGATTGTAGTCGATTTGGGTATATTGCTTCTCACGCCTCCTTCTACCCACGCGCAGCCTTTAGCGGAACCCTTTTCACCTATGCACTCTGCACAGGCGCCTCTCTATCTGCTAATTAGGGTCCTTACATAGCGTTTGAAGACCCCTCCCACATAGTCCACATAGCAGAAACGTGCCTGCTGCAGGCACTGCCAATTATGCCTGCTAGATGGCGCCCAGCCGATCAGTAGCAACGTCGAGTTTCAAACCGAGGAGCTTGGAATTTCGGCGCTGGTGTGCTAGATATCCCGCTGCGCTACCTGGGCGCCCTGAAAAGCTTTCTTAAGACAAAAGTTTGACTTGACCTGACTTGACCGTAATTGATTCAAATGCACAAAAAAGCTGTTCTGGTGTCCCATGGTCCCAACACTTTATTACAGATATGGAATCTGATATAAATACAGCATCTTGACGCAGATACTCTGATAATCAGATTCTTCAGCATGCTGATGTCAGAAACACTCTTTGGGTTTAGTGTGAGGTGTGGTTAGTGTTAAGCTGGTGTAACGTGGTGCGATAATTTGCTTAATTTACCTCTCCCAGAAAAAAATCACTCAACAACAAACAAATTAATAAAAGAAAATAGGACGAGTGAGTAATATTTTGGAAAGTTCTGTCATAATCTTCGTAAGACTGTTACTTACTGTATAATGTGAATGCACATGATATCACACAGCGTGTCATATAACAATAGACAAGACATTTCATATAGTGTGACAAGTAATAATCTAATAAGACCACTTAAATCACACTGTGTCAATGTGACTTTACCTCCTCTGTCAGGTAAAATACAAACCCAGCACTTTTTTTTAAATTCGTCTATTGGAACAGAGCGAGGATCAATATGTAGACAGCTGCTTATGTGTTGTGTTCATGAATCAGTGTAAGTGTATTACAGAGGCTATAAAACTCAGCTCAAGCATGGGGCTGTAAATATTCACGAATTGTGAAGTGTCTCACCTACCTTCTGATAAAATGCTTAACCGAGGTTCCTTGGCGATATTCTAGACGAGCCAGTAAAGTGCCTTTGATTGGTGTTTTTTGGCTCTGAACATGTCTTTGGAAGATAAAAGCACCAGAACTACAACAGTCTCCAATCCGCTGTGTGAAAATCTAACACTTGTCCAACTGAAAGTCTTGAGCAGCATCTGGACGAAACCCAGAGGACTCGAGCGAGAAGCTCTGCTCTGCTTGGCCTCGAGTCTCTTTTGTCAAACGTAATGCCACCCATCTGTCATCTCCTTCTAGGCCAGCGCAGGGAATACCTCTCAGCACTCGGGCCTTGAGAAGACCCCACACTGGGAATAGAGGGCAAACCAATGGAGCGAAAAACATTTTGGCTTCTGACAGAGAATCCAGGACGGCGCCTGGTGACTAAATAATCCCCCAAAGGCAGGAAATTGAATCAGGATTATGATTTTAGTTCACAAGTCTGTGTGGAATCTGCTGGGATAAAGAAAGTCTAGAAGCATCACCTGTATCCAATAGTCTGTTTGGTAAGATGTTTAGGGACTATATACACATTCCAAACAGTTTGGCTGGCATTTTAATGTCATTTGGTCATCACACGCCCATTTTGTTGCTATGTGAGGCAGCTGTTAGAGGGAATGTTGCAGGACAACTTGAGTTTAAGTGACCTGTGTTGTCCTGTCTCTAACAGGTCAGTGTTTGATTTATTTACCATTATTTAACCAGACAAAACATTAAAAACAAAGTGCTTTTTTACACTGATCAGCCATAACATTAACATAACTCCTTGTTTCTACACTCACTGTCCATTTTATCAGCTCCACTTACCATATAGGAGCACTTTGTAGTTCTACAATTACTGACTGTAGTCCATTTGTTTCTCCACATACCTTTTTAACCTGTTTTCACCCTGTTCTTCAATGGTCAGGACCCCCACAGGACCACCACAGAGCAGGTATTATTTAGGTGGTGGATCATTCTCAGCACTGCAGTGACACTGACATGGTGGTGGTGTGTTAGTGTGTGTTGTGCTGGTCTGAGGGATTGAAGATCACAGGCGTTCAACTTAAGCTTGCACCCTTGGCCTTTACGCACTAAAATTCCTCCTGATTCCTTGAATCATTTAATGATATTATGCACTGTAGAGGGAGAAATATGAAAATCCCTTCCAATCTTTCTTGGAGGTACATTGTTTTTAAACATTCAATCATTTTCTCATGCATTTATTGACAAACTGGAGATCCTCTGATCATCTTTGCTCATGAAAGACTCAGCCTTTCCTGGATACTGCTTTTGTACCAAACCATGATTACAATCACCTGTTAGGAATCACATCATCATTTAGTTTTTTCACCTCATTACTAGCCCTAAATGCCCCCGTCCCAACTTGTTTTGGAATGTGTTGCAGGTCTGAAATGCAGGAATGGAGGTTTATTAACACATGAAATAAAGCAGAGCGGACAAAACATGAAATATATCAGGTTCATCCTGTCTGCAATCAAATAAAAGTCAAAGTAAATGTAAGGAACACTGCATTTTTATTTTATTTGTAATTTCCATACTGTCCCAACTTTTTCTGACTTGGGGTTAATTTGTACATTAAAAAAGTTTATGATACATTAATGTGCTTTTATGTGTAAAAATACAAACAAAACAGGTACAAAAAACCTAGATGACCAAATGTATTTCATTTTACTCTTGGTAAAAATCTCATTTTAAATCTATGGGTATTTATTCATTTATTTATTAGGATTTTAACGTCATGTTTTACAGAGTTTGGTTACATTCATGACAGGGGGCTGCACGGTGGCTAAGTGGGTAGCACTGTCGCCTCACAGCAAGAAGGTCCTGGGTTCGATCCCCGGGTGGGGCGGTCCGGGTCCTTTCTGTGCAGAGTTTGCATGTTCTTCCCGTGTCAGCGTGGGTTTCCTCTGGGTGCTCCAGTTTCCTCCCACAGTCCAAAGACATGCTGCTAGGCTAATTGGAGACACTGAATTGTCCCATAGTTACCTAGCCGCTGGGATGCACAGACCAGTGCATTGTAGTGCCGGTCCCAAGCCCGGATATATAGGGAGGGTTGTGTCAGGAAGGGCATCCGGTGTAAAACTGTGCCAAATCCTGCCGGCGACCACTAACAGGAAGAAACCGGAAATGCCGACCCCGTAACCGAAAAATGGGACAAAGGCTGAGGAACAAGAAGAAGGTTACATTCATGACAGGACGGGTAGTTACTGGTTACACAAGATTCATATCAAACACAGTCACAAGTTTAATATCAAACACAGTCATGGACAATTTTGTATCTCCAGTTCACCTCACTTGCACGTCTTTGGACTGTGGGAGTGTAAACTCCACACAGAAGGGACCCAAACCGCTCAACCTGAAAATCAAACCCAGGACCTTCTTGCTGTGAGGCAACAGTGCTACCCACCAAGCCACCGTTCTGCCCAAAACCATGGGCATTAATATGGAGTTCACCCAATCTTCTTCTAACTATGGAAGTCTGAGAACACTTGTGTGCTTATTATATGATCGATAAAACCCTTTACTATCATTAAAAATGTGTACATATATTTTAGAACGTCTTATTATTAAGTATGTTTTCTCTTTTGCTGTAATACCAGCGTGCTCGCTAACTGACATGGACTAAACAAATCATCGTTTACCTCAGTGTTTCTTTCACCCAGTAATTTATTAGCTTTTGTTTACACATGAACACACCAGGTTTTTAATTGCCATGTCAGCCATGTTTAGTCAGCATTTTGATTATAAGGTCCACTCACACACAACACCTACTCAAATGTGCGTGTATAACAGATACTATAGTCTGTCTCCTGCTCTATTAAAATAGCATTTTTCTTAGCTCAGACAGCTTAGTGCTATCAGGATGTTTATTTAAAGTGATCTTAAAAGTCAGTGACAGCAGTTTTAGGCTAATAAAGTAATGGATCAGCTTTTAAGACAACGACGGGGATTCTTCCGAGGAGAAATGGTGAAGGCAAGTTGATTAATGGTGTGCTAAAAACAGAACTGGAACACAGCCAACATGGATGTTCCTACTACTCCAGTCGTAGCGGCTTGGTACACCCAGCCTGATACCTATAAGTGAAGACGCTAATTATGCTATCAGGATTTCCTTTCTTATCTTCTCTAATTATGCATAATCTGTTAAGCACCTAACAAGACAGATGTTGTGTATGCATAGATGAGCACTCTTTTCTGTACATGGATATAAAATAGGTGTTTAAAATGCAAAACAATGTACAATAAGGTTTCTTAGTCATGTATATACAAGTACTTTTCCCGTAGTGTAGCTCATGTAGTGTTTAGAAAGAACACAGCTTTTTTTTCTGGCATGTCTTCTAAGTAGTTGGCATTGAAGTGGTGTCTGTTGCCTCATTTGCATCTTTCGGTGCCCTTCAAATTCAACATCTTTGTCTATTTGTGGCTGTTGCGGTTATTCATTTTTCTCCAAGTTTTTTTTTCAAAGCAATGACCTCTGCTTCCTGTGTATTTCATATTCTGTAAAAATGTCCTCCTCTGATCTACACTGATAAGAGTTTGCACCTCATCAGCCAACCAAATGCAGTTCTCAGCATTTCCCATTGTTTTTGATGTAGGACACAAAACTTCCTAGAAGCTCTGTCCTACTAATCAAGTAAATAAAATCTCTTCCAGCTGATTGTTTTCCACTAGCGGCGACTTTGTGACAATTGAGTTTTCAATTCCAATTTCCAATCGACAACCAAATTTAACACAAATGTCCTCTCTGTACGGATCACTTGGCAGTGGAAGCAACTACTGCTGTGGGATCATGGTTTGCCATGGTACCAAACTACAGGGCAAAGGAAAAAGGGGAAATAATTGAAGCTTTGAATGGCTGGTATCATTTTCTGCAAATTTACAACCAAGATTTTTGACAGATTTTTGCCACTCTAACAGTCCTCCTCATCATGCAAATGGGACATTTTTCATACCCCCCTCACTTTCCAGGCAGTTTCATTTAGGCTATCATTGTCTTAAACTTCTTTTTTGCCACAGTGGATCTGGTCCACGCACCAGACTTGGCAAAGGTTTTAGACCGGATGATCTTCTTGTCGCAATGGTCCTATTTTGATCCGTACCAGCACTAAGAGCGCACTGACAAGTGATCCCCCTTCCCATCAGGCATTAGACAATCATGTCTGTGCAGAGGCCTGACAGGCCAATAGTACTGCAAAGATTTGAATCCTGGATCCCTGGATCTTTCTGGGTGTAGATCTAAAAGATCAACAAACATTTACTGAGTTAGAGTTGTGTATTCTCTAATCTTCTCTTGTCATTGTTCATAACAATATATATATATCAGTGGCGATTTCTCTAAGACTGCAAGGGAAGCTGAGCTTCCCCTAAAATGTCAAAAATTAAATGGTCAAATATGTCCAGTTGTGTTAACATTTCATTGACAAATGCGTTAGAACACGTTCATCTCGAAGACGAGTTTGTTCAGAATCAGCTACTTATCACAAATCGACTGACTCGAACTTCTCATACATTCCCGTAGCTCAATGCATTTGCCCGCAGAAGCTGAGCGTCTCTTCACTTCAACGGGACTGCATGGAGATTTTTTTTTATTGCTTCGAAACTCACCGGTCATTGGATAAATGCCACGATTTTGTCCCGCCCCCGGACGCTGAGCGTCTCTGGGGGTGAATGGAGCTGTTGGCGGGTCTGGACGCTGAGCTTCTGCAAGATGATTGGAGGATCAGTCGAAAGGCTGAATTCCGTTTTGATTGACAGCTATCACTTAAAGCTTCAGTCCCATCGCGGATTTTGCGAGTGAAGTCTAAAGACAAACTGCATCCCATTTCAGGCCAACAGGAACAGAGGGCACAATTTATATGTAAATAAATTGACAAATTTTATGATGTAAGCCGACAATGAGCTTCCCCTGTTTGAAAGACCAGCAGCCGCCACTGATATATATATATATATACAGTATATATATATATATATATATATATATATATATATATATATATATATATATTCATATATATTGTAGCGTCACCGCTAGGGGGCCGCCATGGGCTTTACCCAGAAGCCCTTGCGGCCATGCTGTCCGTGCTTACCGTAGCCGTGTAACCCAGTGTTGGGACTGGGGTAGCTACGGTGAGGGCTGGATAGGCAGCTTATATGTTTGTCTGTTGTATGAGTGTCTGTGTGTATGAATGAGTGTCTGTCCTAAACCACTGAGTGAACTGCCAAGGGCAGCTCACTCGCGGCCCCGACGCTCTCCTTCCTACTCGCCGGCGCCACAATATATATATATATATATATTTCAATATACTGATGAGGCATAACATTATGACCACCTCCACTTACCATATAGAAGCACTTTGTAGTTCTACAATTATTGACTGTAGTCCATCAGTTTCTGTACATACTTTTTTAGCCTGCTTTCACCCTTTTCTTCAATGGTCAGGACCCCCACAGGACCACTACAGAGCAGGTTTTATTTGGGTGGTGAATCATTCTCAGCACTGCAGTGACACTGACATGGTGGTGGTGTGTTAGTGTGTGTTGTGCTGATATGAGTGGATAAAACACAGTAGCACTGCTGGAATTTTTAAACACCTCACTGTCACTGCTGGAGCTGACAAAATGGACAGTGAGTGTAGAAACAAGGAGGTGGTTTAAATGTTATGGCTGATTGGTGTATACGTATATTATCTACAATAAATTATTTTTAAATAAAGAGCTATACTCCATTAAAATTATTAGTGTTAGATTAAGCTAAGGCATCCTGGCATTTTTATTATGAGCCTACCCATCTACCCCTACCAAAAGTGCCAATAATTCTGGAGCTAACTGTATATAGATGGTGACCTTTAAACAAATGGTCACAATTTTAAGCAATGGTCACAAAAGTCCATAAAGGAGTAAACTAAATATAATTTGAACCTTCCAATAAACTGTCTGCGCTTTATTAAAGCCTTAGGCTTGTTCTCTAACTCCTCATCCTCCATCTTTCTCACAATTCTACTATTTTTCTTTTTTTTAGTAGAGGAAAAAAATCCATCCTGATTTGAGTGTGAAGGTCTGGCAATTTGGAGATTCCTCTTCCTCGTCTGCCTTTTCTTCCAAATAAACATCTGTCTGTGGTGTACAACATGCCGGCATGTGTCCGTCCAAATCCACTTCTTATTTGCACAAATCATCTGAAATTGGTTTCTCTCATGACTGTTTTGATGTTTTTCAATGCTGCCCTACAAGCTACACAAAATGTATTAATTTTTTTGGTTTCCACCTTTCCAATTGTGGTGTATTTCTTTGGCACCACTCATGATCTCAGCTACATGTAATAAAACAGCTTCTCATTTCTGTTTGTACTGATGCACTGGGATGAATAGCAGTGGTACCAATCAAACTGCCAGCTGGATGATGATCTGGTTACGAATTCATTTGAAATGAAACCAATGTAACATTGGACTGTTTTTGTGAGAGTGGTGGGTATGTATATGCACACTGTATGGCCCAGTATTGTTTCGGGCATACCTGTGGCCAACAAGAGTATAAAATCATGCTTTCAATTGACTGGCAACAGTTTAGGGAAGACTGTTTCCTGTTCCAGTGTGCTTTAACATTGATAAATTGGCAACCTGTTTGGAGTGTTTCCTACCTTACACCCAATAAATCAGACCCACCGCAACCCTGACCAGGATAAAGCAGGGGCAAAACACACAAAGAATAAACTAACCGAGTAGTTACCTGGTAATAGTGATATGTCCTGACCCAGGTAATGTTTCACTTCATATCATTTTCAATAACCTCTTTATCCTGGTCAGGGTCACGATTATTTTGTATCAATTCAGTGTCTATCTGTCAGACATAGCCGATCATATCTGCATAGATGGTTGGCCAGCTGATAGCACTGCTGAGGTTCAAACCAGGATATTAGTGGTGGTCGGCTAGTGTAATGGACCTAATAGACCTAAGCCATAAAATCATGGCTTGATGAGTTTGGTGTGACCTGAGTTTGGCCTTGACCTTAACCCTACTCAACAACTTTGGTAGGTGTAACGTTGATCACAAGCCAGGACTTCTTGTCCTACAACAATCCTCATCCTTTTCACTACATGGTTACAAATTTCCACAGTTTTGATTAATGCTAAGTACCGCACTCTGACCCCAGCTTCCAAAGAAGAAAAAGAATACATTGTACTGTACACATGTTTATGTACACCGATCAGGCATAACATTAAAACCACTTCTACATTCACTGCCCATTTTATCAGCTCCACTTACCACATAGAAGCACTTTGTAGTTCTACAGTTACTGACTGTAGTCCATCTGTTTCTCTATATACTTTTTTAACTTTTTTAACCTGCTTTCACCCTGTTCTTTAATGGTCAGGACCCATTGCTGGATCATTCTCAGCACTGCAATGACACTGACAAAATATCCAGGTCCTGTGACCGCTGATGAGGGTCTAGAAGATGACCAACTCAAACAGCAGCAACAGATGAGCGATCATCTCTGACTTTACATCTGCAAGGTGAACCAACTAGGTAGGAGTGTCTAAAAGAGTGGACAGTGAGTGGACACGGTGTTTAAAAACTCCAGCAGCGCTGCTGTGTCTGATTCACTAATACCAGCACAACACACACTAACACACTACCACCATGTTATTGTCACTGCAGTGCTGAGAATGATCCACCACCCAAATAATACCTGCTCTGTAGTGGTCCTGACCATTGAAGAATAGGGTGAAAGGGGGTTAACAAAGTATGTAGAGAAACAGATGGACTACAGTCAGTAACTGTGCTACAAAGTGCTTCTATATGGTAAGTGGAGTTGATAAAATGGACAATGTGTGTAGAAACAAGGAGGTTGTTTTAATGTTATGGCTGATCAGTGTATATATGATAAACAAAAGCATTACTGTTGTAGATTATCCTAGATTAGCTCTATTATAGTAGCCTAAAGCAACTTTTACGATGACCTCGTATAACCCCTCAGCAGGTCCTTGGCAGTGACAGTCCCTATTAGTGTCCACAGTGCACTGTGGCATGAATGCTTCACCCAGCAGTCACTCAAAAGACCCTGATTTCTCCAGTAAACATAACAGAGCTAACCACTTCAATCCACTGTCAACACGGCGATGGATGAAAGAGAGAAAGTTCTGGAAACTAATCAAATTTCTTTAGTAGGTTATTCTTTGTGTAGGAACACTTTTATTCTTTAGTAAGCTGTCCCTCCGGACAGTTAATGCACTCCCCGCCACCTCTACTGTACCTGGACAAGTTTCATTGAGAGGGTTTACTTGCCACTGTGAGGGTGGCTAAAATAAAATTGTAATTAATTTTAGCTTTATTTGTATAAAGATTTAAACTCCAGGCACTGTCGGCTTTACTAGGTGATCTAGGTCAACACACCAAGCAAGCAGCCAAATGTGACTGTGGCACCTCTCTGAGACACAATAGAAAAAATGTAAAAATAGCCAGGCTTAGTACTGAAACCTATTTTTCTTTGGGTAATGGTAGATAGCTAGGTTAACTATCAACAACCATGTTTTAATTGTGTGTGAGAGGCAGAAACACAACAACTCCTCCCAGTGTTCCGAAACTCGTTATGTCTTCAATCTGCCCCTTTACACACGGGAGAAACTATTAGCAAATTGACTAAACAGGTGCCTTCAGTCTAGACCACAGTCTAGGCCACAGACACAAGCAGGTTTGACATTTTTTATATGGGCCTTGTTGGACATCCAACTCACTTCCCAGTGTACAAGGCACCAGTTATCACACATGAACTACCCCAGCGGCATGGCCTGGGTTTGATTTCCTGGCTGGGTGGCCAGTGTCCTTTCTCTGTGGCGTTTGCATGTTCTCCCTGTGTCTGGTCTGGTTCCTCCCTGACCAGGATAAAGCGGTGGTAAAACAGATAAATAATGAATGAATAAACTAACCCAAAAGATACTTGTTAACAGTGGTATGTCTTGACCCAGATGATGTTTCATTTCATATAATTTTTAATAACCTCTTTATCCTGGTCAGGGTCACAGTGGGTCTGTTTCACCCAGAAACAGTGGGCACAAGGCAGGGATACCTTAGACAGGGTGCCAATCCATCAGAAGGCCAATCATGTCTGTGTGGACAGTCAGCCGGCTGATAGCACTGCTGAGATTTAAACGTGTATTTCAGCGGTGGTGGGCTAGCGTAATAGACCTGAGTGCCATAATTGCCATGTCTGGTATATCATTTTTGTAGCACTGGCAGGTCAACAGAACCATTTATAACAGTCATATCAGCAATCAACACTTGGCTATAGTTAGCTAACGTTTCAGGAGACATTTGTGGTACAAATCTCTACAAGTGGTCTTGTTATGAGCCTTTTATTTGTTTAAAGAGCGACCTAAGAAATAAAACTGTATTAAATGTATTTGCATTAACTCCCATCGGCAGTCTCATTGACCCAGACCACCTCGTAAAATGTTTGATGGTTGTAGAAGCTCCTGCTGTGTTAGAGCAGCATCTCATAAATGTTTACCACAAATGGATTGAAAAATGGCTGCTGTTAAATAATATAAATAACATCAGTGATTACTGCTGCACAGATGCTAGTTTGGGATCATCTGACCCTGCCCTGGGTGGACTAGTAGGGCATGATTTATCACTTAATGACTTGAATTACTGTGGTAGAGGATGCTGGATATTTTACTGAGATGTCTATCTCTTAGATTAGTTAGATAGATAGATAGATAGATAGATAGATAGATAGATAGATAGATAGATAGATAGATAGATAGATAGATAGATAGATAGATAGATAGATAGATAGATAGATAGATAGATAGATAGATAGATAGATAGATAGATAGATGTGGTTTGGTGGCGTCCTTGAGCCTAAGAAATGACTTTTTATTTTATTTTATTTATTTATTTTTTTAATGTATTTTCTCCTCATTTTCCTCCCGATTTAGTGCTCTCAATTTGTCTTCCGCAGCTGAGAGATACCCGATTGCATCCGAGGAGAGCACGTCGCTGTACATGCCTCTTCCAACACGTGCACAGCCCTCCTCTTCTCCGCCAATCAGGGTCCTTACACAGTGTATGAAGATCCCACCCACACATAGTCCGGCCTCCATCCTGCAGATACGGTGGCCAATTAGTATCTGCTACAGGCAGACTTTCTAAAGCAGGGGGGGGCAATTACATTTTCCTAGGGGTCACATAAGAAACTGGGACTGTTGTGGAGGGCCGAACCAATAGAGTGAACATTATGTTGAAGCTGGATACACTCGCACACACACCTAAATTAAAACTTACTTAAATTTAAAGAAATAGCAGCCCTGTCAAAATAAATACAGTCCTGTTGTATTGCATGTGTGATGTACATTTATTTACGTCTGATTTTTAATTGACACTGTGGGCCGGTTGGGGACAGCCAAAGGGCCAGATGTGGCCCGGGGGCCTTACAATGCCAAGTTGTGCTTTAAACTATTTTATTTTATTTTTTAAATCTCTCTTTTTTAAATTTCTCGTCTCCATCCCCACCTCTTGATTTGCCCTCACCTTCATCGTGATCACCTGTTCCTTGTTGTGTAATCATTGTCTAGTGTATAAGTTACCCATGTTCCTTAAGTTGCTGTTGGTCAAAGTTTTGGGTTGAAGTTGGATAGGAAAGCTTAGCTTTAAATCCTCCTTGTTGTATATAACCTTTATGTTTGTGGTCTTGTTTACATCCTGACCTTAGGATCTATGCTCTTTGCTATAGTTAGCTTTAGTCCATGTACCTTGATCCATGATCGTTGTTGTAGCTTAGCTCTAGTACTACCTTGTTGTCCAGGCGCCTTGTTATAGCCTGAACTCAGTAGAATCTTGGTCCTAGTCCGTCTTGTTCTTGTCTTGGTACTTACCATGTTTTGTTAGCAAATAGCTTGGCCTTAGCTTAAGATTTAGCATCCCTTGTTTAGTACAGTTTAGGGTTCAGGTTATTGTAGAGATTGATTTTGAACACTCTTAAGTCCTTGTTAGAATTTAGTGCTGGCATAGTTGTTAGTTTAGCATTAGCCTTTAGCCTAGTCATTGCTTAGTCTTGCCTTGTATTAAAATGTGTACACAGTTCTCTGCTCATCTGTCCTGTCAAATATGTTTAGGACGGACAGACTGCCGTGACCACACATACCCAGCTAACAAAATTACGTTCTGAGAACGTTCCCCAAAAGTTCCATTTTGGTTGTGGGAACGTTGCATTGGAATGTTCCCTCAATGTTATTTTGTCCAGTTTTCTTGATGTTCTTAGAACGCTTTTTTAAAGTTATGAAAACGTTACCTAAACCTCATTTGCAACCATAATTTAGCATTCTGGGAACTTTGTCTTGGAATGTTCTAAGAACATTTTAAATAAGGTCCTCTGAGCGTTCCCTTAACGTTCCATTTTGGTTGTATGAATGTTTTATTAGAATGTTCCTTCAACGTTATTTTGACAGTTTTTTGTCAGTTTTCTCAATATTCTCAAGACATTTATTACAAGTTAAAGAACATACCCAAAAACATTTTTAAATGTTTTAAATGTTACTTTCACATACTTTTAACATAACTACAGATAATGTTAATCCAGTACAATGTTAATCCCTCTGTCTCTGTGATATATTGGATGAAGGAGATTGCAGGCAGAGAGAGAATCCGTTTAACCATGCACATTTATTCTCAACATACACACACACACACACACACACACACACACACACACACACACACACATTCATGCTTCCAACCTGTTACATGTGCATTCACTTAGTAATTCTACCCTCATTATCTTATATAGTCATTAAGTATTTACTGCCACCTTCTAACCGTTAACTAACTTACAGTTATATATCACCAAATACAATTCTAATATACTACAGTCTTGAACCCCCCAACCCCCTCAGACATTACCATTAATTAAAAAAAATATCTGAATCACTCTGATAACATTTGCTATGATGGTCTAATTCAAACAATTCATGTGATAATACTGACATAAACTGAGGCAAAATCAATGCAAACATTTATTTTAAAGATGTTTTATCATCATCAATCAAATTCAATTGAATCAACGAAAAATGAAAAAAGAACAATCCCTAAATTTTTCTATCCATTATAAACTGAGGTAAAATCAGTTACAATATATTGTATTTATTATATGTTATTATTATTATTATCAAGCAATTAATTTAAATTAATCAATGGAAAATTAAAAAAAAATATATCTATAAATTCTAATGTAAATGAATAAATGGAAAATGGGGAAAAAAAACAAATAAAGTTAGGTAGTAATTCAGGGCGTCTCTGCATTCTCCAAGTAAACAAAGAGGTTTTTTAAGTATTTGTGCATATTTATCAGTACATGTAAAACATTTTACACTGTAACCAAGTCATTCTGGGCAGCTAAAATACAAAGCTTCCTTGAAGTTATGTTGCAGTCTTTAATTTAATTTAAGTTTTCAATGTGCAAGAGGTGTCTGTGGCTCTTTTTTAATGGTTGAATTACTCGTATGTGTGATTTTACAGTGAAAATCGTGAAATAGCATTATTTCATGAGGTACATGGCGGTATTTAATATGCCATGAAATAATTAAAGTCAGCTTGATTAAACAAAATTAAGAAGGGAAATCATAATAGTGTTGTGGATGTTTTAATATTTATTTAAATATTGTTTTTTTTTGTAAATATTGTTTCTGTTTTTGTATTATAAATAATTTAACTAAACAATTAATCAAAAACATAATCACCAGGTCTTACAGTGGTGCATCTTATGACCTCTTTAAATCAATGTAAATCAGTTGACTATATATATATATACAGTGTATCACAAAAGTGAGTACACCCCTCACATTTCTGCAGATATTTAAGTATATCTTTTCATGGGACAACACTGACAAAATGACACTTTGACACAATGAAAAGTAGTCTGTGTGCAGCTTATATAACAGTGTAAATTTATTCTTCCCTCAAAATAACTCAATATACAGCCATTAATGTCTAAACCACCGGCAACAAAAGTGAGTACACCCCTTAGTGAAAGTTCCTGAAGTGTCAATATTTTGTGTGGCCACCATTATTTCCCAGAACTGCCTTAACTCTCCTGGGCATGGAGTTTACCAGAGCTTCACAGGTTGCCACTGGAATGCTTTTCCACTCCTCCATGACGACATCACGGAGCTGGCGGATATTCGAGACTTTGCACTCCTCCACCTTCCGCTTGAGGATGCCCCAAAGATGTTCTATTGGGTTTGGGTCTGGAGACATGCTTGGCCAGTCCATCACCTTTACCCTCAGCCTCTTCAATAAAGCAGTGGTCGTCTTAGAGGTGTGTTTGGGGTCATTATCATGCTGGAACACTGCCCTGCGACCCAGTTTCCGGAGGGAGGGGATCATGCTCTGCTTCAGTATTTCACAGTACATATTGGAGTTCATGTGTCCCTCAATGAAATGTAACTCCCCAACACCTGCTGCACTCATGCAGCCCCAGACCATGGCATTCCCACCACCATGCTTGACTGTAGGCATGACACACTTATCTTTGTACTCCTCACCTGATTGCCGCCACACATGCTTGAGACCGTCTGAACCAAACAAATTAATCTTGGTCTCATCAGACCATAGGACATGGTTCCAGTAATCCATGTCCTTTGTTGACATGTCTTCAGCAAACTGTTTGCGGACTTTCTTGTGTAGAGACTTCAGAAGAGGCTTCCTTCTGGGGTGACAGCCATGCAGACCAATTTGATGTAGTGTGCGGCGTATGGTCTGAGCACTGACAGGCTGACCCCCCACCTTTTCAATCTCTGCAGCAATGCTGACAGCACTCCTGCGCCTATCTTTCAAAGACAGCAGTTGGATGTGACGCTGAGCACGTGCACTCAGCTTCTTTGGACGACCAACGCGAGGTCTGTTCTGAGTGGACCCTGCTCTTTTAAAACGCTGGATGATCTTGGCCTGGATGAAACTGTGCTGCAGCTCAGTTTCAGGGTGTTGGCAATCTTCTTGTAGCCTTGGCCATCTTCATGTAGCGCAACAATTCGTCTTTTAAGATCCTCAGAGAGTTCTTTGCCATGAGGTGCCATGTTGGAACTTTCAGTGACCAGTATGAGAGAGTGTGAGAGCTGTACTACTAAATTGAACACACCTGCTCCCTATGCACACCTGAGACCTAGTAACACTAACAAATCACATGACATTTTGGAGGGAAAATGACAAGCAGTGCTCAATTTGGACATTTAGGGGTGTAGTCTCTTAGGGGTGTACTCACTTTTGTTGCCGGTGGTTTAGACATTAATGGCTGTATATTGAGTTATTTTGAGGGAAGAATACATTTACACTGTTATATAAGCTGCACACAGACTACTTTTCATTGTGTCAAAGTGTCATTTTGTCAGTGTTGTCCCATGAAAAGATATACTTAAATATCTGCAGAAATGTGAGGGGTGTACTCACTTTTGTGATACACTGTATATACTGTATATATATATATAAAATATATAAAATTTTAAATATATTGAACGTTCTATTAACGTTATTGTGAGAACGTTTGCTCATAATATTAGGAGAACTTTCACATAACTTTAGTGAAAGTTGTGGGAACGTTCCCTGTTAGCTGGGTATGCTCTATCAACCCTCAAGTCTAAGTCAAATTCAGAATTTTGTATGTGGGGTTTCAAAAATAGAACAATGCAACCATCAATAATTAATAGCACTGCTCAGAGGTACACAGTGTACCCCTTATTCATTCCAAAACTGTGTGAGCCTACACTGAACTCATCGAAGCATTTCTTTATGGACCTTGCTTTGTTTAAGGGGTGCAGTCATGCTGGGTTGGGAAAGGGCCCTCCCCAAACTGTTGCTATAAAGTTGAAAGCACGGGTGGCTCAGTGGGTAGCACTGTCGCCTCGCAGCAAGACAGTCCTGGGTTCAATCCCCAGGTGGAGCGGTCCGGGTCCTTTCTGTGTGGAGTTTGCATGTTCTTCCCGTGTCCATGTGGGTTTCCTCCAGGAGCTCCGGTTTCCTCCCACAATCCAAAACATGCAGGTGAGGTGAATTGGAGACACTAAATTGTCCATGACTGTGTTGGATATAACCTTGTGAACTGAAAATTCTTGTGTAATGAGTAACTATCGTTCCTGTCATGAATGTAACCAAAGTGTAAAACATGATGTTAAAATCCTAATAAACAAACAAACAAACTTTGTTCAAGAGGTGCTGTCATGCTGGGACAGGAAAGGGCCCTCCCCAAACTGTTGCTATAAATTCGGTAGCGTATATTTTATTCTCAATATATTGTTTATCAATGGGTGGGGTGGCACAGTGACTTGGTGGGTAGCACTGTCGCCTTACAGCAAGAAGGTCCTGGGTTCGATCCCCAGGTGGGGCGGTCCGGGTCCTTTCTGTGTGGAGTTTGCATGTTCTCCCCGTGTCTGCGTGAGTTTCCTCCAGGAACTCCGGTTTCCTCCCACAGTCCAAAAACATGCAAGTGAGGTAAACTGGAGATACTAAATTGTCTGCGACTGTGTTTGACATTAAAAACTTGAACTAATTAATTTTGTGTAACCTGTAACTACCTGTCCTGTCATGAATGTAACCAAAGTGTGTAAACATGATGTTAAAATGCTAATACAGTATATTAAAATAAATAAATAGCAATGGGTGTGGCTGAAACACCTGAACTCAATATTTAACTTTGGTGTCCACATAATATTGATCGTATAGTGAAGCCAAGAACCCAACAGCAGCCCTGTAACAGACCTGGAATTAAAAGTAGCGCAGGACGTGACCCACTGAGTCACCACCGCAGCCGTGTTTCTACCGGCTCAGAGCTTTTTCTTTCCCCAAACAAGGCAACGCTGTGTGTGGACTTTTCTCCCTGCTAGCTCAGATTTAAAAAAGCACACATAAATAAAAAAGCTTTCAGCTGTGAGCTTATTAAAAATTGAAGGTGCTCAGAGAGAGTATGATGCAGAGCAGAGGGGGGAAAAGTGCTTACCTTCAGAAAATAAAGATCTGATGAATCCACACACACACACACACACACACACACACACTTGCTCAGATGTTTGCTGACTCTGGTTTGTACAGAGAGTTTAGTGTGTGATTACTTAGTAATAAAGTCCTCATCTCCGTCGGGGAGACTTGAATGACAGGACTGGAGGATGAAGCTACAAGGATAAAAAGGGCAAAATAAAAACAAAGTTTAAGTTTACAGAGTTTGCTAAAAACCTCAACTTTATCCTGGTCAGGGTCGTGGTGAATCACTGGGCGCAGGGCAGGAATTCATCCCGGACAGCGCGCCAATCGATCCGTCACAGGGCTTTGGCCATTCTTATCCTAAACATAGCTGATCATGTCTGTGTAGACACCCGACTGACCAATAGCACCTGCTGAGATTCAAACACAGATCCCGTGTAACATCCCACTGTGCCACCCTGAGTGCCCTAAAAATTGTCTGTTTGATAATGCAGGTTTTTAGATTTGTACTTTTTCAGATCTTGCCACAGAATCTTCATGAGGGTCAAATCAGAACTTTGGGTTAATTTGGGACAGCAATAGCCTAGAGTGTGGAGCCTAACAATCAGAAGGTTGTGGGAACAAATCCTGGCTCTGTCATGTAGCCATCGTTGGGCCTTTGAGCAAGACCCTTAACCCTCTCAGCTCCAGGAGTGCCGTTCAATAACTGACCATCTGCTCTGACCCCAGCTTCCAAACAGGGATATGTGGAAAAAAGCATTTCTTTTTATTAATTACACTCCAGCTTCAGCTCATGGACAGATGACTTTGATGTCTTTAATAGTTAGGCATGTCCAATTCTTGTCAGTGCATTTTTTTGTCTCATGACCAAACATCCAAGCTGGCCAATGAGGACCACTAACAGAGTCCCATTACATTTACTTTTTTGTCATTTAGCAGACACCTTTATCCAAAACGACTTACAGTACAGTTACAGTATACAGTCTGAGCAATTGTGGGTTAAAGATCCTTGCTCAAGGGACCAACAGCAGCAACAGCAGTGGTGGGGCTTGAACCAGTGACCTTTTGGTTACTAGTGCAAGTAGATTCCAACATAACGGCAATATCTATCTAACCTTTCTTCCCTCAGACACAGCCATTTGTCTGGTCAGATCGGTTGCAGTAGTGGTGGGCAAGGCTAATAGACTGTAATTCCACCAAAATACCTGGGATCCACTATTTAATTAAAGAAAAAGAAAGATTGCATGAGATTAAATCTTGTGCTAATCTTGTGCTAATATAGCTTCTGTTGCCATTACCTTAGTCGTTCCCTGATAGATATCCTGAAATGGAGATATGACAGGAGTGAGCGTATAGATTCCAGCACATGGTTATTGATTCATAAATAGCATTAGAGCAGTGTTAATGTGCACCAGAGGGAGGTAGGGACTGGAGACGGACTTTCCATCGATGCTGTAGCTCGCCACTCAGCGTTTCCTGCTTGACTGTAATGCATTTATTCACGCGTTAACTTCCTCAACCAACAAACATGCAAAAAGAGTTCAGTTTCCAGAACATCACAGCACTTAATACTTTAGAGCTGCATTACAAATGGTTCCCTTTGTTCCAAGCAACAGTTCAGATTAAACTTAATACATACTTACAGTATATACAGTATACATATATACACAGATCAGCCATAACATTTAAACCACCTCCTTGTTTCGACACTCACTGTCTACTTTATCAGCTCCACTTACCATATAGGAGCACTTTGTAGTTCTACAATTACTGACTGTAGTCCATCTGTTTCTCTACATACTTTTTTAACCTGCTTTCACCCTGTTCTTCAATGGCCAGACCACCACAGAGTAGGTATTATTTAAGTGGTGGATCATTCTGAGCACTGCAGTGACAATGACATGGTGGTGGTGTGTTAGTGTGTGTTGTGCTGGTATGAGTGGATCAGACAGTTTTTAAATACTGTGTCCACTCACTGTCCACTCTATTAGACACTCCTACCTAGTTGGTCCACCTTGTAGATGTAAAGTCAGAGATGACTGCTTATCTATTGCTGCTGTTTAAGTTGGTCATCTTCTAGACCTTCATCAGTGGTCACAGGATGCTGCCCACGGGGTGCTGTTGGCTGGATATTTTTGGTTGGTGGACTAAGAATGATCCAACACCCAAATAATACCTACACTGTAGTGGTGCTGTGGGGATCCTGGCCATTAAAGAACAGCATGAAAGGGGGCTAATGAAGCATGTAGAGAAACAGATGGACTACAGTCAATAATTGTAGAACCTCAAAGTGCTTCTATATGGTAAGTGGAGCTGATAAAATGGACAGTGAATGTAGAAAAAAGGAGGTGGTTTTAATGTTATGACTGATCAGTATATATATATATATATATATATATATATATATATATATATATATATATATATATATATCTCTTCTAAATGGTTATATTGTTTACTTTGGGTACACTTAACTTTCCTGTTTGGCATCGTGGTCCAGCGGGTAGCACTGTCAACCCACAACAAAAAGAGCCTGGGTTTGACTCTTTGGCCATGTGGTTTCCTCCTGTATGTGTGTGTGTGTCTGACCTGTGATGGACTGACAACCTGTCTGGGATGTTTCCTCCTTTTCGTCTAGTGAATCAGACTTTGTGTGACCCTGACCAGAATAAAGTGGTTTTAAAACAGACAATGAATAAATTAATGAATCAACTTGCCAGAGATGATTCTTATTTTTGTAACTGAATCATTTACACTATATACTTTATTGCCAACCCCCCCTCAAAAGCACCCTAAAATTCTACTTTAAGTAAAAAATATACGGACAACATTCCTGTAGCAAACATTGACTTCTCTGTGCTCTTGTGCACTTTGATCTCTGTCGCTTCCATGACACCCATGCTGGACCATGGACCAACCATGCTCCTCCAGAACACAAGGAAAACCATGCTGCTCTCTCACTATTTTTCCGTCTCTTGTGCCAGTGTTTTACGCAGACAGTAGAAGTCGCTATCGTATGGTTAGGTAAGTTAGGTCCCATCTGGCCTTGTGTCCTTGGGTCTGTTGTACACTAGGCCAGGCCAGTGGCAGCGCCAAGACTCAATACCTGTAGCAAACATTGACTTCTCCGTGCCTAAATACAGCTAGTTTAATTACATTAGTTGAAAAGTTGTCAGTATCTTGGCAAAATCAAGCTTCCATGACACCAATGAAGGTCTCCTCCGATATGTGTGAAGTTTCCGGATTCTTACAAAGAGCCTCAGAACACAAGAACCACACTCTCTCAGTATTCTTCTGTCTCTTAAACCAGCACCTTGACCAGACAGTAGAAGTCCGTATTATAAGGTTAGGTAGGTGATTTCCCATTTGCCCTTGTGTCCTTGGGTCTGTTGTACACTAGACCAGGCCAGTGGCAGCGCCAAGACTCGATACCTGTATTGACTTCTCAGTGCCTAAATACAGCTAGTTTAATTATATCAGTTAAAGTTGACAGTATCTGGCCAAGACCAAGCATTATTTTGTCTAGATATGTACTCATTGAAACTGTTGTTACTGTTGTTTTCAGGTCATTCAGCAAGCACTTTGGTGACTAAAGACTTCTCTCTTTGCTTCTTTATTAATATTTAGAGAGCTTGTTGTAAAAAAAACCCCTCTAGTTTCATAATGACATTTCATACTGAATTACATCTACAAATAAGGGTCTGATGTACACTAGTCCAGGCCAGTGGCAGCGCCAAGACTCGAGACTTCTGACCATGACAAACCATCATTCATGACAAACCACTGACAATAATATGGAGTCCCCACTCTCTTGTGGCTATAACAGTCACCACTCTTATAAAAAGTTTTTTTTTACAACAATCCGAGGTAAATTGTGGGGTCAGGCACTGTTATTGGGTGAGGAAGACTAGCCTGCAATCATTTTTTCTAAATCTTCTCAAAGGTATAGAGTAGGGTGTTTGTAACCATTGCTTTGTACACAGAGGCTCAGTCACACCGGAACAGGAAGCTGGTAGTGTATAATTCTTTATTAATATTTAGAGAGCTTGTTGTGAATAAACCCTCTAGTTTCATAATGACATGTCAAACTGACTTACATCTACAATTATGTTCAGCTTCGGTTTATTTGCTCTTCTAACGTTTGCATCACGTTAATGACCCGTGTAGCACGACCACTTACGCGGGTTTGTAAAAGCACAATGACCAGCTGTTTGATGGGTGCAAAATTGATCCCAAAGCTCAGACTGACACACTTATGCTTAACGAAGTGACTCAAATGGAAGCTAGTGTACCACTGCCACAAACCCACTAACAACAGCACACACAGTCACCAATGTACTGTGGGAAAAAAGATAGAGCCATAAAGCTGTCCAGAGCAGACGGGAGGCAGACCTGATTTTATTCCCTTTGAATAAAAGGTTTTATTGAACCATGCTTTCTACAGCTTGTAGGATATCACTTCCAACAAAGTATGGTGAGTGTGATTGTGACAGTAGCTGTAGAAGATCGATACGAGGTCGTCTTGAGAGCCTTCCCTGTAATAATAGCAAAATCTATTTTTCTCTTCAGTGTACTTATGATAGCAGTTATACTCAGTAAAGCAGGAGTCTGTGCTGTAGATACAGTTTAGATGAAGGCTGTTCTGCTCTCAGATGAGCAGCAACATGTCTCGTACAATAATAAGTATCTAATTAGTTCTTCTAATTAGAATATAATTAGTTCACCATCATGAGTTGTTGATATTCAGTCGTGACTGACATTATTATATAATACTACATTTGTAATGCTGATGTGAGAGTTGAACCTTCATTTGCTTATATTTTTAATGTTTGTATTGTCTTAATTTGGTTACACTTAATGTTCCTGTGTGGCATCATGGTGCAGCGGGTAGCACTGATGCCTCACAGCAAGAAGGGCCTGGGTTTGACTCCCTGGCCATGTGGTTTCTACATACAAGTCCAAACACAAGCAGTCAGGCCAAGTGTAGCTGCTAATATTGCCCTGTGTGTGTGACATGTGATGAACTGGCAACCTGTCCAAGGTGTTTCCTGGCTTTTGTCTAATAAATTAGATTAGATTAGATTAGATTAGATTCAACTTTACTGTCATTGTGCAGTGTAAACAAGTACAAAGCCAAGAAAATGCAGTAGCATCTAACCAGAAGTGCAAGATAGAGATTATATACATATAATACAGTTAAAGTGCAGAAGTGACCAGATAAGTGAAATGAGGAGACATATATATTAGGAATATTAAACAGATGATGTTGATATTAAACATACAATGATGATTGTACAGTGTATAGACTAATATGTATTTACAGAGTAATGGAAGGTGACTAAAGTGGCTACATGGATGGGTAATGAGTAAGAAAAAATAACGTAAAGTATGTAAGTATAGCAGATATATAGAGTATATACATTATTGTTGTGCTGGTGTAAGTAGTGCAATAGTGCCGTGTGCAAATTTGCAAAATACTGATGGTATATACTGTACATTATATACATAAATTTTTACATTGTTGTGGTAAAGTTTTATCAGACCTACTTCGACCCTGAACAGAAGAAAGTTGTGGTAAACGGACAATGAATGAATGAACGAGTAATTCCCTTGTGCAATCCCTTGTGTGATTGCTGTTGCTCCATGACACCAATGAAGGCCTCCTCTGATATGTGTGAAGTTTCTGGATTCTTACAAGGAGAACCACACTACTCTCTGTTGGCTGATTGATGGCGCCTGCACAGAGGCGGGGAAAGAGTGCGAATCATGGTGTGTCTCTCCGTACACAAGGCTAATTCGCATATTCCCGACCACCCAAGAAGGATGGGCCCTGCTGAGTCTGGTTCCTCTCAAGATTTCTTCCTGTAATTTTAAGGGAGTTTTTCCTTGCCCTCGGCTTGCTCAACAGGGGTTTTTGTATCTGTTGGTCCTGAATTTTGTAAAGTTGCTTTGAGACAATGTCTATTGTAAAAAGCGCTATATAAATAAATTTGACTTGACTTGATATATGCACTCGCCTAGTGTGGGTGACAAAATGCATACGGCTGCTGCCCTCGTGTCAAAGGGGACGTGGGTTAGCTTCGTTCTTCTCAAATCAGAGCAGGGGCCGGCATTAGTGGAGAGGAAGCATGATGCAATCGTGCAACTGGACACGCTAAAAAATCGGGAGAAAAGGGGGAGAAAATGAATAAACAAAATAAAAAAAAGGGTAAATTGTGGGGTCAGGCAGTGTTGTTGGGTGAGGATTGTTCTTGGCTTACAGTAGTTTTTCTGATTCCTCTTAAAGGTGTTCAGTAGGGTCTGTATAGCCATTGCTTTATAAACATAGACTCAGTCATACCAAAACAGGAAGCTGGTGGTGTATAATTTATTTTGTATAATTAATTTTAAACACCTGATAGCAGTGGGTGTGGCTGAAACATGTGCACGCATTCATTAGGAATTAGGAGGGGTGTTTACATCCTTGCGGCCATATAGTGTAACTCTTTATGAATGCATCTGAAGAGAGCAGTTAACAGAACACAAATGCACGAGTAGATTTTTTGGTTTATCTTAAGCATATATCTAGGTTTGACTTTTTCATGTTTTTCTTTTCATGATCTGACCTGTTTGTGTACTGCTTTGCATGTGTAATTAGTATTTCTGTGTTTGCTGGCCCATGCTGTGGTGTGAGGGCTAATTCATGGCTAATATTTTATTTCCTGCTGCTCTCAGTTTGACTGTCTAATGCAGGACTCCACTTCCAATTAAGGTCCATTACTGACGAGCCTGACAACCTTTCAGTCTAATTCAGCCCTCAGCGCGCTCTGCATTAATGTCCTTCCTCTGCCGATCTGTTATCCTCTCTCACACCATATCTATCTGTCTCCTCACTATTCAGCCCAGCCATGTTTCCTTTTGTGATGGCCAGTTAATTGGATGTCTTTTATCTACTCTCAGATCAGAATATCTGATGTGTTTATTAGTTAGTGTCAGGATTTGCATGCAGCATGTCCATTGACTTTCAATTATGCTAGAAATGCAGACACAAGCATTTTGGCTGAAGCTAATGAGTCGAGTTTAACAGTTTTAATGCAAGGCATGGTGTATAAATGTAAAGTATGACAGACTTTGTTGTTTCATTTGTTTGCACACACTGACACACATTCACTAATTCACATACCCGAACATATGATATAAAAATAAAGTATATGTACTTTAAAATTTGTATTAATTTGTACAGGAACAGTTTATCAACTAAGTGTGCTACAGCAACACCTTACTTACTATTACCTCCAAAAAAATAAATTTAAAGAAATGATAAATACTTAATATATAAATATAACCATATATAACCATAACATTACAACCACCTCCTTGTTTCTACACTCACTATCCATTTTATCAGCTCCACTTACCATATAGAAGCACTTTGTAGTTCTACAATTACTGACTGTAGTCCATCTGTTTCTCTGCATGCTTTGTTAGCCCCCTTTCACACTGTTCTTCAATGGTCAGGACCCCCACAGGACCACTACAGAGTAGGTATTATTTGGGTGGTGGATCATTCTCAGCACTGCAGTGACACTGACATGGTGGTGGTGTGTTAGTGTGTGTTGTGCTGGTATAAGCGGATCAGACACAGCAGCGCTGCTGGAGTTTTTAAACACCTCACTGTCCCTGCTGGACTGAGAATAGTCCACCAACCAAAAATATCCAGCCAACAGCGCCCCGTGGGCAGCGTCCTGTGACCACTGATGAAGGTCTTGAAGATGACCAACTCAAACAGCAGCAATAGATGAGCGATTGTCTCTGACTTTACATCTACAAGGTGGATCAACTAGGTAGGAGTGTCTAATAGAGTGGACATGGTATTTAAAAACTCCAGCAGCGCTGCTGTGTCTTATCCACTCATACCAGCACAACACACACTAACACACCACCACCATGTCAGTGTCACTCCAGTGCTGTCACTGCAGTTGCTATTGGGTGTCTGGCCATCTGCACAGACATAATTTGCTTGGTCTGGAAAGTGGGGGGATTCCTGTAATGGATGGGTGCTCTGTCCAGGATATTCCAACCTTGCACCCGGACCTGCCTCAACCCTGACCAGCATAAAGCGGCTGATGAAAATTACAATTTTACTGGAGCAGAAATGTTTGTAGTTTTATCACCAGTGGGCATATGTTTACCCCAGTTCATTTACAAATCAATAAATCATGTATAATTAGAGCATATAAAGTTATAATACAAACTATAATAGAGCCTGATGTCTTGATTAGAATTAAAATCGGCTTGTAGTTTGTGTTTGTACTGCCAGTTAAGTCACCACTTTGGAGGCGAGATTGGATCCCAGCAGAACATGTGCGCTAATTGCATTAGAAGTGATTGTTTTGTAAGTTCATTAAAATCTATTAGTCTGATCTGATTAACACCGTGGATAACAGACAGTGCCCGTGCCAGGGGGACCATGTGGACAGCACAATTTTAACAAGCTGTCGTGTTTTAACATCTATTTAAAATGTGTGTAGGAAGAAAAAGTTAATAACTGCTAAGTCAGATACCAGCTTGCCTCTGCTTAGCACAGCGACTCAGGTGAAAGCAGCTAAATGATTAAGTGTGTTGGTTTTTCCTACTGAATTATACCAACATTATAACAAAATATTCATCCTGTGTGCTTTAGCCAAACAACAGTTTTTTTACTGTCACTTTGATTAAATTATCCTTGATTCCAGTCTCATTATCATAGCGTTTAACAGCTCTTAAGTATTGACCTCTAACACTAACCTTTCATACCACTGTTTGATTGACTATATGGCCAACAAATCCTGGCATAAACTGACCAGAGACATACTTACAGGGGCCAGGATAGTCTATTTAAACAAAGATTACATTCTAATGTTATTTAATTGCCTTTGGGGAAACATCCTGCACGTACCATAAAATCCATGTACCATATCATTTTCTGCACAAATGCATTTTATGAATTTACAAATGATTAATCTGATTAGCCTTTAGTTAGACCCTATTAAATGTGACCTGTGGTTCATTGCAGCTCAACTGCATGCATGAATTTTAACAAATAAGTTTTTAGGGGTGGCACGGTAGCACAACAAGAAGGGCCTGGGTTTGATTCCCAGGTGGAGCGGTTGGGGCCCTTTCTGTGTGTAGTTCATGTGCATGTTCTCCTTGTGTCTGTGTGGGTTTTCTCTGGGTGCTCCAGTTTTCTACCACAGCTCAAAGACATGCAGTGAAGATAACTGACCCTCTAGGTATGAATGTGTGTGTGTGTGTGTGTGTGTTTGCACTGTGATGGATTGGCGACTTGTCCAGCTTGTTTTCTGCCTTTCACCCAGTGAATTGGACCCACAGTGACCCTGTACAGGATAAAGCAATGGTGAAACAGACAATGAATGAATAAATAAATTAGGGTTTCCAGCAAGGGCGGCACGGTGGCTTGGTGGGTAGCACTGTCACCTCACAACAAGAAGGTCCTGGGTTTGATCCCCAGGTGGGGTGGTCCGGGTCCTTTCTGTGTGGAGTTTGCATGTTCTCCCCTGTCTGCGTGGGTTTCCTCCGGGAGCTCCGGTTTCCTCCCACAGTCCAAAAACATGCAGTCAGGTTAATTGGAGACACTGAATTGCTCTATAGGTTAATGGGTGTGTGTATGTATGTGCGTGTGTGTGTGTGTGTGTGTGTGTGTGTGTGTCTGCCCTGCAATGGACTGGTGCCCCGTCCAGGGTGTTATTGTGTGCCTTGCGTCACATGATCACAATGACCATACCTGCAACTGGTTTGCACTTTCTACAAACATACAAACATTCCTCATACACAGACACTTTAAAAGGTCCTGCAGAGCCCTTGTGGAAGTTCTGGGAAATGTCATGTGTTGTGTTTGCTAACCACATGTGATCCTGAACCACCCTACAAACGTGATTCTTGTTTACCCTTGGTGTCTTTGTTTGCTGTAGCTTTGATCACTGAACTGACCTAAGCGGTGCTTCTATGTTCAAGTCATTCAAGCCAAGTACAAAAAGGAAATAAAAGTTCAATAGTATGATTAATAAATATAATAAAACCAAAGCTCACTCTTGCCCTTTTATAATCATTCACAATGATTTTGCATTATTGTTTGTCTTTTAATGATTCATTGTGCATTTGTTGCACTGCACGTTTCTCCATCATGACCAGTGATATGAAAAACTGATATGAAATTATAGAAAATGCCTGGATGTGGTGATTGCAGTTAATGCTGGTGCCCAGTAATTGCTCAAGGGGGGCAACGACTTTCTAATTATTTTATTTATTTTCACATTTACATTTTCAGCATTTCAGGTCCATGAAATTAAACACATTTTCTAGTGAGTTCAGTAGGGTGCTAAGTATGTTGTAAGGTGGAGTGTCCTACAGTGCATCCTGGTGCCATTTCCCCCACAGGTAACAGTGTCCATCTGCTCAGCTATCCTCATGATCCAGTTTTTTCAGACTGGTCGACCTTCGTCCATTGCTCCACTCGGCGGTTCCAGTGCCTGCGCCTCCATTGTAGGTACATTTAAAAATGGACAGGAGTTCAAGGATCAAAATGATCTGCAATTTGAGCCTCAGTAGATCTTCTGTTGGCCTGCTCTAGGAAAATGATTTGCTGTATATGCAAATGACAAATGTAAGTAACAATTACCCAAGATGCATTACAAAGCTGGGTGTTAAAAGGTTCAGAGTTTGCACTAATAAAAAAGACATGCAGCTCTTTTATATCCTGCATTCTTTATCCAAAGTAGCACAACCACTTAAATACTTTAATAAACTACATTCAGGCAAATGATTCTCCTCACTAAACACAGACAGACGTTTAAGTGTCCACTTTTTTTTGCATTGTCCAAATTTAAATACACCTAATTTTCATGCGCACTCAAGTGACCTCTGTTGGTTTTACAGTATCCTTCCTGGCCAGGAAAGGCCTCAGCTAGCATACGCCTCCTCTGCAGGAAAAGCTGCCGGCTGCTTTTTTTCACCAGTACATAGAAAGAAAAATCCTATTCATGCCGTATTCCTCCATAGCTCATGCTGGCACCTTGACCAGACAAAAAAGGAGAAAGGAATGGAACAGCTGTACACAATAGTGCAATCTTTAGTTTATCGCAAAATGCATGTCCCGAAACACAAGCAGCGGACCGCAAGTAAACAATCTATTTCCTCGGCTGCTCCTGTTAGGGGTCGCCGGCGGATCGTGATCCGCATTATTGATTTGGCATAGTTTTTCCGCCAGATGCCCTTTCTGACACAACCCTCCCTATTTATCCGGGCTTGGGACCGGCACTACAATGCACTGGTTTATGCAGGTACCTATAGGACAATTCATTGTCTCCAATTAGCCTGGCTGCATGTTTTTGGACTGTGGGAGGAAACCGGAGCACCCTGAGGAAACCCACGTGGACACGGGGAGAACATGCAAACTCCACACAGAAAGGACCCGGACCGCCCCACCTGAGGATCGGACCCAGGACCTTCTACCGCAAGTAAACAATAATAATAATTATTATTATTATGTGTTTAGACTTTCCTATTATTTACTTACTGGACTAGTAATCAGAGGGTTGTTGGTTTAAGTCTCAACAAGTCCCAAGGCAAGTTGCCATTGTTAGGTCCTGGAGCAACTGCTATAATTGTATTCAGTCACAGGCAGCACGGTGGTGCAGTGGGTAGAAGATCTTGGGTTTGGGTTCCCAGCCTGGTGGCCAGGGTCCTTTCTGTGTGGAGTTTGCATGTTTGCTCTGTGTACATGTGGGTTTCCTTCCACAAGTCCAAAGACATGCAGTCAGGCGAATTGGAGCTACTAAAAATTGCCCTTTGTAATGCCGTGTGATGGACTGGCAAACTATCCGAAGTGTTTCCTGCCTTTTGCCCAATGAATCAGGCTCACTGCGACCCTGACCAGGATATTTATTTTTGTCTCTAATGTGAAATGATTGGATGATTGGAACTCCATGCAGACCCGGAGGAGGAGGAGGGTGATGTTTCTCCATAAGCACGTTAATTACAGTGTTATGTGCTGTCAGCTGAAAGCAGGAGACGGTAGGCCGGACTTTAGAGAGCAGGCCAGGCGAGGGTGGGAGGAAGGAGTGGAGATTTAGATTGCTCACTCTGCACTATGAGTGGTCTCTGATGACGAAGGACTCTGCTCAACACCAATCTGGGTGGTAATCACAGCGATTTGTTAACTAAATGAATCGTGTCCAGGCCAGCCTCTCGGGGGGGGGAGATTTTTGATAGAGAGGGACGGAGGGGCTGAAGGGAGGGGAAGCCAGAAGCACTCAGCAGTTCCTTATTGATGAGAAGCGCTGCAGATTGCGGCTCAGCTGGCTGCGTTTTACGTTCTCGGATCTGTAAACATCTCAGCAGGAACAGGTGGAAGGGCTGTGCAGGCTCAGAAGCACTCGTTACGAGGGAATTTGATGTGTCTAAAAACAAAATGGACAACAAATACACTTAGACTCGGGCAAACCGATGCTTTTAGGCTGCTTTATGCTTCTTCAGAACAAACAGCATGAAGTGGGGGTTTTATCGTTTATCTGAGCTGCAGGTGATTCTTAGCTGTCAAATAAGAGCGCGGGTAGTAAACAGGAAGTGCAATAGGTGAAAGTACTGTATATGATTTGGACCAGATTTTTAATTCTTAATATGAAGAGGTTAGCATAGCATAATGTACACTATACACTGATCATTCATATCTTTAAAACCATCTCCATGTTTCCATGTTTGCACTTTGTAGTTCTACAATTACTGACTGTAGTCCATCTGTTTCTCTACATACTTTTTTAACCTGCTTTCACCCTGTTCTTCAATGGTCAGGACCCCCACAGGACCCCCACAGAGCAGGTATTATTTAGGTGGTGGATCATTCTCAGCACTGCAGTGACACTGACATGGTGGTGGTGTGTTAGTGTGTGTTGTGCTGGTATGAGTGGATCAGACACAGCAGCACTGCTGGAGTTTATAAATACCGTGTCCACTCACTGTCCACTCTATTAGACACTCCGACCTAGTTGGTCCACCTTGTAGATGTAAAGTCAGAGACGATCGCTCATCTATACTGCTGTTCGATTTGGTCTTCTTCTAGACCTTCATCACTGGTCACAGGATGCTGCCCACAGTGCGCTGTTTGCTGGATATTTTTGGTTGGTGGACTATTCTCAGTCCAGCAGTGACAGTGAGGTGTGACAGCGCTGCTGTGTCTGATCCACTCATACCAGCACAACACACACTAACACACCACCACCATGTTAGTGTCACTGCAGTGCTAAGAATGATCCACCACCCAAATAATACCTGCTCTGTGAGGGTCCTGGCCATTGAAGAACAGGGTGAAAGGGGGCTAACAAAGCATGCAAAGAAATAGATGGACTACAGTCAGTAATTGTAGAACTACAAAGTGCTTCTATATGGTAAGTAGAGCTGATAAAATGGACAGTGAGTGTAGAAACAAGGAGGTGGTTTTAATGTTATGGCTGATTGGTGTACATCATATAAAAGTATTGGGACACTCCTTCTAATAAATGAATTCATGTTTTTAGCTACAACAGTTGCCAACAACATATCAATAATATACAGAAAACTACGGCTTCCAACATTACATCAACAGTTTAGGGAAGGCCTGTGCTCTGCTGGTTGACCCTGACCTGAGTGAAAATAAATAAATGAATGAATGCAGCTCTGGTGGACAGATCAGCATCCCCTCACCTAGGAAAAGCAGATTTTATGCTTGAGGTATCAATTTTCCATCTGCTGCCTGAAAGCCAGGTTGACTTAGGAGGTTGCTAACAGTCCAACACGAGCATTTCCTCTCAAGCAAATCAATGAAAGGAAAAACGTTACATTGGCGCTTCCTGTGTTTTAAGTCTGTGTTTTAGCTGAGTCACTTTAGACCGTCTAGATTAGGTGTCTCCGAGTCAAAAGAATTAAATACAGCCAGTGTGTGCATTAAGAAAATAAACTGATAAAGTGAAATCCAAGCTGCGTTATCACTCGGAAGATATAATAATGCTCACAAAATTATAACCCACGAGTTCATTGGATTAAAATAAAGGCTGGTAACCACCTCAGTACCAGGAAATAAAGCTACACCGTATTCTACAGCAGGGTTTTTAACCCCAAACTTTCTTTCACCCTGTTCTTCAATGGTCAGGACCCCCACAGGACCACCACAGAGCAGGTATTATTTAGATGGTGGATCATTCTCAGCACTGCAGTGACACTGACATGGTGGTGGTGTGTTAGTGTGTGTTGTGCTGGTATGAGTGGATCAGACACAGCAGCGCTGCTGGAGTTTATAAATACTGTGTCCACTCACTGTCCACTCTATTAGACACTCCTACCTAGTTGGTCCACCTTGTAGATTTAAAGTCAGAGACGATCGCTCATCTATTGCTGCTGTTCGAGTTGGTCATCTTCTAGACCTTCATCAGTGGTCACTGGACGCTGCCCACAGGACGCCTACACGACCCAGGCAACACAAAAAACGCATCTTACTCTGTCTGCTCTGCTCTGTACAATCTGGTCCCACTGTAGTTTACAAGATGTAGCATAAAGCCTCCACAAATGGGCGTTTGTGTAGTTTATTTAATTATTATTATTTTTCTGTGACCCATTTTTTTTGGCTGGTGACTTTTCTAAGGGCTGCAACCCTTTGAATGGATAAACTACTAGTGCAATTCACAGTCTCAATTCTTACCAGAGGCTCCGTCCCAAACTCACGCACTGTCTCAACCGCTTATTTAATTAGGGTCGCGGGGGTGGGGGGTGGGGGTGTGTGTGTGTGCTGGAGCCTATCCCAGCTTTTCAATGGGCGCAAGGCACACAGTAACACCCTGGACCGGGTGCCAGTCCATCGCAGCGCAGACACACATACACACACACCCATTCACCTATAGGGCAATTCAGTGTTTCTAATTAACCTGACTGCATGTTTTTGGACTGTGGGAGAAAACCAGCGCTCCCGGAGGAAACCCACGCAGGCATGGGAAAAATATGCAAGCTCCGCACAGAAAGGACCCAGACCGCTCTGCCTGGGGATCGAACCCAGGACCTTCCTGCTGTGAGGCGACAGTGCTACCCACTGAGCCATCGTGCCACCCTCCGTCCCAAACTGCATAATTAATTAGTTACACTACACTATAAAGTACTAGTTATGTAAACTCTTTTATTATGGTGATGCAGTTTGGGATGCTGTATATGCTTTTAATGATCTTTCAGTTTAGCAGCGGAATTAAACCTCCCGCCACACCCATTCACTCATACATTACAATACATACAGTGTATCACGAAAGTGAGTACACCCCTCACATTTCTGCAAATATTTCATTATATCTTTTCATGGGACAACACTATAGACATGAAACTTGGATATAACTAAGAGTAGTCAGTGTACAACTTGTATAGCAGTGTAGATTTACTGTCTTCTGAAAATAACTCAACACACAGCCATTAATGTCTAAATAGCTGGCAACATAAGTGAGTACACCCCACAGTGAACATGTCCAAATTGTGCCTAAAGTGTCAATATTTTGTGTGACCACCATTATTATCACTGCCTTAACCCTCCTGGGCATGGAATTCACCAGAGCTGCACAGGTTGCTACTGGAATCCTCTTCCACTCCTCCGTGATGACATCACGGAGCTGGTGGATGTTAGACACCTTAAACTCCTCCACCTTCCACTTGAGGATGCGCCACAGGTGCTCAATTGGGTTTAGTCCATCACCTTTACCTTCAGCTTCCTCAGCAAGGCAGTTGTCATCTTGGAGGTTGTGTTTGGGGTCGTTATCCTGTTGGAAAACTGCCATGAGGCCCAGTTTTCGAAGGGAGGGGATCATGCTCTGTTTCAGAATGTCACAGTACATGTTGGAATTCATGTTTCCCTCAATGAACTGCAGCTCCCCAGTGCCAGCAACACTCATGCAGCCCAAGACCATGATGCTACCACCACCATGCTTGACTGTAGGCAAGATACAGTTGTCTTGGTACTTCTCACCAGGGCGCCGCCACACATGCTGGACACCATCTGAGCCAAACAAGTTTATCTTGGTCTCGTCAGACCACAGGGCATTCCAGTAATCCATGTTCTTGGACTGCTTGTCTTCAGCAAACTGTTTGCTGGCTTTCTTGTGCGTCAGCTTCCTTCTGGGATGACGACCATGCAGACCGAGTTGATGCAGTGTGCGGCGTATGGTCTGAGCACTGACAGGCTGACCTCCCACGTCTTCAACCTCTGCAGCAATGCTGGCAGCACTCATGTGTCTATTTTTTAAAGCCAACCTCTGGATATGACGCCGAACACGTGGACTCAACTTCTTTGGTCGACCCTGGCGAAGCCTGTTCCGAGTGGAACCTGTCCTGGAAAACCGCTGTATGACCTTGGCCACCATGCTGTAGCTCAGTTTCAGGGTGTTAGCAATCTTCTTATAGCCCAGGCCATCTTTGTGGAGAGCAACAATTATATTTCTCACATCCTCAGAGAGTTCTTTGCCATGAGGTGCCATGTTGAATATCCAGTGGCCAGTATGAGAGAATTGTACCCAAAACACCAAATTTAACAGCCCTGCTCCCCATTTACACCTGGGACCTTGACACATGACACCAGGGAGGGACAACAACACATTTGGGCACAATTTGGACATGTTCACTGTGGGGTGTACTCACTTATGTTGCCAGCTATTTAGACATTAATGGCTGTGTGTTGAGTTATTTTCAGAATACAGTAAATCTACACTGCTATACAAGCTGTACACTGACTACTCTAAGTTATATCCAAGTTTCATGTCTATAGTGTTGTCCCATGAAAAGATATAATGAAATATTTGCAGAAATGTGAGGGGTGTACTCACTTTCGTGATACACTGTACATACATTAAACAATCATGAATATTTTCATTTTTGCCATTACGCAGATGCTTTTAGCCATATTCCAGTTGTGACCATATACAAGCCAAGCAGATGAGGTTTAAAGGCCTTGCTTAAGAGTCCAACAGTGGTAATCTGGCAGATGTGGGGCTTGAACCTTCAACTGTCCAGTACCTTAAACACTGAGCTACCACTCCAGAGGTACGCAAAGATTTTGGATCTTTGATTTTTAAGTAAGTTATACATGCTCAGTGCCCACTTCATCTTTAAAAGCAGTTGGTACATCATTTAACTCGTGATTCAACTGGTCACAGCTGGAAGAATGCACTGAATTTTAAATATTTTTTGCTCACTTGTGTGAATCGCTGACGTGTGTCGGGAATGATGAAAATATTTTATCATCTTGCGTCCCCCTTTGACAGGTTTTAGTGCTCCATGGGTTGTTTGTGGCAGATTTACGACAAGCAGCATTTAACCATTTTTCTTCAATTTTTGTTAAAAACCAGGTTTGGTGTCTTATCACGTCATACAAATCCTGCTAACATACAAATCTCTACATAGTCTAGGACCAGGCCTATTTAGCTCAATTAATGCCATTATTATTGTGCCAGAATACTTGGGTCCTATAGGGCGTTTATCTGTCCCAGAGTTGAGATCGGTCACAGTTGTGGCTAGACCTCCAAACTTTGGAACACATTACCACAATTTCTTTGTGAGTGTCACTCACTGTCTGCTTTCAAAGCTCAACTTAAAACGTACCTCTTCTCACAATGCTTTCATTCTTCTACTGTTACTGTACTGTTTTTTTATCTGCATTGTGTATATTGTATTGTTTGCACTTGTGTTGTGTTGCACCCTAATCCTGGAGGAACGGTGTTTCATTTCAATATTTAATTGTATATCAATACATTTTTTGCATTTTTATTGTTTTTCCTCCCAATCTCCCAATTTTCCTCCCAATCTAGTCATATCCAGTTACCCAATTGCATTACGCTTCCTCTCTACTGATGCTGATTCCCACTGCTGATTGAGGAGAGTGAGACTGACACACGCCCCCTCCGACACGTGTGCATTAGCTAACTGTGTCTTTCACACGCACGAGGCGAGTTCATATGTGGATCAGCTTTGTGTACGGAAAGCCACACCTTGATTCCCATTATCCCTCGACTCTGTGCAGACGCCATCAATCAGCCAGCAGAGGTCGAAGTTGCATCAGTTATGAGGTCCCTATCCGGCTTTTCACCCTGTATGAAAAACAGCCAACCATTGTTCATGCAGCCGCCCAGCCAGATGGCAGAGCTGAGTTTCGAACCATCGAGTTCGAAATGTCAGCTCTGGTGTGCTAGCATGTTTTACCTGAGTGCTCAGCCTCTTGAATCTTTAATTTTCTACTTACTGAAAAGCTGGGATAGGCTCCAGCACCAGCCCCACGACCCTAATTGGATAAGCGGTTAAGACAGTGCGTGAGTTTTAGTGCTACCTGTACTACTGATGACCAATAGTACATCCATTGCTTCTATTAAACACAACAGTAGAATCTCAAAGAACAATCTAGAATCTTTGTGTTTTTTAAACCCGGCTTTCAGTAACCTGACTGCTGACTTGACAAAGATTTGAAATCAATAGAGAACTCAAGCAAATCATATTTTCCTCTCTGTAGTAAATACGAGCTTGCTTTCTCCTGTGACCTTTTACCTCAGAGTACACCACATGCTGATTACTGTGCCAGGATCAGGTCGGTGGTCCAGATGGACGGTCCCTACTGTTTTTCTTTTAAAGGTTAGATACATAAAGTAACACACCTGCTGCATCATCACCACTGTCATCTACTGCAGTAATCAAGGTCGTTGAATGTAAGTCGTGCTGTACCAGTCCACCCAGGACAGGGTCAGATCAGGGTCAGATCCCAAACTAGCAGCTGTGCAGCAGTAATCACTGATGTTATTTATATTATTTAACAGCAGCTATTTAACAATCCATTTGTGGTAAATATTTATGTAATGCCTTGCTAACACAGCAGGACCTAAATATAATAGTTTATGAGATGGTCGGGGTCAATGGGACTGCCAGTGAGAGTTAATGTAAATACATTTAATACAGTTTTATTCCATATGCTTCTCTTCAAGCAATTAAGATGATCATAATACGAGCACTTACAGAGATTTGTACCATTTAAACACCAGGGAACAAAAAATGTTAACAACCTCAATCAAGTATTGATGGTTCAGACCTTGCTATTATAATGTCAATGTTTTGATTAATGTGAGTGCTGTGAAAGAGTAATTCTTTAATTGTTACTATTTACATTTAAATGCTTTAGATCTTAAAACTAATTTTTTATATAAGATAAAGACGTTACCGATTAGCCATAACATTAAAACCACCTCCTTGTTTCTACACTCATTGTTCATTTTATCAGCTCTACTTACCATATAGAAGCACTTTGTAGTTCTACAATTACTGACTGTAGTCCATCTGTTTCTCTACATACTTTTTTAGCCTGCTTTCACCCTGTTCTTCAATGGTCAGGACCCCCACAGGACCACAACAGAGCAGGTATTATTTAGGTGGTGGATCATTCTCAATGACATGGTGGTGGTGTGTTAGTGTGTGTTGTGCTGCTATGAGTGGAACAGACACAGCAGCGCTGCTGGAGTTTTTAACTACCATGTCCACTCACTGTCCACTTTATTAGACAATCCTAGTTTGTCCACCTTGTAGATGTAAAGTCAGAGACGATTGCTGCTGATCTATTGCTGCTGTTTGAGTTGGTCATCTTCTAGACCTTCATCAGTGGTCACAGGACGCTGCCCATGGGGTGCTGTTGGCTGGATATTTTTGGTTGGTGGACTATTGTCAGTCCAGCAGTGACAGTGAGGTGTTTAAAAACTCCATTAGCGCTGCTGTGTCTGATCCACTCATACCAGCACAACACACAGTAACACACCACCACCATGTCAGTGTCACTGCAGTGCTGAGAATGATCCAACATTCACATAATACCTACTCTGTAGTGGTCCTGTGGGGGTCCTGACCACTGAAGTATTTAGAGAAACAGATGGACTACAGTCAGTGATTGTAGAACTACAAAGTGCTTCTATATGGTAAGTGGGGATGATCAAATGGACAGTGAGTGTAGAAACAAGGAGGTGGTCATAATGTTAAGCCTAATCGGTGTATATCACCATGTGTAAAAGTAATTGTCCCTTCCTTCCAAACCCAAAAATGCTTGTGCCACCCTTGGCAGTAATGACTGCAATGAAATGTTTGCAATAACCATTAATGAGTCTTTTCCATTGTTGTGTAGATATTTGGCCCATTGTTCTTTGTAGAATTATTTTACCAGTTTACTAAAGCATTAAAATAACCAACATAACCCTGACCAATGCTAAAATTGTCTAAAGAGCAAAAACTGTTTAAGAAGAGCTTTATGGTTTGGGTTTCCATTGCCAAGAATATTTTACAGCACAATGCCAAGCATTGACTAAAGGGGCGGCACGTTGGCTGAGTGGGTAGCACTGTCACTTCACAGCAAGAAGGTCCTGGGTTTGGTCCTTTCTGTGTGGAGTTTGCATGTTTTCCCAGTGTCCACGTGGGTTTCTTCTGGGTGCTCTGGTTTCCTCCCACAGTCCAAAGACATGCAAGTGAGGTGAATTGGAGATACACAATTGTCCATGACTGTGTTCAATATAACCTTGTGACCTGATGAACCTTGTGTAATAAGTAACTACTGTTCCTGTCATGAATGTAACCAAAGTGTAAAACATGACGTTAAAATCCTAATAAACAAACAAACAACCAAACATTGACTAAAGTGGTGTAAAGCACTCTGCCAGTGGACTCTGACGCAGTGTGAACACACACCATGGAATGATAAAAAAAAAATTAACCATTAACCCCATCCAACATCTTTGAGATTATATGGAATACCACCTACAACCTTTGCCCAAAATATGTTTCCAGGCTCATGAATGGGAACAAACCTCTACAGTCATGTTTTAAGTCTTTTAATAAGAGTGGAGACTGTTGGAGCAGTAAAGGTTAACCAGCTTCATATTTATGCCCTTGTTGTGGGTGTGAATGAATCTTGATATTGCACAAGTTCAAATCAATGACCTTTAAGTGTCCACATACTTCAAGTCTAACCAAACCAGACAGAGAAACTTTGAACTGAGTGTGTGAGTGAATGAGTGACCTGAATGGCATTGATAGGGCTGCTGTGAAGGACGCCCTGTAAAGCCATCAGAAGATTTAAAAGTGCCACTGGTGCTCATTATAGCTTAATGAGTAGATTGTGCTGTCACCACTGATTTAATACAGAACGTCTCTCTGACCCTCAGGAGGGCACCGGCGGGAACATGGGATTTTACGCCCCTCTTGATGAGCAAAACCCATCCAATCAAATCCACATGCACTGTCGAGTAATTAAGATTTGTCCATCATTCACTCTCACTCCTCTCTTGTGTTCTCTCGGGTGTACAAACACCTCTGATGTTGCCTGGTCCATGGGTTCATGATTTGAATAGTGCTCTCTGGAGATTTGCCATAGCTATGGACATAAAGGCCAAAAGTGTGTGGACATCCCTTTTAAATATCAAGTACAGGTGTTCCAGCAGCACCATGACGTGTACATGAAAAACACACTTTATTGCGGAGTTGTTATTAAGGAAGTGCATTTGATGCTGTGTTTACCAGGGTATTGATGTTGACAGGAACATGAAATCTGTGGATGATTAGCTCTTTTGGTCTACGTGATGTTAACAGACAGTTTGTTCTCAGCGTTCCAGTTGTTCTCGCTCTTTCGACTGAATCGCTGCTTTCTGAGATCAGCTCAATCACTGTTGTGAGCTCTGCATGAAGAAACACAGTGTGTTTGTGAAGAGGGGGCAGATAATTGGGCTCAGCGTATGAGATGAAGCTCAATTATGCCTGTTTAGAGCAGTGGTAGCTCAGTGGTTAAGGTCCTGAACTAACAATCACAAGGTCACTTGTTTAAGCCTCACTCCTGGCAGGCTGGATAAAAGTGTCCACTGAATGATAAATGGCTGTGGTTGATCTGGCTGTTTGGATCAGGAAGTCCTTGGTTTGAACGTCTCTACATATTGTTTGTTATAATGAAAAAAAAAAAAAAAAAAAAAAAAAAAAAAAAAAAATCAGGTTGAATCAGATAAATCTTTAATTATTGAGACATTTATACTAGAGCTGGCACTGATCCGATACTCCGATCCGATATTAGCCCAAATAACTGGATAGGATATTGGAAGGAAAAAAACATGTAATCCGATCTGATACTGTTACTTAATGTAAATAACACTTAATGTAAATAAGACCATTGTTTGTGTGCAAAGCAAATAACACACAAAGATACGTTCCAACAGAGTGCAGTTTATTGCCATTCACTCAGCAACTGCCGTAACAAGGTGTATCTTGATGACAGCATTAACATGTGCCACTGATCTACAACTCATCTGCAACAGCCATTCAGAAATTAAAACACACTGATCTACTTCAACTTTTAGCATTTAAAAAATAATCTACTACTGCCACATCTAAACACACTGTTTAAACACAATAAAAATCACTTTATTAATGATAAATCGCTCGCCTGAGATAAAGAAAACCTATCTTGTCCCGGCTTGGAGATCTCTCACATCCTCAACGATTAATCCATTAGTGTTATGAAGTAAAACAAACTACACTGTTTCCCGTTTAGCCACAGATGTCCTCTTCAGCAGGGTGTATTAACAAGCGTGCTCTGGTTTTTAATAATCTAAAAACGTGCCAGAACTTTAACAGAAAATCTCAACCAATCTCTGCATCAATTCTAATTGGTCCATTGTGTTTGATTTACATCCACATCTTCCAGTTATAAACACTTTTGTTAAACAAGCTAAAAATGCTGCTAAATGTTCTGTGTAAACGTTAAAATAAAAACAGGAGTTTTATATAAGTGTGATGTTGTAGGTTCTGTATTTATTCCTTTAGAATATTTGTTTCAGAGTCTGAGCATTGTTATTTAGATAGCTAGTTTAATCATGGTGCATTGAGACATGTATTATTACTGCTTAGTTGTTTGAGAGGAGAAATGATGATATCGGATTGGTGATGATAATGAACTCTGACAATGTCCAAGGGATCTTTACAAATTTCTGCACTTTTATATTTGAGGGTAGAAGGAGCAGTAATCGGTCGTCTCTGAGAGACTGAGAGTGTTACGATGGAGAAAGGAGGACTCAAACGCGGAAACTTAAATTAAATAATAATTTATTTATAATAGAAAAATAAACAAAAAGGGAAAAAGGCTTGAAAATAAAAACCAGTCGGGAAGTCCGCTGGTGCCGCCGAAACTGCAGGCAAAGAAAACAACACCAATAACCAAATGACAAAAGAGGACGCGAACCCAGGTCTCCTCAACGAGGGACGGTCGCGTTAACTCCGCGCTATAACGCCGCGGGAATTGAGACTGCTAGGGCGCGTTACGGCGCTGTAAAAGAAGGATGCGGAAGAAGAGTTTCCCCGAGTGCTACTAGCTCCCAGATCGGTGGGAAACTAGTAATGTCCGCGATCGGCGAAAGCTCTCCAGAGAACCCCACGGGGGGGAATCGCCGATCTGAAAAGAGAACAGAAAAAATATTAATTTCAAGAGACCCAGCGGGGATTCGAACCAGGGAATGCAGCACACCCGCCGAACGCTTAACGGCGTCGCCACCCAGTGGTTACTGAATCCGAAGGCTGTCGAACTGACACTAACTCCCGAACCACGGGAGTCTACACACGTTCGTGGTCGACGTGACCTCGCAGGGGGAACACCGCTGGGGAATGACGTTGATCTGAAAAAGAGAGAATAGACTACGTTTTGTTTACCCAGACACAAGTGAGGATTCGAACCGGGGAATGCCACGCTCCAGCCGCACGCTTAACAGCGTCGCCACCCAGTGGTAACTGAATCCGATTACTGCCTGGTTAATAGGGGTTGCGGGCAAACCGCTTCCAGCCAGAAGGCTGGTAGCGTAGCAGCATTGCTAACGCTGACCGATAAACAAAAGGCAGCGCAATGGCTGCACGGCGTCGCACCACGCTAAATTCTAAGGTGAACACAAAGAAGTACCTCGACCTTCCAGTCTACACACCCTAATGGCGATGCCACCAGGGGATACCCTCTAAACCCTAGAAAGCGCGGACGAACTGCCACTGACAAACCGGGAAAACAAACAAAAGGCGCGACACCCACCGCAACGAGGGACGGTCGCGTTAACTCCGCGCTATAACGCCGCGGGAATTGAGACTGCTAGGGCGCGTTACGGCGCTGTAAAAGAAGGATGCGGAAGAAGAGTTTCCCCGAGTGCAACTAGCTCCCAGATCGGTGGGAAACTAGTAATGTCCGCGATCGGCGAAAGCTCTCCAGAGAACCCCACGGGGGGGAATCGCCGATCTGAAAAGAGAACAGAAAAAATATTAATTTCAAGAGACCCAGCGGGGATTCGAACCAGGGAATGCAGCACACCCGCCGAACGCTTAACGGCGTCGCCACCCAGTGGTTACTGAATCCGAAGGCTGTCGAACTGACACTAACTCCCGAACCACGGGAGTCTACACACGTTCGTGGTCGACGTGACCTCGCAGGGGGAACACCGCTGGGGAATGACGTTGATCTGAAAAAGAGAGAATAGACTACGTTTTGTTTACCCAGACACAAGTGAGGATTCGAACCGGGGAATGCCACGCTCCAGCCGCACGCTTAACAGCGTCGCCACCCAGTGGTAACTGAATCCGATTACTGCCTGGTTAATAGGGGTTGCGGGCAAACCGCTTCCAGCCAGAAGGCTGGTAGCGTAGCAGCATTGCTAACGCTGACCGATAAACAAAAGGCAGCGCAATGGCTGCACGGCGTCGCACCACGCTAAATTCTAAGGTGAACACAAAGAAGTACCTCGACCTTCCAGTCTACACACCCTAATGGCGATGCCACCAGGGGATACCCTCTAAACCCTAGAAAGCGCGGACGAACTGCCACTGACAAACCGGGAAAACAAACAAAAGGCGCGACACCCACCGCTGCGCAGAGCTGGCTTAAATAGCCAACTCAGCAGCTGTGGGTGATCAGCCCTAATTGGTCCTCCTGCCACTTAAGGCCTTTGTTTGCCTTGCTCTGTAAGACCTACTTCGCTGGGAACTCGGGGTGCATTCACCAGCTACCGTAGGTCTCCTAATAGAACCCCCTCCTCTAGGGACAGCTCCTGAGGTCCCAAGACCCGCATCACGGTTCCGGCGGAACTCGCGGATCAGTTCAGGGTCCAGGATCTGACGAGCCGGTACCCATGAACGTTCCTCAGGGCCGTAGCCTTCCCAATCCACCAAGTATTGGGTGCTACCCTGAACCTTCCTGCTATCCATCAGACGGCGGACAGTGAAGGCAGGGGCACCCTGGATGATACGAGGGGCGGGAGGCTGGGGAGGGGGTGACACTCCCCCGCACATAAATGGTCGGAGCTGGGAGACGTGAAAGGTTGGATGCACTTTCATCTTGGGAGGAAGCTCCAACCTGTAGGTCACCGGATTAATCCGCCTGACCACCTTAAACGGACCAATGTATCTGGGTGCCAGCTTGTGAGGGGCACCTCTGACGGGGAGGTCCCTCGTCGAGACAAGGACACGTTGGCCCGGCCGGAAGGTGAGAGCCGGTTGCCGCCTGCGGTCAGCAGTGCGCTTCATGGAGCGCTGGCTGGCCACAAGTGCCTGCCTTGCTTTGCGCCAGGCGGCGCGGCAGCGGCGGACATGAAGCTGAACAGACGGGACCGCTACTTGCTGCTCCTGCTCGGGAAAGAGCGGAGGAGGGTACCCGAACTGAGCCTCAAACGGTGACATTCCTATCGCCGAGTGATGCAGGGTATTGTGAGCAAATTCCGCCCACAAAAGTTTATCCGACCACGTGGCCGGATTCCCTGCCGTCAGGCATCTAAGCATCTTGCTCAGATCCTGGATAAGCCTTTCCGATTGCCCATTCGACTCGGGGTGATACCCCGAGGATAAGCTGGCCTTGGCGCCAATAAGTTGGCAGAAGGCCCGCCAGCACTGGCTCACAAACTGCGGACCCCGATCAGACACAATGTCTGATGGGACCCCATGCGCTCTCACCACATGTTGCAGGATGATTTGCGCAGTACCCATGGCGGATGGTAGCTTGGGCAGAGGGATAAACAGGCAAGACTTGGTGAACCGGTCGACAATTACCAACACCGCCGTGAACCCTCTAGACTTTGGCAAGCCTGTCACAAAGTCTAGTGCTATATGGGACCACGGTCTTGAAGGTATTGGCAACGGAAGGAGAAGGCCACGAGGACGCTCCCTGGGGCTTTTGTTGAGAGCGCACACAGTGCAGGCACGGACGAAGTCACGTACCTCATTCTCCATCCCCGGCCACCAAAATCTTCGGCGCAGCAAAACCAGGGACTTAGTCACGCCTGGGTGCGCCGCAAAAGGAGAGGCATGCGCCCACTCAAAAACCTGACTGCGTACAGTGGAAGGTACATACAGCCTGTCAGGAGGTCCCCCACCGGGGTCGGGTTCGGCCCTTTGGGCGTCCCGAATGACCTTAGAAATACCCCAGGTGACTGGGGCAGCTATCTGGGTTGAGGGAATCACGGGATCAGGCTCGGTCTCCGGCCTAGTTGGTTCCCATTGTCTAGATAGGGCGTCCGGTTTGACATTTTTGGACCCCGGTCTATAGGACAATGTGAAATGGAACCTACCAAAAAATAAGGACCATCGTGCCTGACGAGAATTCATCCTTTTGACTTGTTGGATGAACGACAAGTTCTTGTGATCAGTCCATACAAGAAAAGGATGTTTAGCTCCCTCAAGCCAGTGTCGCCACTCATCTAGAGCCATTTTAATGGCTAACAGTTCCCTGTCTCCGACCGGGTAATTCCGCTCAGCCGGAGTCAGGCGGTGCGAAAAGAAGGCACACGGATGCAGCTTCTTTCCTGGCCCTACTCTCTGGGACAATATTGCCCCAACCCCAACTTCCGAGGCATCCACTTCGACCACGAATGGCTCCTCAGGGTCAGGCAACTGCAAAATCGGAGCAGTTGTCAAGAGAGATTTCAGCCTCTCAAAGGCTTGTTGGGCCGGCACCGACCACTTAAAAGGCCCTTTGCCAGTAAGGATAGTTAGTGGCGCGGCAATAGTGCTGAAGTTCTTGATAAATCGCCTAAAAAAGTTTGCAAAGCCCAAAAACCTTTGCATTTGGCGAACAGAACTTGGAGTCGGCCAGCTCTCCACAGCTTTAATTTTTGCCGGGTCCATGCGTAGGGCGCCTTGAGACACTATGAACCCCAGGAACGAAACCGATGGGGCGTGAAAGGCGGATTTCTCCAGCTTGACGAAAAGGTGGTGTTCGAGCAAAAGCTGGAGAACTCGCCGGACGTGCCCTATGTGCTCGTCGATGGACCGGCTAAAAATAAGAATATCGTCAAGATAGACATAGACGAACTTATCAAGGGTCTCCCGTAGGACCTCATTGATGAACCTCTGGAAGACTGCGGGGGCATTCATTAACCCAAAGGGCATCACTAGATACTCATAGTGGCCAGTGGGTGTAATGAACGCAGTCTTCCACTCGTTCCCCTGCCTGATCCGGATCAGATTGTACGCGCTGCGTAAATCGAGCTTTGTAAAAATAGATGCTCGCTGAAGAGCTTCAAAAGCCGTGGCCATCAGCGGCAGCGGGTATCGATCCTTGATCGTAATGGCGTTTAGACCGCGATAATCGACACAGGGGCGCAAGGAACCGTCCTTCTTACCAACAAAAAAGAACCCCGCCCCGGCCGGGGAGGAAGAAGGACGAATGAACCCCTGCTTAAGTGCTTCGCGCACATACTCCTCCATGGCGGTCTTCTCCGGACCGGAGAGCGAGAAAAGGCGCCCCCTAGGAGGAGTGGTGCCGGGCAACAAATTTATGGCGCAGTCGTACGGTCTATGGGGGGGCAAGTCCCGCGCCCTGGACTTGCTAAAAACCTCCTGAAGATCATGGTACACAGGAGGAACTGTGGCCAAATCCGGGGTCTCCATTTTTGGTACTGGCGGGTTGAGATTCGCGCCGGCTTGAAGCAAGCATGAATCTCTACACCGTGTTCCCCAAATGAAGATTGATCCGGTGGCCCAGTCGATCTGGGGGTTGTGTCTTTGTAACCACGAAAAACCCAGGACCACCTGGAGGTGAGGGACGTGAGTCACTAAAAAGGTGATCCGTTCCTCGTGGTCCTCCAGACGCAGCGTCAAAGGCTGCGTCCGATGGGTAATCGGGCTACCCGCTACGGCTCGGCCATCAACAGCATGGACCGAGACCGGCTTGGTTAGCGGTTGGACCTCTATCCCCAGCCTGCGTACCAGATTGATATCAATGAAGCTCTCTACTGCTCCCGAATCTACACAAACCCGGAGGTTTGTGTTCCCCGAACCCCAAGACAATTGGGCCGAAAAAAACAGTCCCTGACTAGGGATATTAGTCTGGCCCTCTCTCGACTCCCTAGTTCGAGAGCGGCCCGCTAGTTTAACGGTGGTCGGGGTCTAAAGCGGGTTCCTGATGCCTGAGGGGCGTCAGGTCGTGTCGAGCCCAATTGCATGGGTTCGGGATCGGGATTGGACAGAGAGGAGTTAGGAGGGACAGACGAACGCACGAACGGAGGGCAAAGAAAACAACACCAATAACCAAATGACAAAAGAGGACGCGAACCCAGGTCTCCTCAACGAGGGACGGTCGCGTTAACTCCGCGCTATAACGCCGCGGGTAGTTGAGACTGCTAGGGCGCGTTACGGCGCTGTAAAAGAAGGATGCGGAAGAAGAGTTTCCCCGAGTGCTACTAGCTCCCAGATCGGTGGGAAACTAGTAATGTCCGCGATCGGCGAAAGCTCTCCAGAGAACCCCACGGGGGGGAATCGCCGATCTGAAAAGAGAACAGAAAAAATATTAATTTCAAGAGACCCAGCGGGGATTCGAACCAGGGAATGCAGCACACCCGCCGAACGCTTAACGGCGTCGCCACCCAGTGGTTACTGAATCCGAAGGCTGTCGAACTGACACTAACTCCCGAACCACGGGAGTCTACACACGTTGGTGGTCGACGTGACCTCGCAGGGGGAACACCGCTGGGGAATGACGTTGATCTGAAAAAGAGAGAATAGACTACGTTTTGTTTACCCAGACACAAGTGAGGATTCGAACCGGGGAATGCCACGCTCCAGCCGCACGCTTAACAGCGTCGCCACCCAGTGGTAACTGAATCCGATTACTGCCTGGTTAATAGGGGTTGCGGGCAAACCGCTTCCAGCCAGAAGGCTGGTAGCGTAGCAGCATTGCTAACGCTGACCGATAAACAAAAGGCAGCGCAATGGCTGCACGGCGTCGCACCACGCTAAATTCTAAGGTGAACACAAAGAAGTACCTCGACCTTCCAGTCTACACACCCTAATGGCGATGCCACCAGGGGATACCCTCTAAACCCTAGAAAGCGCGGACGAACTGCCACTGACAAACCGGGAAAACAAACAAAAGGTGCGACACCCACCGCTGCGCAGAGCTGGCTTAAATAGCCAACTCAGCAGCTGTGGGTGATCAGCCCTAATTGGTCCTCCTGCCACTTAAGGCCTTTGTTTGCCTTGCTCTGTAAGACCTACTTCGCTGGGAACTCGGGGTGCATTCACCAGCTACCGTAGGTCTCCTAATAGAGAGAGCTTATAATCCGGATTTAGCGCCATCTGAATTTCACCTTTTTGGACGCTCAAAGAAGCTTTAAGGGGAAGAAGATTTTCATGTGATGATGATGTGAAAGCAGCGGTGCATGAGTGGCTACTCGCTCAACCAAAATTACACAGATGCAATTAGATTTTTAAATTCTTAATAAATAGAGTTTTAAAAAGTGCGGAAACTTTTTGAAGAACCCTCATAATAGATAAAACAATCTAAATATTTTTGACACTTAGACAACTTTAGAGGTTTAATTTTGTCTTCCGCTGCTGAGAAGAACGACCCACCCACCCACACATAGTCCGGCCCCCACCCTGCAGATACGGTGGCCAATTAGTATCTGCTGCCTGCACTGCCAATTATGTCTGCCAGATGGCGCCCAGTCAACAGGTGGCAACACCGAGTTTCGATCCGAGGAGTTCAGAAACTCGGTGCTGGTGTGCTAGCGGAATATCCCACTGTGCCACCTGGGCACATGGCCAAAAGTATTAAGACACCTGATTATAAGCATATTGGACATCCCATTTAAAAACACATGTTATTAAAATAAGTCACATTTATGTGATCTTTTCAGATACAATAACAGACACTCTTTTGAGAGGGCTTCTCACAAGATTTTGAAGTATGTCTGCTGGAATTTGAGCCCATTCAGTCAAAATAGCATTTGTATGTCTGGGCACTGATGTTGGTCAAGAAAGCCTCAGTTGATGTTCCAGTTCATTCCACAGTTCTTTAGTGGGGCTGATGTCAAGGCTGTGTGCAGATCACTGAAGTTTCTTTAAACCGAGCTTTTCTTCATGTCTTTATATGTTTTGCTTTGTGCACAGAGGTACAGTCATGCCGGAACAGGAAATTTCCTTCCCGGAACTGTTGCTACAAAGTTGGAAGCATATAATTTGCATAATATAATTGATTTGTAACACATGTTAGCAATTACTGTGACTGAAACACATGAATTCAGTAATCAGACAGGGCGTTTCAATACTTTTTTCTGTATAGTCTACTTTTGATGAAGACACATTCCTTAAAAATAACCTTGTCTGTCTGTCTGCTGAAACCCTGGAGAAAACAGTGAGAAAACGTCTTCTAAGGATCTCAGATTGACCCTCGGTAATCAGGACGAAGTGAGCTGTATCTGAATCAGAACAACACTCCACAATTAGTGCCATCAAATGTCTCCAGTCCACTTGTAGTCAAAATGAGATGTTTGATTTCCTCAGGCTTTGATGAATAACATGAAAGTAAGGATGAGATTTAGAGATGGTGATTTTCATCATCTTCACTGCTCAGCTAGTTTAAATCGACCTCCCTGCTTGGGCTCAGTTTATGCGCAATGCAAATACAAACAGGAAGCCGTGATTGGTACATTTCCTTTCACCTGTATTTTATTGAAAACGTTTATCACTGTTTCATCACCTTTCCTTTGTGGAACAATGGTAGCCTAGTGGGTAGAGCCTTGAGCTATCAATCAAAAGATAGAGAGTTTGAATCCCAGCTTGGCCATTCAGTCGCTGTTGGGCTCTTGAGCAAGGCCCTTAACCCTGTCTGCTCCAGGGGCCCCAAACAATGACTGACCCTGTGCTCTGACCCCAGCTTCCAAACAAGCTGGGATATGCGAAAAAGGAATTTTGTTGTACTGTACATCTGTATATGTATATATGACAAATAAAGGCATTTAATTCTATTTTATCAACAATCATAACTAACTAGTGGCACTGGACACATTGTGACCCTCACCTGGATGACCAGTTTTAAATCCTGACTTTGACGAGCTGCCTCTGTTGGACACTTAACGTGAAGCTTAACCCACAACTGCGGAAATCCTCCACCCCTACACTTCTTCTTCCAATCTACAGTAGTTATTTGCAATTCCTTTTTACAAGTCCTCTGCCGTTTGCGCCATCCCCTCAAAAACCAAAGAGAGCCACAGACTAGCACCTGCACCCTTTGAAATGACATCCAGTGGTGGATTCTTACAGACATGATGTGTCCAGTGTGTTTCTCCTCTTATCCCTTTGATGCACAACCTGGGTCAAAAGTGACCCAACTGAGTTTTTATTTTCTATATCTTTGCAATAAATTAATTTCGTCATTCAAGCTTCCATGAATTTTTCAATTAACTTGTTTTTGATCATCACAAATCCTTATTTCAGTTTTATATTTTTTGCTTTTTTAATAAAAATCATGACCCTTATGTATTTAATATGGAATTTGACAGAAACTACTGACATTTGTAAGTGTTTGTAGTCAAAAACATATTTACTGATCTTTTGAAAGACAACCAAAGATTAGGCTCTTGAATCTTGAATATGTCCAATACTATTTGCTTGCTAGCTGTTTACATATTCTAGTATAGATAGCTTTTATTAGCTAAGACAGCAAATACATGAATAACTGACAAATGTGCATATTAAAATATTCTTGAATGGATGAATATGGGTCATTTTTTTATGTTGTGCATTAGAAGGGGTTTGCTTAGCTTGTGCATCAAAGGGTTAAACCAACTCACTGCCCAAAGAGCAGGAGTTACTGTTAAGGTAATGAGGCGATGAGGAGAAACCCTATCCGATTCCATCCTCAGAACAATTATCTGTCGAGTGCCTGGCTGGGTCTGTATCACCTCTGAGACTGGAGCAGGAGAGATTGAACTCTTTGAGATGGTGTGTGTGTGTATTATACTGGTGTATAATATATCTATTATACTCGCTACCTTTTAATCAACACTAGTACAAATACAAATACATTAGTTCCCAAATTTACAATAATTTAAGTTTTAAATTCAAGTTTAATCTTGTACAAAATATTTAAAGTAATTAAATTAAATTGATTGTCATGGTTCCAACTTCGCCTGGCTGACGGAACACATAACTCCTGCGCTCACTTCCGGGAGCACATGGACATAATGTTTTTGTTTATGCTCCACAACCCCTCTGTCTCCACCCCTGTTTCCTGATTTGCCCCCCACGTTCATGATCACCACCTGTTCCTTGTTCTTCAATAATAGTCTTGTGTATGAGTATCCCAAGTTTCTTTGCTTATGTTGTTAGGTTGAAGTCGGATTAAACAGAACATACCAAATTCAAGGCAGTGCGCACTGCTCGGCTGGTAAAGCAGTAAATTCTTTCAGTACACAAGTGTGCATTATGCCACCTTACCAACGTCACGTGATGCATGACGTCACATCGCCACAGTTATAACAATTTGTGCTGTGTTTGCATACTTAAAAATGGACCTACTTAAACAGTATCCAGGTCATCCAGGTACTTTTCACTTACTGTTCAATGAATAATAGGCATTTGGGCACACTACCTGCTCTTGCGTACTGTTTAGTATGGAAGTATACGATTTCGGACGCAGTATAATCCTAAAATACTTATTATAGCTTTGCCTGAGTTTAACCCTGAGATTCTTGTACCTTGTCTTTGCTTAATCTTTTTATAGTCTTAGTCCTCATCTTTGTTAAAGTTAGAGTGTTATCTTTGTTTTGTATTTGTTTAAAACCTTGTCCTGGTTCCTCCTAGTGTCTTGCCCCTCATGTTAGCTTAACTTATTAGCTTAGCTTTAGCTTAGAAATTTGCTTCCTTGGTTTCGTTCTAGTTTAGGGTTTAAATAGTTTGGTTTATAGGGAGGTGTTTCCAAGCCATAGTTGGCATCAGTGTAGCCTTAGCCTTTAATCTAGACATTAATGTTCATAGTGTTTTGTGTATGTTACTCATTCACAGTTCTTGCCTAGTTCCTTGTTTCACCTTTTTGTCTCCTGCAGATGTCTCTGCAACTGTTTCTGTATAATAATCTGTCTTAGACGGGCAGACGTTACAGGTTGTATAAACAAAATAACAACCTAAAAGCTATTTATTTGAGCAAAACCACATTATTGGCATCTTTGTAGGCAGTGCTTTGTGCAACCAACACATCTTTACTCCAGCCAGGTGTCGATACCATTTAAACTAACAGTAAATGTGTAGTAGTGGAAGTGGGTCAGTACAGCGCAGTACGTGTATTTATATTTATCAGACTTGTATAATAAGCATGATGAATCAGCATGGCTGTCTGTTAAATGTACGATTGATGAAAAAGCAAATCACAGATCATCTCTAATGGTTAAACTGGGCTGTTATTATATTCAGACTGGATGAAATACACCTCTTCAGCCAGGTTGATGAAATCCCACTTACAGAAATCTTTCTAACAGTGATTTCATTACGCCTTTGCTCACAGTCCTTACAAATCCACTTCCACTGTAATAAAAGCTGCTTACACTTTAATGTGGGTCTCTTTCTGAACTTCGATCGATCAGCAGAGTCCTCGCAGTGTGCAGATGTTGTTGGTCTTTTCTTCATATGTCGATTCATGTGCTGCGTGTTTCAGTAAAAATTAGGGCTGTCAAACGATTAAAATTTTTAATCGCGATTAATCTCAGAATTTCATATAGTTGATCGCGATTAATCGCATTAAAAAAAATCTGTGTAAATGTTATAGAAAACAAGGATTTTTAAGTGAAATGTTACAATTAAAATGGTGAACACATTTTATGCTAAATGTACTTATGTTAAAAACTGCTGGGACAAGAGAAAACTGTAAGGGAGTTTTATTCACTCACATACTAGGCAGTAATACTATCCAATGGTTTGATGGAAGTTTCTACACGAAGTGAGTGTGTTTTGACCCTTTGGGGCTTCCATAGTTCATGGACAACGTGCTTGACTCAGCTGTCCGGTATTCTTTACCGTAACAGAATAAGTTAATAAAGTGTTCTGCTCCCGACAACTTGTGAATATAGCGTGTATTTATTTCTTTATTATGCAAGTGCAGATGCTACGACGCTCTTTTACATTTTGTTAACAAACCGCAAATGAAAAACGGTGACATGTCCGACATTAAAACGTTTGTTCTACCAGTCAAGTCTCAACATGAACTAGAATTTGCGTTAATGGCACTATTTATCTTAATCGCGTTAAATTGAGATTGCGTTAATGCGTTATTATCGCGTTAACTTCGACAGCCCTAGTAAAAATATATCAAGTGGGGGACAAAAGTCTGAGACAACAAGTGAAAGGGCTTTTTTCTGAAAGCAATGGAACGTTTCTCATTGGCTGAAAGGCCGGAATTGCTCCAGACAGGTTACCAGTCCATTACAGGGCAGACACGCACACACTCGCACTGAGGGCAATTTTTAGTAGCTCCAATTTGTCTGACTGTATGTATTTGGACTTGTTGGAGGAAACCCACAAGGACATAAGAAGAACTTGCAAACTCTACACAGAAACTGCAAACTCTACTCTACTGCAAACTCTGAAAGTTGGGGAACCAATCCCTGGCCGAGGAATAATGTGATCAAGGTGTGTCTCTCTGTACACAAAGCTGATCCCCATATCAACTCGCCTTGTGCAGGTGAAAAGATGCAGTCGGCTACTGCACACGTGTCGGAGGAGGCGTGTGTTAATCACGACTCTCCACAGTCAGAGAGGAGGTCAACATCAGTACAGAGGAAGCGTAATGCAATTGGGTTATTGAATACGACTAGATTGGGAGAAAAATTGGGGTTAAATGTAAAAAAAAAAAAGAATAAATTACTACACAGAGACACTCCCTCCTTCCCCCAGACATAGCCAATCATGTCTGTGTAGACGTCTGGCTGGCCGATAGCACCACTGAGATTGCTCAATGCTGGTGGGTTAGCGTAACAGACCATTGGTGACCGTGCTGGGTGAGTATTTATAATAGGCTTTATTTTAGGCTTGGTTTAAAGCTACATTTTTATGTAACTTATGTATAAATATATTTTTATTTAATTATACAAAATGAAGCATTATTGGCCTCAGATTAATATGTTATATTCTCTATAAGATAAAAAAAATAAAATAATAATATATATAGTGTTTATACATTTTCTCCCTTTTGCACATCTAATTGCCCAATTGCGTCATGCTTCCTCTCCACCAATAACGATCCCCGCTCTGATTGAGGAGAACAAAGCTAACCCAAGCACCCTCCGACATGTGGGCAGCAGCCGTATGTATTTTGTCACCTACACTTTGACGAGTGCAATGCGGATCAGCACTGTGTACGGAGAGACACACCCTGACAGCACTCTTTTCCTGTCTCAGTGCAGGTGCCATCAATCAGCCAGCAGAGGTCATAATTGCATTAGTTATGAGAGAGTCCTTATCCGGCTTAATATCCCACCCCTATCTGAACAACAGGCCAATCGTGTGGGTAAAAGAATCTAATGTGAAGTGTGCAGCGGGTTGTGAGGTGGCGTTGGTTACAGTTAATGTTTCCAATAAGATAAGCCTAAATTTAACAGCTACAGAGATATGAAACACACACTGCATTTGGTTTGTTTGTTCTTGGAGGAAACAGCTTGATGGTTCCAAACCAAATTGGTACTAATAGCAAAAGCTTATCATTTGGCCATCACTAAGCTCTGAGCACCAAGCGATCTGTCACTATTTCATTACTAAACTCCCAGAAAAAGTTCCAAGTAAAGAAAAATGACTCCAGTGTTAAAAGCGTTCAGCGTGAGAAGATCAGCATGACGCGCTTGTGATCAGTAAAAGGATGTGCAATCATGCTAGGCTAATTGTAGCATAGCAGCTCATGCTCTATTTTCAGCCGTCTCTAGTTAAGAGCCAAGGATCTGATTCTGAACACGCGCTGAGCAGTTGTTACTCGCATCAAAGACCAGTCACTTTCTTAAACTGGTCATGCTGGGAAGGATCCAAGAATAGGCAACACTAATCTGAGGGGTTTTTTTTCTCTAGAGGGAATTTAACAACACAGCCACATGGTAAAGAGCTCATGGAAGCAGATAAAGTGTATAATCTCTATACATACTGTATATTATTATTATTTTATATTTTTAAACATATTTTTTTATGTTTTACCACCGCTTTATCCTGGTCAGGGTCATGGCAGGTCCGGTTTTACTGGAATCATTGGGTGTGTGCAGTAACATGCTGGGCAGGATGCTAATCCATTGCAGGGAAAATGACAAACTTGAAGGTGAAGGTTTTACACTCCTACCTGGGCAGCTCGGTGGGTAGCCATGTCGCCTCACAGCAAGAAGGTCCTGTGTTCGATTCCCAGGTGGAGCAGTCTGGGTCTTTTTTGTGTGGAGTTTGCATGTTCTCCCCGTGTCTGCGTGGGTTTCCTCCAGGACCTCCAGTTTCTTCCCACAGTGACGTGCAGTCAGGTTAATTGGAGACACTAAATTACCCAATATGTGAATAGGTGTGTGTATGTGTGTCTGCCCTGCGATGGACTGGCGCCCCGTCCAGGGTGTTACTGTGTGCCTTGCGCCCATTGAAAAGTTGGAATAGACTCCAGCACACACTCCGGTTTCCTCCCACAGTCCAAAAACATACTATTGAAGTAAATTGGAGATACAATACTGTCCATAACTGTGTTTGATATTAAACTTGAACTGATGAATCTTGTGTAATGAGTAATTACTGTTCCTGTCATGAATGTAACCAAATTGTGTAAAACATGACGTTAAAATCCTAATAAATAAATAAATTACACCTCTACCTAATCTGCTTTAACTTACCAGCAGGAGGTAATCTGCACATGTGAATAACTACCATATTTGCTTTTCATAACATCTTTTAGTAATGTCTTGGGCTGATTCTGCATGTCTGAGGGTTTCTGATCCGTGCACACCAGCACATTTGTCTAACTGTGAGATTTCGATCAGATGTTTTGTCCACCTGAAAATGTTGACCTGGTTGGTCTTTACTTGAAGTGAACCTGGTCACCTATCTATTCTGAGTTCTTCTTTCAGTGTGTGAGGTCAGCACTGAGTTCATACTCTCTCTATCTCCAGTTCTCAGTACGATCTATATGGAATGCTCTGACCGGAGAGAGACGGCTTTAAGTTGTCTATCTATAGACACTGTGCTGGATGACTGATTGTAAAATGCTGTCTGGCACCTGTACAGTCTGTACATCCCTAGTTCCACTTAAAGCAGTCAGAGTTTTAAATAAAGTGACAGCTCCCAGGATGCTCGGGTGGTGCAGTGTTCTAAAGCGATGTAGCCTTGGTTCCCAAAGTGGGGGGCATGTTTGAGCCCTGTTTGCCTAAGATGGACAATTACTTGTAAGTTTTGTACAGATTACAATGTTTAAAATAAATTCCAGTGGAGTTTGGAATCAATAGATGCTTACGCGTGTGTTGGAGCAAGGAAGGGGGGTAAAGAAAGCTTGATTCTTCTAGGTCAAATCTCAGTGGTGCTACTGATGCCAAGTTCACACTACACGACTTTCAATGTGTTCAGATAGCCGTACAGTTCACACTACACGACTTTCAATGTGTTCAGATAGTTGTACAGTTCACACTACACGACTTTCAATGTGTTCAGATAGTTGTACAGTTCACACTACACGACTTTCAATGTGTTCAGATAGTTGTACAGTTCACACTACACGACTTTCAATGTGTTCAGATGGCTGTACAGTCCACACTACACGACTTTCAATGTGTTCAGATGGCTGTACAGTCCACACTACACGACTTTCAATGTGTTCAGATGGCTGTACAGTTCACACTACACGACTTTCAATGTGTTCAGATGGCTGTACAGTTCACACTACACGACTTTCAATGTGTTCAGATGGCTGTACAGTTCACACTACACGACTTTCAATGTGTTCAAATAGCTGTACAGTTCACACTACACGACTTTCAATGTGTTCAGATAGTTGTACAGTTCACACTACACGACTTTCAATGTGTTCAGATAGTTGTACAGTTCACACTACACGACTTTCAATGTGTTCAGATAGTTGTACAGTTCACACTACACGACTTTCAATGTGTTCAGATAGTTGTACAGTTCACACTACACGACTTTCAATGTGTTCAGATGGCTGTACAGTCCACACTACACGACTTTCAATGTGTTCAGATGGCTGTACAGTCCACACTACACGACTTTCAATGTGTTCAGATGGCTGTACAGTTCACACTACACGACTTTCAATGTGTTCAGATGGCTGTACAGTCCACACTACACGACTTTCAATGTGTTCAGATGGCTGTACAGTCCACACTACACGACTTTCAATGTGTTCAGATGGCTGTACAGTTCACACTACACGACTTTCAATGTGTTCAGATGGCTGTACAGTTCACACTACACGACTTTCAATGTGTTCAGATGGCTGTACAGTCCACACTACACGACTTTCAATGTGTTCAGATGATTGTACAGTTCACAATACATGACTTTCAATGTGTTCAGATGGCTGTACAGTTCACACTACACGACTTTCAATGTGTTCAGATGGCTGTACAGTTCACACTACACGACTTTCAATGTGTTCAGATGGCTGTACAGTTCACACTACACGACTTTCAATGTGTTCAGATGATTGTACAGTTCACAATACATGACTTTCAATGTGTTCAGATGGCTGTACAGTTCACACTACACAACTTGATTTCTTGTAATTGAAAGTCTTTTAAGTCGTTGTGGTTTTCACACTACATGACTGATTGGTGATGGGGGGTCACACACTACATGATCAATCACCATGAGACAGTGGTAGCATAGTGGGTAGAGCTTTGGGCTATCAACTTAAAGGATGAGAGTTCGAATCCCAGCTCTGCCATGCAGCCACTGTTGGGCCCTTGAGCAAACCCTTAACCCTCCCTGCTCCAGGAGCACTTTACAATGACTGACCCTGCACTCTGACCCCAGCTTCCAAACAAGCTGGGATATAAAGAATTTTGTTGTACTGTACACGTGTATATGACAAATGACAAATAAAGGTATTCTTCTATGATGAATTGCAGGCGAGTCTATATATGGTCTCCCAAACGAAGGGTTTAATGATACCATGTCCACAAATGCACATCAACAAGAAGCGAGCGATCAAAGTTGTTTGTGCGCTGATGTGTAGCATGACAGCAAGTAGAAAAATAAATGAATCTGGCTGAAGGAGTGGATAGGACGTTGGTATTATGATTTGACGTGAACGATAAGTCACAAATACTGTAAAGCTTGTGTGTGTGGCAGTGTATTCTGTTAGAAACTATATTATGCCTCTGCCTTATACATTTACAACTTCTTCCACAAGGTTTCCATGTCATATCTTGTGTTTACAACAATCACAACCTGATCACAACTGCATAACCTTTCACACTACATGATTTTGAGTCGTCGACAGGTCCAGATATTTAACATGCCAAATGTTTTTCTTGAGACAGTTCACACATGGCGACTGAGAGCTGATTTCCGAGCCCCGAGCTAAAGCCGATTTGCCTCCGAGCTGGCACATCTAGCGGCGACCTGTTGGCAAGCGAAAATCAGGCCAAAAATTGTGTAGTGTGAATTAGGCACATCCTGTCTGGCTGGACGGTGTCTGCAAAATCTGACCTCTGTGTCTAGTTGAGGCTTTGGCACTGGTGGTGATGAATTAAATGGGACATAACGTGATTCTGTCTGTGAAAATCTACCATTTACATTTTTGGCATTTAGCACACGCTTTTATCCAAAGCGACTTAAATTATATAGTCTAAGCAATTGAGGGTTAAGGGCCTTGCTCAAGGTCCCAACAGCAGCAACCTGGCGGGGTTTAAACCAGCAACCTTTTGCTTACTAGTCCAGTACTTTAACCGCTAGGCTACAACTGCCCTACCACTTCAGAAAATGGCAATTTTGTTTCTTGGTGTATTTTTGTTGTCTGTTCTCAAATATCACTATGAAAAAAGCTTTTTACCACACATCTACAGTTAAAGTCAAAAGTTTACATACATCTCTAAATGAAACATATGTCATGGTAATTATGTGACTTTTTTTCATGGTAGATATGTGACTTCAGTATTTCTTATAACAGATTTAATTCTGTGACTTTTAAGACCTTTTGGAAATTTTAAATCTTTCATTAAAAGGAATAAATACAGCACAACACATGTTCATATGTCCCTCAAGTCACCTCAATCACCTTCTTTTAATAGCTATCATTAAACTTGGCACAACCCTGGTTAGTTTTTTTTTTACCACTCAGCTCAGCATTATTAGTTCAATCGAATTTGTTGATTTTTTTTCCCCTTGGCAGTGACTTGCCATTCCAAAAGCTTAACTTAATTTTACGCTAGTAAATTAAGTCTTACACCTGCTATATACAGACTTGATGCCTGTCTGAATTCTGCAACTCAAACACAACCAAACAATGTGTTAACTTTTTAGTACTGGGCTTTAATTCTTGTTTATTTATTTATTTATTAGGATTTTAACGTCATGAGTTACACTTTGGTTACATTCATGACAGAAACGGTAGTTACTCATAACACAAGATTCATAGGTTCACAAGTTTAATGTCAAACACAGTCATGAATAATTTTGTATCTCCAATTCACCTGACAGCATGTTTTTGGACTGTGAGAGTAAACCGGAGCTCCTGGAGGAAACCCACGCAGACACGGGGAGAACATGCAAACTGCACACAGAAATGACCCAGGCCGCTCCACCCGGGAATCAAACACTGGACCTTCTTGCTGTGAGGCGACAGTGCTACCCACCGAGCCACCGTGCCACCCACCGAGCCACCATGCCACTCTTTTAATTATTGTAAAATAAATTAGATGAAGGTATAAGACAGGAAAATGTTTATTAATGCCCTGATTGTTTTGTACTGACAGATCATTTCAGTCACTCACATTTTGTTCTTTTAAATTTTATGGCAAACAGTAAAAATATAAAGGTAGTCAGGATTGAACTATTAACTTTTTGTTTACTAGCCAAGTTCCTTAATCAGTGAGCTACCACTGACCCGAAAATGTAAATTCATACTGACCACAAAGCCACAAAAACAACAGAGTCTGTTCCCCCCGTCCAATTACTTATGCTCTACATGAGAGTGTTTACAAGTGTGCAGACCTTTACCTTCATAACTTTTGTTGTATTCATGACTTTATGAGGTCATTTGGAATAAATTGAGGCCATCACTGAAAAAACTGAATGCTTTCTGACCCAGGAAATGCAATTACACACAGTGTCATGATGCTGGACGTTACATGCACAGACGGATTACAGAACTGACTGCTTTTGTTTAAAGGGATACACACCTGACTTATTATCAGCTTTCATTCAGACATGATACCTCAATGAAAATACTCAAGCCATAATTACACTGTGCAGATTTAGTGGTTTTTAAGATCAGTACCTTTTAGGACATTATTTGAAAATATATTAAATAATAACATTATTTAACAACAGACCTGCAAATACACTATATGGTAAAATCATCAATCAGATCAGCTGCTATTACACAATCAGGCATAACATTATGACAATCCTACTATTGTGTTCGTCTTCCTTTTGCTGCCAAAAGAGCCCTGCAACTGTGATGCACTGTGTTCTTACACCTTTCTATCAGAACCAGCATTAACTTCTTCAGCAATTTGAGCTACAGTAGCTCGTCTGTTGCCAGCCTTTGCTTCCCACGTGCATCAATGAGTCTTGGTCACCCATGACCCTGTCGCCGGCTTACCACTGTTCCTTTCTTGGACCACTTTTGATAGATACTGACCACTGCAGACCGGGAACACCCCACAAGAGCTGCAGTTTTGGAGATGCTCTGATGACTCTGTCATCTAGCCATCACAATTTGGCCCTTGTCAAATCCTTACACTCGCCCATTTTTCCTGCTTCTAACATCAACTTTGAGGATAAAATGTTCACTTGTTGCCTAATTTATCTACCCACTAACAGGTGCCGTGATGAAGAGATTATCAGTGTTATTCACCTCACCTGTAAGTGGTCATAATGTTGTGTCTAGTCAGTGTATTTATTTATTGTTGCCATAATTCAACAAATTGCTCTTTAAAAAAAAAAAAAAAAAAAAATCCCATGTTTCCTTAATGTTTTGCAACATCCTCCACCTTCCACTTATTGGTGGATTTTGGATGAGCCTAGTAGCCGCAGTCACTGTAAGATTTTGGTCCAATATTTCTGACCCTACCAGAACTTTTTCTCTGACTGTCTTTGGCCACAGCAGCAGCACTAAATTGGCTGCAGATGAACATGTTGCATTGTGGGTTCCAGGACCACAGATTTCTCAAGACCAAAGAAAATATTTTACAATGTGTGATTCATTTCCGTAGACAACTGGCTGATTCTGGCCAGGGTATAGTCAGCTTTATTTTATTTTCTTGTCACTTTAGCACCATTGTCCCACCTTTATTTTAATTCCTATAATTTTATTCAGTTTTCATCACTTGCTATATTCTGGTCATGGTTGAGATGGTCTGGTCCCAACACTGGGCACAGGGCTGGAATATCCTGTGCACCCTCCTCCTTTCCCCTTTTGGCACAACACTGGATGATTTTTTTTTTTTTTTTTTTACCGCTCAGCAGTACTGGTAGAGTTTAATCAAATATGTTGATATTTTTCCTTTGACGGTGACTTGACTTTTAAAACAATTAACATATTCTGCTGTCTTGATGACAACCAAATAATCAGATTTGCTGTTTAGGAATGTGTTAACTTTTTGGTACTGGACTTCAATTATTGTAAAATAAATAAGATGAAGGTACAAGATTAGAGGAAATTTCATTTTCATCACCTGCTTTATCCTGGTCAGGGTCACGGTGGTCTGGTTCAACCAGAAAACACTAGGCACAAGGCTGAAATACCATGTAAATGCATTAAAAGGCTATAAACATCCTCCTCCTCTCCCCCAGACATAGCCAGTCATGTCTGTCTAGACGGCCGGTCGGCTAATAACACAGCTGAAATTTAAACCAGGATGTCAGCTTTGGTGGGTTTGTATAACAGACCCCAACCCTCTTCCATTTTTTCTTTCATGTAAAAATGTGGATAGTTGTAGCCTAGTGGTTAAGGTACTGGACTAGTAATCAAACGGTCACTGGTTCAAGCCCCACTACTGCCAGGTTTTCACTGTTGGGCCCTTGAGCAAGGCCCCTAACCCTCAATTGCTTAGACTGTTTACTGTCACAGTACTGTACACTGATCAGCCATAACATTAAAGTGCATAAAACTCCTTGTTTCTACACTCACTGTCCATTTTATCAGCTCCACTTACCATATAGAAGCACTTTGTAGTTCTACAATTACTGACTGTAGTCCATCTGTGTCTCTACATGCTTTTTTTTTAGCCTGCTTTCACCCTGTTCTTCAATGGTCAGGACCCCTACAGGACCACCACAGAGCAGGTATTATTTAGATGGTAGATCATTCTCAGCACTGCAGTGACAATGACATGGTGGTGGTGTGTTAGTGTGTGTTGTGCTGGTGTGAGTGGATCAGACACAGCAGAACTACTGGAGTTTTTAAATACCGTGTCCACTCACAGTCCACTCTATTAGACACTCCTACCTAGTTGGTCCACCTTGTAGATGTAAAGTCAGAGTGTGATGGGTACGGCTGTTCATACTTAGCTTAACTATTGGCCTTTCAGATGATTGATGTAATTTATGAAATATATGTAAAGACCTGCTAATACCGCCTGAAGGACATGCTAACACATGAAACATTAACACAGCTATTTATATTAAAGCTAACATTATGATGACCGCTAACCGTATGATGTGTGTATGTGCTGAAATGTCAGGCATTCTTCATACATTCCTCACTTTCTGTATATATTTTCTCAGTTCTGCACTCTCTCTCCCTCTCTACTCTGTATTAGTGGGATAAATGTGAGATTTGGAATATATTTGTTCTGCCCCGTGCTTGCTGTGATGAGGGTTGCTGGGAGTTTGATGGATCATTTGTTCCCTCTGGTGCTGTTAGACCTTTTCACAAAGATGCTAATGATGCTGTTTGATGCTTTTTGCCATAAATGCTAAACAGAGTGATTTATGCACTATGAAACTCAGACTCACTATGAAACTGTGTGGCCTGATAATGTTTGTTTGGGGGTTTCGTACGCCCCTTATGTTCATTTTCAAATCACACGTCAATAAATCTGAATGGAAATTCCTGTAAAAGGAAAAAATAGGAAATAGAAGGAAACAAACAAGCTGCTAAATATCTCTAAAGCATTTGAGAGGAACTGGAAAGCTTGGTTTAAATGAATCAGATTTTAAAAATTGGGTATGAGCACAGAATAGTAGCTTATCACAACCCCCCACCACCCCAATTTAATTTAATATTGATTGTGTTTGCGAATATAGCAAATTTATTGTGTTAAGTATGAAATTACAGAATTACCTCAGACATCAGCTATGGGTTTATTCTTCACTTTCACTAAAATTAAATTATGATTATCTTTTTTTTTTTTTTTTTTTTTTTATTCTGTAGTATTGCATTTTGTAAGGGTTCTCCTAGTCCTATCCGGCGTCCACTCGGCCACTCTTCTTCTACCGTGTTTGAAGCATGAGCACTCAGACATAGAGCTGGGCGGTTCCTGAATCACCCGGGTTAATGATTCCTCTGATTGGCTGCACAAGGCACAAGGCGGGTGAGCAGACTCACAGGAAACACTGTGGACACTGTGGACAGATGATTTGGCTGAACCGGCTTCACTCCAGTCCATGAATCTAAGTAATAAGTTAAATATTCTTATAAACAAGCAGTTAAACACACTGGTGTTCGTAATGTGGCTGATTTTATGTACATGCTATTATTATTATTATTATTATTATTATTATTATTATTATTATTATTATCAGTAGTAGTGGTATAGATTAGTAATGCAGCATATTTTTTTGTAAGCAAAACAACAACAAAATATAGTTATATTATAATTAAAATGCAAATGCTTACAGGCTACTTTAGGACTGTACCACTTAAGGAGTATCATAGCCCTTCCCCCATGGTAATTTATTGACTATTTGTTTTGGTGCCACTGTGGCTGCCTGACTGGGTCAAGTTACCATGGCAATTTGTTGTTGACCATCCCCCTTGAACCCTTGACCCATTAATATACCCATCTGATTGGTAGGTGAGTCCAGCCCCTCTCCCCCTCCTTGTCCCTATCCCCCATGATCAAGATTCCACTTAGAAAAAAGTGTCAACTTTTCACTAACAAGAGAAGTGTGAGGTGCCAAGAGAATTAAGAGAGAAGGATTTATTTACAGAAGATGAGCGCACAGAAAACTAGTGATTTTTGGATGCATTTTCATGCTGTAAATCAATCGCAATCAAGATGTCAGTACAAGTGACTCAAGTGACTCAAGTGAACCAGATCACATTACTGAGTGACTCAAATTAACCCGAGTCCATAAAATGAACAGAATTTATCACCACTACACAGACAGCTTTTATGAACAAACACATATATAACAGTAATCAGAAAAGTCCTAGTTTTAATGTCCAACAAGCAGAAATACACTTCATAGCCAAAAGTATTTGAACACCTGACCATAAACTAGTTGGATATACCATTTCACATCTTTGTGATCGTTTTAGCTATAATAACAGTCTCTCTTCTGAGAGGGCTTCTCACAGACTTTAAAGTTTGTCTGAGGGAATTTGTGCCCATTCAGTGAAAAAAGCATTTGTATGGCTGGACACTGATGTTGGTCAAGAATGCCTCAAATTATGTTTCAGTTAATTCCAGAGATGTTCAGTGGGATGAAGTCAGGGCTCTGTGCAGGACACTGGAGTTCCTTTAAATCGAGCATTTCTTCATGTCTTTATACTGTAGAGCTTGCTTTGTGCACAGGGGTACAGTCTTTCTGGAATGGGAAAGGGCCTTCCCTAAACACTAAATTCCTTATATATATATGTATATATATATATATATATATATATATATATATATATATACAGTCTGCTGCAGGCACTGCCATTTCTGCTTGGAGAGTTTAGATTCCCAGTGCTGGCGTGTTAGAAGAATATTCTGCTGGGTGCCGCCAGACTACTTCTTGCCCAGTGTCTGTACCTCGTAACCAAATGGGTCAAATGAACAAATTTCCACAGACACACATCTTCCTACAAAAGCCAAGGTTGGTATAGACGCAATGGTGGCAACTCCATTATGCCTATGGTTCTGGAATAGGATGTCCAACAGGTTCCCAGCCGGGAGGTGACATGTACAGTAATGTTCATCTGATTCTTATTTCAGAAGGCTGGAATGGATTCGGCTCTGTTTATAGGCAGATCCCCGACTGCCTAGCTACTATATATTATTTTTAAGTGTTGGTGTGAACTATATCGGTCACTATTCTGGGAGTTTGTGTCATGCATGTAAGTTCAGTCCAGAATATCCAGTTACGTACTGTATTTTAAAGCAATAAGCCACAAGAGACCGTGCGTTACTGCGATTTTATCACGGGGAAAGACGTTTTAGGCACTCCGCTTCGCGTCGTGTCAAAACAACCTTCCCCGTGATAAAATTATAGCAGTAACGCACGGTCTCTTGTGGCTTATTGCTTTAAAATACAGTACGTAACTGGATAGTCTCGAGTGGCTTATTGCTTTTATAAAACGGCGGTCAACATAAAATATAATAAAATACAACAATGTTCAATTTATAAATGTTTTCATTTACAAAAACACTTACAAAAAGCATTCTTCCGCGACCCCAGGTAGTTTGTTAACAGTGTTGCTAGGCAACATGAGGGCGAACATAACATTCACTTTTTCTTTTCAGTGGCGTATTAATATGGAATGATGTGAGGCGGTCCTAGGTGTGCGTTTATCGGGGATTTTACAACGGCTTCGAACGCGGCTCAGCCAATCAGATTTTAGGACCGGAACTATCCGTTTTATAAACTTCCATTAGCATCAGAAGAACTTTATTCCACTTCAGATAACCATTCTTGACCAGTCTTCACCATTGCTTATTGACTGAATGAGCACAAATTCCCACAGAAACACCAAACAAATCATGGACATAAAGACAGACAGACGAACAGACAGACAAATAGACAGACAGACATATGGGCGGACATAAAGACAGATAGACAGATAAACAGACAGACAGATGGGCAGACATAAAGACAGATAGATGGATGAACAGACAGACAGATAAACAGATGGACATACAGACACAGATGGATAAACAGACAGACAGACAGATGGGCAGACATAAAGACAGATAAACGGACAGACAGACGGGCAGACATACAGACAGATGGACAGACAGACTAACGGGTGAACATACAGACAGATTTATGAATAGACAGACAGACAGATGGGCAGACAAAAGACAGATAGATGGACGAACAGACAGACGGGCAGACATAAAAACAGATAGACAGACGAACAGACAGACGGGTGGACATAAGACAGATAGACGGATGAACAGACAGACATACAGACAAATGGGCGGACATAGAGAGAGAGAGATGGACGAAAAGACAGACAGACAGATGGGTGGACATAAACCCATAAACGGATAAACAGACAGATAGACGGGTGGACATAAAGACAGATAGACGGACGAACAGACAGACTTACAGACAGACAGGTGGACATAAAGACACATAGATGGATGAACAGATAGACAGACAGACGGGTAGACATAAAGACAGATAGATGGATGAACAGACAGACAGACTTACAGACAGACAGACAGACAGACAGACAGAAGGGTGGACATAAAGACAGATAGACAAACGAACAAACAGACAGATAGACGGGTGGACATAAAGACAGATAGACTCACGAACAGACAGACAGACATAAAGAAAGATGAATAGACAGACATACAGACACATAGACAGACAGGCTGGCTCTGAGCACAGTGTATGTCTCAGGAAGCTGCTATATTTACCGTTCAGCAGGAGATATATGAGAATATATGAGAACAGATAATATTCTGGAAGATGAAACAAATATCTGACATTATTGTTTTTCAAACATGATCCTTTCATCCATCTGACGTAGTAATTATAGATGGAGAATAGCTTGGCTTTGGGGATGGAAAGTCGCACTGTGTGTGTGTGTGTGTGTACGTGTGTGTGTGGTACTACTCTCCACACTAGCCTCCACACAGAAGGCACAGAGGCTTCCGGAGAGCTCGTCATATGTACTCCCAGTCTAAAATTGCTCCTCCGTGTCTGTCCATGAAGTCTTCTGTTTCACGCTGCTATTTGGACGAATCGGACTTGTGTCATCACTGGTCGTCATGGGAACGCAGCTTATACCGGGCCTCGATGATAAGAATTATAGACCGGGCAGCCAAGAGTACACGAAGTACTGTTAGATCCTTCTCAACCAAAAACTGACTGAAACACAAAACATTGTTTGCATTGATAGAATCCAAAGGAAATGATAAATGTAATAATGCTGCGAGCTTCTGTGAGCTGGGAATCACTCCAAAAAAATAAACAGCTTTAAAATTAAAATCATGACCAACTGGTTCTGTAGTAAATATTCTTTCTTTTAATTTTTCAGCCACGAGTACTGGAACTTGTTCAGTAATTGAACTAACTGAAATCTTCGCTGCAGGACTAAGACCACAGGGTCATCAACTTTGCTATTAGGCTGGAACTAAAGACTTTACTGACACTTAATGTCATGGTGTTTCCATCATGTGTCATTAAACAATGGCATTTCTCAGTCTGTCTATAGACTACATCTACAATCATAAGAAACCCCCAGTGACCAGATGATTTCTGGGTGGTGGACCTTTCTCAGCACTGCAATCACACTAATATGGTTATTGTTGTTGTTGGCATTTGTTTATGAAACATACCCTGTTAGCACAATGTGTGATAATCTTCCTCTAGTCATTTATCAGTGGACACTTTCAGATCACAGGAAGCTGTTAGCTTCAGATTTTTGGTTGGAGCACTACATTGACATTAAGGTGCTATTTAAGTATTAAGGTTAATTGACATTGAGATTTATTATTATTATTATTATTATTGTTATTTTTATTAGTATTATTATTGTTATGGTTATCATAATTATTATTATTAATGTTATTATTATAATTATTATAATTGTTATTGATATTATTATTGTTTATTATTGTTTATTATTATTATTATTATAATTATTGTTATTATTGTTATTGTTATTATTAGTAGTAGTAGTAGTATTATTATTGTTGTTATTATTATTATTATTATTATTATATTATTATTATTATTATTATTATTATTATATAGTTTCTTCACCTCTAATAAATGCTTTAAAAAGACCATTACAAATTTTTTTTTTGAGACAAAAACTGGGTACTCACCTACCAGAACTAAAGCCTTTGGTACTAGAACTAAAATGGTAATAATTTAACAGGAATATTTGGTACTGAAGGTGTCACTTTTGGTACTGGAACTATAAGCTGTGGTACTGAATCTCTCAGACCTTTGATATTTAAATGGAAATTTTGAATTTGATCAGTAACCTTTGGTACACTATATGGACAACAAATTAAGACACCCGTTCAGCCACGACAATTGCTAAGAGGTTTAAAGAATCTCCAGTGACCTGCACAGAGCCCTGACCTCAGCCCCACTGAACAGCTCTGGAATGAACTGGAACATCAATTGAGGCTTTCTTGACCAACATCAGTGCCCAGCCATACAAATGATTTTTTTAACTGAATGGGCACAAATTCCCACAGACATAATTATTATTATTATAATTTATTAGGATTTTAACGTCATGTTTTACACTCTTTGGTTACATTCATGACAAAAACAGTAGTTACTGGTTACACAAGGTTCATCATTTCACACGGTTGTATCAAACACAGTCATGGACAATTTTGTATCTCTAATTCACCTCACTTGCACATCTTTGGACTGTGGGAGGAAACTGGAGCACCCAAAGGAAACCCACGCAGACACGGGGAGAACATGCAAACTCCACACAGTAAGGACCCGGACCACCCCACTTAGGGATCGAACCTGCTGTGAGACAACAGTGCTACCCACTTAGCCACCGTGCCGCCCCAGACATCATTTAAAATGGGATGATTCGAAATAGGATGTCCAACAAGCTTATGTTCAGGTGTACAAATATTTTTGGTCATACAGAGTATTAGAAGCATTTCCCTTTATCCTGGAGGAGACAGGAATGCTGTGCATCTTTTATCCTTTCTTGGGCTTTGTTATTCAGGGTCAGTCTTGGACATGTCAAAGCTGTCAGTCAGGCTGGCAAAGCAGCGTCGGGCAGCGTTAATCAAACACTGCAAAATGCTCAGGCCCGAGCTTCATCTCCTACAGGAAGTAAAATCGATACTCGCTGAACACAGTCTTTCATAGACGCTTTGAGACAGCATGACTCACTTCCTGAGAATTCAGTTGTTCACACAATTGTTCGATCTGTTCACGTCAGCTGTAACATCAAATAGCGGTGAATGTACAGATGTATTGATTTATCAGCATGTTACAATCTTCTCTGAGGTGTAGAGAGGAGGAAGGTGTGCAGGTCAGCAAGGGTCATCATTTATGTACCAGCCTGGTGCTTCAAGGGTGTTATAAAGAATGTACAGATTATTTTAGTCTTACAGACTCTTTTATTTGCTTTCATTCCACAATTTAACAAGCAATTCTTGGCACTTTGGCACATTTTTATTGATTTAATAATTTTTTCAAGGAAAACCTGAATTGTCACCTTATGCTGAAAGGAAATTTCTCCATCTAGTCGGACATAATACCAGAATCACCAAAAAAACAACAACACTGGTCTGCTATGAATTAGAAGGTTGCTGATAATGGGGCGGCATGGTGGCTCGGTGGGTAGCACTGTCGCCTCACAGCAAGAAGGTCCTGGGTTCGATCCCCAGGTGGGGCGGTCCGGGTCCTATCTGTGCGGAGTTTGCATGTTCTCCCCGTGTCTGCGTGGGTTTCCTCCGGGAGCTCCGGTTTCCTCCCACAGTCCAAAAACATGCAGTCAGGTTAATTGGAGACACTGAATTGCCCTACAGGTGAATGGGTGTGTGTGTGTGTGTGTGTGTGTGTGTGTGTGTGTGTGTGTGTGTGTGTGTGTGTGTGTGTGTGTGTGTGTGTGTGTGTGTGTGTGTGTGTGTGTGTGTGTGTGTGTGTGTGTGTGTGTGTCTGCCCTGCGATGGACTGGCGCCCTGTCCAAGGTGTTACTGTGTGCCTTGCACCGATTGAAAAGCTGGGATAGGCACCCCCCCACGACCCTGATTGGATAAGCGGTTAAGAAAGTGAGTGAGTGAGTGTGTTGATAATGGTTTGACACTGTCCACAATCGAGCAAGCTTCACATTGCCATGGAATTAGATTATATATTGACAATAATCAATATATACAATATATATACAGTATATATATACAGTATATATACAGTATATATATGACAATAAAACTTGCTTGACTGTGGACTGTGTCTACTGGGTTTCAGCAGCTTTGAATTCATGGCAGCTCTTTTATATGGTTTTTGTGGTTCTGATTTATCATTTACATTTTCAGCTTTTAGCAGATGCTTTTATAGAAAGCAACTTGTTTGTTTGTTTATTAGGATTTTAACAAATATAAATATATCAAACACAGTCATGGACAATTCACCTCACTTGCATGTCAATGGACTGTGTGAGGAAACCGGAGCGTCTGGAGTAAACCCACGCAGACATGGGGTGAACATGCAGACTCCACACAGAAAGGACCCAGACTACCCCACCTGGCGATCGAACCCAGGACCTTCTTGCTATGAGGTGACAGTGCTACCCACTTAGCCACTGTGCCGCCCCCAAAGCAACTTACAATTCTGACTGAATACATTTTGAGCAACTGAGGGTTAAGGGTCTTGCTTTTAATGGGATCACGTAAGAGAGAGCATATAACCCCCATTCTGGCCTCCCTCCATTGGCTGCCCGTGCATTTCAGAGTACATTTTAAGATTCTGTTGTTTGTTTTTAAATCTTTAAATGGACTTGCCCCGCCTTACCTCGCTGAACTGCTCCATCTCCACACTTCTGCTCGGTGCCTCAGGTCAGCTGATCAGCTGCTCCTGGAGGTACCAAGGTCAAAGCGTAAGCTCAGAGGGGATAGAGCTTTTTCAATCGCTGCCCCTAAATTATGGAACAACCTACCACTCCATATTAGACAGGCCTCTTCACTGGCTATTTTTAAAACTAGTCTTAAAACCCATTTTTATTCCTTGGCTTTCAATCCAGCATGAGACTTTGCCCTTGTTTTATTTGCCTTATTAGTTTTTACCGTTTTATTTGTTTAATCTATTTCTTTTATTGTTTTTTATTGTTTTTATTTTCTCATTGTTTCTAGTGTTTGTTTTATGTTTTATAATTATCTATGTACAGCACTTTGTCACAGCTGTGGTTGTTTTTAAAGTGCTCTATAAATAAAGTTGAGTTGAGTTGAGTTGCTCAGGGGCCCAACAGTGGCAACCTGGCAGTAGTGAGGCTTGAACCTGCTACCTTCTGATTACTAGCCCAGATTATATAGGATAAGTCAGCTGTAGACCACCATTATCACTAATGAGGAGTAGGGGGGCCATGTCAAGTTACATGACATAACAAACATTATTATTATTAATATTATAAAACACACTCTGCAACCAGAGCTGGATTCTGAGTACCTCGTATCGAATCCAGCTCTGCTCTACCGGTTTGAGGCTGAGTGGCTGTATGAGCAACGATTGGCCGGTTGCTCAGTTGGGGGGTGGGACAAAGAACCGGATGTGGGTCTCTCTCTGTCAGAATGCGATTACGACCTCTGCCGGCTGATTAGAGGCGCCTGCACAGAGATGAGGAAGAGTGCCCCTAGGGTGTGTCTTTCCGCATGCAACGCTAGGTGGCGCCACACTCATCAATGTGTGGGTGGCAAAAATGCATCCGGCTGCTGCCCATGTTTCGGAGGGGATATGGGTTAGCTTCGATCTCCTCGGTCAGGGCAGAGTTCGGCATAGACAGAGAGGAAGCACGATGCAAATTGAACGATTGGATGTGCTAAAGGGAGAGAAAGAGGGGAAAAATTAAAAAATAAATAAATAAATAAATTTAAAAAAATAAAAATCCAAACAATAATAAGTTGGGGTGGCACAGTGGCTCAGTGGGTAGCACTGTCACCTCACAGAAAAAAGGGTCCTGGGTTCGATTCTCAGGTGGAAAGGTCCGGGTCATTTCTGTGTGGAGTTTGCATGTTCTCCCCGTTCTCCCACAGTACAAAGGCGTGCAAGTGAGGTGAATTGGAAATACAAAATTGTCCATGACTGTGTTTGATATAAACTTGTGAACTGATGGATTTTGTGTAATGAGTAACTACCGTTCCTGTCATGAATGTAACCAAAGTGTGAAAAACATGACGTTAAAATCCTAATAAAATAAAAGTAAATAAATAAATAATCAAAGTTATGATATGTGTTATTTCTGCCAAATAAGTATGTGTCCCAAGAATTCAGACACAGAAAAAGAACAGTGCTGGCAGGACATGCATGTCATATATAATCTAGTATTCTGGGTATATAGTGTGTGGAACGTGTGGCATTGTTAGCTAATATTCACATTAGAATTTCTCAGTTTCATGACACAGAATATTTGGTATTTTTTAATATTTTTGCATGACTATGAGGCAGTTTGATTGAGGCCAGTGATTGATGCGCGGGATGCTTTATGGAGCATAATCACATTAGCATCTAAATGAAATCCCACTGCTGGACCTTGTAATGGGATTTGATTTGCATTAACCATGCTTCCATATAAGAAGCCGTTATTTATCCGTTTACAACTGTGTTTGATCTGCTTTTTGGAGCAGCTTCAGTGTAAGCTTAAAGAAATGTGTGACTTTGGAACACATGATGTGTCCTGAGAGGCGTATAAGTTCCAAAACATATGGAACCGTGCTCTTCACAGACAAACAGTGGCTGTAACAGGGGTCATAATGTAGATCTCAGTGACTTTTAACTTTCCAACAACCAACAAGTCTGTCAAATTCATGACTATTAACCCTATAAAGCCTAAACTACCAAATAATTGCATGACCTTTTAAAAACTGGAGTGTTTATGTGACCTTCTGTCAAAAACAAAAAGACTTTGCATATACACTGATCAGCTATAACATTAAAACCACCTCCTTGATTCTACACTCACATCTGTTTCTCTGCATGCTTTGTTAGCCCCCTTTCATGCTGTTCTTCAATGGGCAGGACCCTTACAGGACCACTACAGAGTAGGTATTATTTGGGTGGTGGATGATTCTCAGCACTGCAGTGACACTGACATGGTGGTGGTGTGTTAGTGTGTATTGTGCTAGTATGAGTAGATAAGACACAGCAATGCACCTCACTGTCACTGCTGGACTGAGAATAGTCCACCAACCAAAAACATCCAGCCAACAGCGCCCTGTGGGCAGCGTCCTGTGACCACTGATGAAGGTCTAGAAGATGACCAACTCAAACAGCAGCAATAGATGAGCGATCGTCTCTGACTTTACATCTACAAGGTGGACCAACTAGGTAGGAGTGTCTAATAGAGTACACGGTATTTAAAAACTTCAGCAGTGCTGCTGTGTCTGATAGACTTATACCAGCACAACACACACTAACACACCAACACCATGTCATTATCATGGACTGGCAACTTGTCTGAGGTGTTTGCTGCCTTTCGCCCAATGAATCAGACCCACCGCAACCCTGACCAGGATAAAGCGGTGAACGAATGAATTAATGATTTTCTCCAAAAACATTCAGAAGTTTGCCCTGAGCAGTGAATATGTGAGTGAGGGAGTAAATGTGTGAGTGGTGCCTTAAATAAATAAACAAAAACCTCATCCCTCACAGGTCAAGTGTAAAACCACAGAAGCAATATTTCTGACATTGAGCATGTACTGACTAAGTGAAAAACTGTGTACATTTAATTTTTCGTTGAACCGGTTCTTTTACTTTTCTCACCCCATGACCCGGTGCCGGCCCACCTCGCTGAGTTATTCACTTTGGGTACCAGTGAGTCATTAAAATGATTCAGCACTGGATTGTGGGGTTTTCTAGTTGACTGAGTACATTACTCCCTGTGTAAGGACTCGCTCAGGTGTCTGCTGACCGATCTGACCTCTTTTCTTCCTGTAGTCCCAAATGCATCAGATACACTTCACTGGGCAGGAGGCATGTCTGGACCGAGCAGAGTACAGAACCTGAGGGTGAAGGATAAAGTAGCGTCTGGTGATTTACAGCGACTGCACCTAGCTGGAAGAAATAAAGCAGGATGTTTACAGAAGTGCAGGTGCAATCTTCTTACAGCTGTGTTTTTTCGTGTGGAAAATGTGATGGGACGAAAATGACCAACAATCCAAACTGTCTGAATAAAATAGCTGTAAAATTTTGCAACAGTTTGAAAAGAAAATGCAAAAAGGCAATTTAGTGAAAGTGAGTAGACATGAATCATCAGAATAGTTGAAAAGATTGAAGGAGGCCGAGAGGTTTACAATATATGGAAAATCAGACTGAACCCCAGATATCTGATGCCTCAGAAATAATACATACGTTTGCAAGAAACATATATGCAGTAAAGAGATCTCTTTATGAGTTCTGCATCTTTTCTGTGACTAAATGGGACACACATGCTGTACAACCCCAAATCCGTAAAAGTTGGGACAGTATGGAAAATGCAGTCTTCCTTACTGTTACTTTGACCTTTATTTGATTGCAGACAGTTTGAACCTGAGATATTTCATGTTTTATCTGCTCAACTTCATTTCATTTGTTAATAAACCTCCATTCCTTCATTTCAGGCCTGCAACACATTCCAAAAAAAGTTGGGACGGGGGCAATTTAGGGCTAGTAATGAGGTAAAAAAAATGATGTGATTCCAAACAGGTGATGTCAACAGATAATTGTAATCATGGTTTGGAGTCTTTGATGAGCAAAGATGATCAGAGGATCCAGTTTGTCAACAAATGCGTGAGAAAGTTATTAAAATCTTTAAAAACAATGAACCTCAACGCAAGATTGGAAGGGATTTGCATATTTCTCCCTCTACAGTGCATAATATCGTTAAACAATCCAAGGAATCGGGAGGAATTTCAGTGTGTAAAGGGCAAGGGTGCAAGCTTAAGCTGAACACTTGTGATCTTCAATCCCTCAGACGGCACTGCACCAAGAACCGCCGCTCAACAATAGCTGATATAAGCACATGAGCAAGGGATTACTTTGATAGACCTTTGTCAGGCACTACAATACTGAGTTGCATGCACAAATTAAAAAAATTTAAAAATTTAAAACTCCAGCTGCGCTGCTGTGTCTGATCCACTCATACCAGCACAACACACACTAACACACCACCACCATGTCAGTGTGACTGCAGTGCTAAGAATGATCCACCACCCAAATAATACCTACTCTGTAGTGGTCCTGTGGGGGTCCTGACCATTAAAGAACAGCATGAAAAGGGAGCTAACAAAGCATGCAGAGAGACAGATGGACTACAGTCAGTAATTGTAGAACTATAAAGTGTATATGGTAAGTGGAGCTGATAAAATGGACAGTAAGTGTAGAAACAAGGAGGTTGTTTTGGCTGATGTTATGGCTGATCAGTGTATAATAATATAATTACAAAATATTACAGAACTTTATACTAGACAATATAGACATGTAGAAATTGTTTTTTTGGACAAAAATATGTGAACAGCAGCAGGCAGAAATGATCCCCAGACATACATGACATGACATACGGCTCATATGTCTGTACATCTCTGACTTCAACTGAAAGTGAAATGTAGATAAAAATAACCAGAATGTCTCCTGAGATAGCAAAGAGCAAAAAAAGAGCAAAATAATGTTTACCATGGATATACTCCACTTTTTACCTTTTTGATATCTCCAAAAAACCAAGAAATACAAGAAACAAATTCTCTATTCGTATCGTATCAACATGTGATGTTTGTAAGTGGAAACACAGCACTGAGCCATCAGGAGCGCTGGATCTGACTTGGGTCGAAGATGCACAGCTGGACGAGCCGTGCTAAATCCATTGCTTTTTATTCTCGCCGCGTCTCGGCACGAACTCCATCTTTGTGTGGACTGCAGGAGTGACAGGTCTGACCTTTATACTTGTTTGCTCAACATGTGTGTTCCCTCATGGTCATGACGCACCACCCAGCCAGTGTTAATTTTGACCGCAAATTTTGATTTAGTTTTAGTCATAGTCTTTTGACTAAAATGTAATTTAGTTTTAGTCATAATTTAGTCATCTGAATTGTTTTAGTTTTAGTCTAGTTTTATTCGACTAATTATCATAAGAATATAGTCAACTAAATCTACAGTCAATTCAATTGACTAAAATACATGCTTGTTTGTTTGTTTATTAGGATTTTAACATCATGTTTTTACACATTGGTTACATTCATGACAGGAACGGTAGTTACTCATTACACAAGTTTATTCGATTCTCAAGATTATATCGAACACAGTCATGGACAAATTTAGTATCTTCAATTCACCTCACTTGCACGTCTTTGGACTGTGGGAGGAAACCGGAGCTCCCAGAGGAAACTCACGCTGACACGGGGAGAACATGCAAAATCCACACAGAAAGGACCCGGACCGCCCCACCTGGGGTTCGAACCCAGGACATTCTTGCTGTGAGGCGACAGTGTTACCCACTTAGCCATCGTGCCACCCTAAAATACATATAAAGGGTGTAAAATGTAAATGCTTTTTCATCAGTTCCCTTAAATTATTTAAGTCATTATATACACTTACTCAAAATGAAGCATTTTTAACCAGTTATGGAATATTATTATTGTTCGAATGTGCAATACACACAAAACCAGATTTAACTTATTTTAAACATCTTTATTTACCTGACCTTGCTTATTGAGCATAACAATAACAAAATATTAATGACCAGTAGGCCTGCTCTGCCTGAAAAATATATGCATTGTTCATAACAAATTGCATATTTCATTCTTTATAAAACTGGGTACCATAAGAGCAGCAGTGCCATTATGTTGCCATTATACTGCCAGCGGTGCCAGATGTCGTTTCAGATTTGTTGTGTTTTTACCCGAGATCGTCGCCCCACATGGTTTACACATCGTCTTGTTTTTCACGACGTCAACTGAGAAATGTGTCCATATATCAACTCTCCTCTTTCTCCCTGTTGACATTGTGGAGTTAATCTAGTTCCATGAGTAAAGACAGTTCACAGGCTAGTCTGGTCTTCCCGGGTTTAGATCAAATGTGTGCGAGTGTGCTCTTAGCACCGTACTGCAAAAGATTAGTACTGATTGGATGGCTAATCGGCTTGTCCCGCCCCTCCTCATACGCTAAAGTAGTTATGATTGGATCTCTTTCTAACTTGTCCCTCCCTTCCACAAAACTAAATCAGTTCTGATTGGATGTCGTCCCTGCCAAACATTTTCGTCTCGTTTTTATTCGTTGACGAAAGTGTCGATTCTTTTCGTCATAGTTTTTATCCTTTTATGTAGTTTTTATTTAGTTATCGTCTCGTTTTCGTCATGAAAAAAAAGGTTCGTTGACGAAAACTATGAGGAAAATCATTCGTCAACGAAATTAACACTGCACCCAGCTGACGTTTACAGATTTGGGTGATAATGGGCTGGTTTAGCCATGGCAGGTGAAAAAATGGGGACAGGAATGTTTTTTTTCTTTTGTTCTGTTTGGGTCACAGTGACCCACATTCAGCAGTATTACAAAGATCTGGGCGGTTGTAAATTCCTTTATGTTTCAGTCTGGGAAACCTCTTTTGACAAAATTTTGGAACATGACTGATGATTCCCTTTTGTTGAGCAGGTGGCATTTGTAAAGTCGGGCACTGATGTTTGGTGTGTAGACCTGGTTTGCAGTCAGCATTTAAATTTATCCCACAAGGTGTTGCATGGGTCATGGTCAGGGCTCCATGCAGGCCAGTCTAATCTGTTACACACATTTGAGAATGAGCAAACAGAAAGGGACGTTCTCCAAATTGGAAGTACACAATTTTCCTTGTCTCTTTATGCTGTGGAATTAGGATTTCACTTTACTAGAATAATGGTGTCCAGTTCAACACACAGATCCCGAAAATGGAACCTGATACCAAAAAATGAGTTTAAGTTTTACTTCTGATTAGCAATTCATTTCATGACACTCCAAAATACATGCTACTATACCAACAACCCTAACGGTACATATTTAGTTCCATTAAGGTTATTATATTTACATTAATAGCATTCAGCCGACATTTAATACGGAGCAACTGTCACTAAATACAATATGCAGCCTGCCAATCACTAGTCCGGTATTTCACCTTTACCACTGCCCATGTCAGGGGCATTGACCCCCCACCCCCCCAAGCGCAACACAAGCAAAGGCTATTTTTTTTAGTATTATCTCTGTACCAGTCACAAAAACACGTTTTGCTGTTCAGTGTAAAGTTATTTCTTTGCTTATTTCTGATTGGCTCTTTGAGTCATATAAAACTGGCAGAGTGCTTCGAGCAGCTCAGTAGAGCAGACATGTTCTGCCAGTGTGAACAGGAGAGGCGATTACATATCATGGCAATGTAAAACACTTCTTTGAGTTTAAACTCACTTCCACATGGTAACGTTTGCTTAATGTAGTGATTACCTACTTTTAATATATGTTTTAATTATTTTATTAGCATTAGCTGCTAGTCAGTAGCAGCTAATATATTAAGTTAACTTTACTTGATACCTTTTTGTATGTTTTTTTATGTGAACTTTGCATTTAATAAACATACATTGTAGGAAAATCCACTAATCAAGCCCTGAATAAAATTCTGGCTTTAAAAATAGCCCCAGGCCGTTCAGGTGGCGCAGCGGTAAAAAGAAACGCGCTGCAACCAGGGCTGGATTCTGAGAAGCGTCGTATCGAATCCAGCCTTGCTTTACCGGTTCGAAGCTGAGTGGCTATATGAGCAACGATTGGCCGGTTGCTCATGTGGGGGGTGGGACAAAGAACCGGATGTGGGTCTCTCTCTGTCAGAATGCGGTTGCGTTCTCTGCCGGCTGATTGGAGGCGCTTACACAGAGATGGGAGGGGGTGCACTTAGGGTGTGTCTCTCCGCATGCAACGCTAGGTGGCGCCAAACTCGTCAATGTGTGGGTGGCAAAGATGCATCTGGCTGCTGCTCGTGTTTCAGAGGGGATACGGGTTAGCTTCAATCACCTCCGTCAGGGCAGGGTTCGGCATAGACAGAGAGGAAGCACGATGCTAATTGAACAATTGGATGCGCTAAAAAGGGGAGAAAAATGGGTTAAAAATTAATTAAAAAAAAAAAAAAAAAAAAAAAAAGAATAGCCACAGTAAAGCAGTTCAGAACAGGGGCTGGCCCATGTATTATATTGACACAGGTATTCACCAATCTCTACTAGACAGTCACTGCAGACACGAGTAAAGGTCAGGTGATTTCCTCTGGTGAGGAAATTGACTTATCCTGAAGTTCCTTTCCAAATGCCCAAAGTCCTGTATGGATGTCTGTGTAAATGGTAGCATTAAGCAGCCTAGAAAGCTGACCAGGACATTGGATGACTTGTCAGGAAATATCCAAATTACTTACAAAGCTATCCAAATTTAGTACTGTTTCAGCATTTAGCAGACGCTCTTATCCAGTGTGACTTACAGAAGAGCTTCCACAGTAAACATTTCATACTCTAGTTTAAGCAGACAACAGTCCAAGGAGCAAAGAATACAAATCTGCTGAAACCCTGTAAGAAGTAAGTTTTTTAATAGGATGCTAAAGAAAGTAAATGCATGTTACTGCTCAGCATGAATCGTCTGTTGAAGACTGTGAGAGACTCAGATGTTCGAACAAACAGGGGAAGTACATTCCACCACTTGGGTTCCAGTACAGAAAAGAGCCTTGATGCTCGTCTTCCTTGAGTTCTGGGTGGATCAAAATGAGTGAGACTAGTGGCTCGGCGGTTGTACAGTTCAGCTGAGATCACAGTCCAGGCCACTTAAAAACTGGAAATCCTGAAAATGATCCTTTTCAATTCATTTCCCTCAGTAATTTTGATTTTTTTTTTTATTCCCAGTCATTTGTGCAGCAATATCTCCTCCTAATCATTTTTTATATTCTTGATTAAAGTTAATTCCCTGTGAGGCTCTCCGGCCTGAACGATCTTTTCTGTTCAGCACTCACCCAGACATAAAAAAGTCTTTCTGTGACACACTGAATTCATTTCTAGCCTTTTCTCCCTCTTTGGATAATTACTTGTATTTTCAGGACCTACAGGGTCTCATTCTTTAGTTGTTTCAGTTTTAACATCAGCAAAATTGGTTTTACTTTCTACTTTTTAACATTTAGGTTTTAGGGACCACAGGGACTTCTGTCGTCCGTTTGTGGTGCATGAACGATGATTCACGTTCAGAGTTAATACAGACTCTACATAATTCTGTGCTCAGACTTTTAAAAAGCAGACTGATACTGAATATTGATGACGTTTTATTACTGTTGTAATTTAGGGATGATTAAACTTTTAAAGATAGAACTCAAAGTTGAAATTACCACATAAATAAGGTGTCACAGTTGCAAATTCTCTTTTTGAACTGAAATTAAACTCAACAGCCCAATCTTTACAAAAGAGGCTGTTTACTCTTATGTCTTGTAACCATTGTTAGGGCTCAATATTTTGTGACCTACCACAACTCCCTCACTTATGGACTCAAAATTTCTGCGCCCCTAAACTCCAGGGCGAGGAAAGGTTGAAAAAGTGCGTGCTCTGCTGTCAGCATGAGGTGTCTGAATAGCTGTCTGTGAGAACCCATCACTCGCAGCTGAAAAGAAACATCTGTTTACTGCACATGTGTTAGAGGGGGAACAAAAAACAAGAAAAAACCTGTTGTTTAAAACCTTGCTTTTGTTTCTTTATCTATGCTTGTGGTGTTAATTTTTCAGCGTCACCATTTCAACCCCCAAAAAAATTTATTTCTTCTGCACAGTGGTTCTGATTTTTATTAAATAAAAAAGGTAACTGGAACTGAAATCACTATGTTTCTTAAGATCATGGTTTGAATTACAGGGAGGATGGGGGGGGGGGGGGGGGATGCCACACACTAACACACCACCACCTGTGTCACTGCAGTGCTGAGAATGATCCACCACCTAAATAATACCTGCTCTGTAGTGGTCCTGACCATTGAAGAACAGGGTGAAAGCAGGTTAAAAATGTATGCAGAGAAACAGATTATTGTAATTGTAGAACTACAAAGTGCTTCTATATGGTAAGTGGAGCTGATAAAATGGACAGTGAGTGTAGAAACAAGGAGGTGGTTTTAATGTTATGGCTAAACAGTGTATTTATGTATGTATAAAAAGACCCCGCTCATTGACACTGTACAATTCCCACTCTGCTTAAGATAGTAACAAGGATTCCCTCAAGGGGAAATAGCAAGTTGACACGGGTACATTAGAACTGACACTGGAACTAGTATGAAGTTCTTAGTATCCTCTTTCTATTCTCCTCCAGGGTGTGGATATCATTATCTGTCCACATACAGGGTTACAGAGTGCTAGCTTTCTTTATTATATTAGACAGTCAGCGCTTTCTCCGGTTTCTCCTGCACTACTGTATCCGTCTGCTTTTAGTCTCATGCCTCCCCCTCCAGCTAGAGGCTTTTGGGAAACCTGCATACTGACACTGGTTTCTTTATGAAGAGAGATGGGTGCAATGCAAGGGTTGAATTTCCAAACCTGGCGGATGTTTGTATGAGCAGCAGTCTGAAATACTTCTGAATAACACCAGTAAATGACACAAGCTGATTCAACCTGATTTTTTCTCTTTATTTATACTTATGCCATTTAGTTTGCTCCCACAGTTCAAAGACATACAAGTTAATAACCTAAACTTATGAGTCAAGAATGCAACCAAAGTGTGACCTTAAAACCCTAATAAATAATAAAAAAATAAAAAATCTGTTGATTCTGATGAAGCTACTACTGGTAGGGTAAGACACTTATCTATCACTTCACGTAATTTAGCTATTTTAAAAGACATTATGAAGTATTAGTAAGGAGCACGAGCAAATGATTCAGTTCATGGTTCAAACTTTAACTCAACCCCTGAGTGACCTGAACTCCTTTCATACATCTAGTAACACGCTGTGTAAAAGCACAACACAATCTAAAAGCTCAGACCTTTGTGCTTGTAGCCGGAAGGATACAAGAGAGAGATGAAAATCAAGTGGCCTTTTAACCTCTATAATGACACTTGAAGCACTTTGTCTTCATCTTATTCCCTACTTTAGCTTCTGAGCTAATTTGGCTGACACACTTGAATCACAGGAGCATTATGAAGCCCGTGGCCTTACTAAACTACCATTAACCCAAGTCCAGGATTAAAAAAATGAGGATACACATTTAGTCACTGCAATTTATACAAGTTCTTTGCTTTAGCTGTGGGCTGAGTTCAGACTCAGTTCAGTTCCTGTGCGTCTCAAGTGTTTTGTCTGGCTAAATGTCCCTATTTTTAATGCTAAATCATTTCATACCTCTGTCTCATTGGGGCTGGAGGTACAAGCAGCTGTGATATTGGATCCTTAAAAGTAATTAAACCCACATAAAAGCTGAGTGTTCTCCTTTACCATTAAGACACATGAGTGTTGAAATGTAGGCAAGTTCCCAACAGAAAAGGTGACTTTTTAATGATCATGGATGGACGTTATAATATACAGTACACTGATCAGCCATAACATTAAAACCACCTCCTTGTTTCAACACTTACTGTCCATTTTATCAGCTCCACTTACCATATAGAAGCACTTTGTAGTTCAACAATTACTGACTGTAGTCCACAGGACCACAACAGAGCAGGTGTTATTTGGGTGGTGGGTCATTCTCAGCACTGCAGTGACACTGACATGGTGGTGGTGTGTTAGTGTGTGTTGTGCTGGTATGAGTGGATAAGACACAGCAGCGCTGCTGGAGTTTTTACACCTCACTGTCACTGCTGGACTAAGAATAGTCCACCAACCAAAAATATCCGTCCAACAGCGCCCCATGGGCAGCGTCCTGTGACCACTGATGAAGGTCTAGAAGATGACCAACTCAAACAGCAGCAATAGACGAGCGATCGTCTCTGACCTTACATCTACAAGGTGGATCAACTAGGTAGGAGTGTCTAATAGAGTGGACAGTGAGTGGACACGGTATTTAAAAACTCCAGCAGCGCTGCTGTGTCTGATCCACTCATACCAGCACAACACACACTAACACACCACCACCATGTCATTGTCACTGCAGTGCTGAGAATGATCCACCACCCAAATAATACCTGCTCTGTGGTGGTCCTGTAGGGGTCCTGACCATTGAAGAACAGGGTGAAAGCAGGTTAAAAAGCATGTAGAGAAACAGATGGACTACAGTCAGTAATTGTAGAACTACAAAGTGCTTCTATATGGTAAGTGGAGTTGATAAAATGGACAGTGAGTTTAGAAACAAGGAGGTGGTTTTAATGTTATGGCTAATCGATGTAGCTCTAAATGGACAGCTTAAATTGTACATTTATGTATTCATTCATTGTTTTACCACCACTTTCACTGGGCGAAAGGCAAGAAACACCCTGGACAGGTCGCCAGTCCATTACAGGGCAAACACACACACAAACTCATTCATGTCTTTGGGCTGTGGGAGGAAACCAGAGCTCCTGGAGGAAACCCACAGATATGGGGAGAACTTGTAAACTCCACACAGAAAGGACCCAACCCGTTTCACCTTGTAATCAAACCCAGGCCCTTCTTACTGTGAGGTGACAGTGCTACCCACGAGCCACCGTTCCACCACAGCTCTGAATGTGCCTGACCCAATGTAATCATGTTAGATGCTAATCAACACAACAAACGTTAATCACAGTGACATTAGATCCAACTTTAAACTCCACAAAAATCTAATGGAATTGATTTGTTCCTTCGTTTGTGTTTGTTTGGAGACACCATCAGAACTTGTTAGAGGAACTGATACTGGTGCAATAAGGAACCAGCAGAACAGCAGCAATAAAGAAAGAATCAATAGCCAAACTTAGTTGAGATTTTTTCAGCCATTTCTTCAGCTACTGTGTAATCAGAAAGTAACCAGAATGCAGCATTATAGAGTCGGTGATAGGTTACCATAGCAATATAAAGATGAAGCTTTATAAGAAAAAGAAATAATTTGTATTTCTGCAATGTATTTATATATATAGGTAGAGAAGTAGCTCTAAATGGACAGCTCAAATTGTTCATTTATTTTTTCATTTATTGTTTTACCACCGCTTTCACTGGACGAAAGGCAAGAAACACCCTGGACACGTGACCAGTCCATCACAGGGCAAACACGCACACATATTTGGACTGTGGGAGGAAACCGGAGCACCGGAAGGAAACCCACACAGACACTGAGAGAACATGCAAACTCCACACAGAAAGGGACCCAGGACCTTCTTGCTGTGAGGCGACAGTGATACCCACTTAGCCACCGTGCCGCCCCAGTGTCTCCTGGAGGAGCTCCCGGAGGAAACCCACACATACATGGGGAGAACATGCAAACTTCACACAGAAAGGTCCCAGACCACCCCACCTAGAGATCGAACCCAGGACCTTCTTGCTGTGAGGCGACAGTGCTACCCACTTGACAGCCACCGTCATGCCCGAATATTAATACAATAATTTGTATTCAATAATACAAAATGTGGCACCCCGCAGCAAGAAGGGCTTGGGTTTGATTCCTTGGCAGCCAGGCTCCTTTCTGTGTGAAGTTTGTATGTTCTCCCTGTGTCTAATTGGGTTTCCTCTGGGCGCTCTGGTTTCCTTCCACCAAAAACATGTAGTCAGGCCAACTGGAGCTACTTAATTGCCCTGTGAATGTGTGTGAATAAGTGTCTGTCTCCTAACTTTTGCTCAATGTATCAAACTCACTGCAATCCTGACCAGGATAAAACAGTGGGAAAAAAGACAATGAATGACTGAAGGTAATAATACGATATGCCAAAGAATTACACACATTGACCTTTATCCTACTTTTTAACAGTTTCAATTTGGCCATAATGGAACTGGAGTCTCCTCTGCTTCAGACTTGCCAGTCTGGGAGAATGAGGGTGAACACGTACCCCTCTGAGACAAAATTTAAATGTAGTCACTTTTTTTTCAAAGTGCAGTTCATTAGGCATTAAACTTGGAAGTGGTTTGGAAGTGGGTGCAAACTGCCTCTTTTCATATGCATAAAGCTTACAGATGCACAACATTGGCTCGTATTGTCTTTCCTTCCACCCAGTAAGCAGGGCCAATTATGCTTTCTTGGACTCCCGCCACTAATGGTAATGGCACTGTATGAGATTGAACTAGAAATCTTCTGCTGATGGGGTAAATGCTTTTGTGCTGTGCCCCTCAGGAGCCTCTGTGTACATTTTTGTTGTACAGATATAAGATTTTACATCTAAAAATGGTGGAGCGTGAAATAGCTTGTATACATGCATGACTTTTATTTATCTTTATTAAGATTTATTAGACTCGGAAAATTGTGTTTTTAGATGATTAGAACCAGGGCTGGCTCGATAACACATTTCATGTCCGATACCGATACTGCAAATTAAGTATTTGCCAATACCGATACCAATCTGATACCGTCATTTCTCCTCTCAAACAACTAAGCAGTAATAATAAATGTCTCAATAGTATAGTATATAGATAGATATAATTTATTTGTCATATATACATATACAGGAGTACAGTACAATGGAATTCTTTCTTTGCATATTCCAGCTTGTTTGGAAGCTGGGGTCAGAGCGCAGGGTCAGTCATCGTACGGCACCCACGTAGCAGACAGGGTTAAGGGCCTTGCTCAAGGACCCAACAGTGGCTGCATAGCAGAGCCTGGATTTGAACCACTAATCTTCCGGTTGATAGCTCAAAGCTCTACCCACTAGGCTACCACTGTCCCTACCACTGTCCCATGTCCCATCTCAATGCATCATGATTAAACTAGCTATCTAAATAACAATGCTCAGACTGTGAAACAAATATTCTAAAGGAATAAATATAGAACCTACAACATCACACTTATACAAAACTGCTGTTTTTATTTTTACTTTTACCCACAGAACATTTAGCAGCATTTTTGGTGTCACTTACGTTTGAGCTGTTGTTCACGTGAACTTTATGGCGTGGCGTCCAAAGTGTCTACAATTGGAAGATGTAGTCGTCAATCGTGATGGACCAATTAGAATTGACGCAGAGTTTGGTTGAAATTTTCTGTTAAAGTTCTGACACGTTTTTAGATCATTAAACCCTGCTGGATTTTGAAGAGAACATTTGTGGCTAAACAGGATGTTTTCATTTCTGAATGGCTGTTGCGGATGAGTTGTAGATCAGTGGCACATGTTAATGATGCCATCAAGATGCACCTTGTTACGGCAGTTGCTGAGTGAGCGATAAACGGCGCTCTGTTGGAATGTATCTTCGTGTGTTATTTGCTTTACACACAAACAATGGCCTTATTTACATTAAGTGTTGTTTACATTAAGTGTTATTTACATTAAGCAACAGTATCGGATCAGATTACACATTTTTTTCCTTCCGATATCCGATCCAGTGATTTGGGCCAATATGCCAGCCCTTATTAGAACCATAATGTTATCAATCCAGTTACAGGTATAAAGTATATAGATATTTGTGGATAAGGGCAGTAGTAGCCTAGCGAGTTAAAGGTACTGGACTAGTAATCGAAATGTCACTGGTTCAAGCCCCACCAATTTCAGGTTGCCACTCTTGGGCCCTTGAGCAAGGCCCTTAACCCTTAATTGCTTAGACTGTATCATGTCACAGTACTGTAAGTCGCTTTGGATACAAGCATCTGCTAAGTGTAGAAAATGTAAATGTAATGTAATGAATAAACTACAGGTGATTAGTTATAGTAAATTATTGATCTAACTTATTATACACAGTTGAGGTCAAAAGTTTACATACACTTGTAAGTAACTAAGTAACCATGTATGACATGGCAGTCTACAGATTTTGCAAAGGTTTCTGTCTGGTCTGTCTGGTCAAAACAACTTACAGCATCTTAAATTATTAATGTTGGTGTTGCAGAATGTTCTATAGTGAGCTTGTGTGGCATAATGCTAAGAGTCATGCTGCTGGTAACAACAGTGCTAGTGATTTCCGGGCGTTTGAATTCTGGGCTAGGATTGCATTTAATAACTGTGTCAAATTAAAAATGCAAACTCCACACCGTAAGGACCCAAACCACCCAACCAGGGAATCGAATCAATGACCTTCTTGTTGTGAGACTACAGTGCTACCCACCAAGCCATCATGATGCCTTGAGCTTGTTTAGCCACTTTTAATTTATAACAGAGCTTTTTTGAACATTATTTTTAATTTATACATCTGATCATTCAAATGAATTTATTCTCACAGCATAAGGTGACAATTTGGGATTTTTCCCTGCCCTGGAAAGAAAACAGTGTTCCATATACTTTTTAATAAGTGCAGTTAAACCAACCATATACTGTATATTGCTGGCACAGATAGTAACCAGCTGTATCTAATCATAATTAATAATGTGGAACAATAAAGTTACCACAAAGTTAAACGACATTACAGGATTTTCTAAACCAGCACATTAATAATCTCACTCAATGTACTGTTTGTATATTTTACCAAGTAGATTTTTGACAAACCCCATATAATTATATTAAAAAAAGAAAGAATTGAGATTGCAGGAGGGCTGTGACATTCAAGGTCCTTACAGATGTAAACTTCATTACTTCATAATATCACACTACTTTTATTGAATCAATAAATGAATGAATGAACAGGCACACAGACGTTACTGTCCACAATTAAGCTTTGTATCATAAGGTGCATGAGCTTGAGGGTGCTGACTTTGAAACAGGAGTTTCTTCATGGCAGCCTCTAAACTTTTGACAATCTAAAGCTTGTTTGACTGTGGTCAGTAACACTTGTGTTGTAGCAGCTTTTATTTCTCTCAGCGTAATGTAGGGCAGTTGTAGCCTAGTGGTTAGGGTACTGGACTAGTAATCAAAAGGTCACTGGTTCAAACCCCACCACTGCCAGGTTGTCACTGTTGGGCCCTTGAGAAAGGCCCTTAACCCTCAATTGCTTAGACAATATACTGTCACAGTATTGTAAGTCGCTTTGGATAAAAGCGTCAGGTGGCGCAGCGGTAAAAACACACGCTGGAACACCAGAGCTGGGATCTCGAATACATTATATTAAATCTCAGCTCTGCCTACCGGCTAGGCTAAGCAGCCACATGAACATCGATTGGCCTGTTGTTCAGATATATAGTAGATGGGATTAAGCCTGATAGGGTCTCCCTCTAATGCAATTACGACCTCTGCTGGCTGATTGATGGCGCCTGCACAGAGATGAGAAAAGAGTGTTCTTAGGGTGTGTCTCTCCATACACAGTACTGAGCTGTACTGCACTCGTCAAAGTGTAGGTGATAAGATGCATACGGCATGCTGCCCACGTGTCGGAGGGGGCATGGGTTAGCTTTGTTCCCCTCAATCAGAGCAGGGATCGGCATTGGTGGAGAGGAAGCATGACGCAATCGGGCAATTGGGCGGGCTAAAAAGGGAGAAAAAAGGGGAGAAAATGCATAAACAAAAAATATGAAAAAAAGCGTCAGCTAAATTCTAAAAATGTCAGTGTCAAATATTAGCAATTATTCACAGCAAGTATTCACACTACTTGATTATTACAACTTACTGATCCAGGACCAAGTGGGTCCTGATGAAGGACCAGTACAAAATCACAGCTCTGAAATTGCAGTTCGTAATGATGTTCCACTTACCATGTGATTAACAAACACCCATTTAGGATATGTGCAATTATTCACATTTAAGCAGAAAGTGGTTCTGCAGATTTATTTTCTAAATTATTGCTCGTAATCCATTTTACCACAAGTCTAAAGGTCAAAGCTCTTACTTGGAACAAGAAACAATAATTAAAAGATCATCAAATTATAATGTAATAACCCTGTTGCTTATTAAGAAAATAAGATCAAACATTCAGTTAACCAGAAAGTTTAGTCAGAAACTTTTCCCACATTATAAATTCAATAAAAATAATAATAAATTCTTCTGATTGTAAAACATGGTTAATTACAGATATCAGATGCGCAGCAGAAAATGCGGGGTTGTGGTTTTATTGTCTGCACGATAATCAGATTATTAAGACCTCTTCCAAAATGAGCAGATAAATAATGAACTATTTGGCATTCTTCACCACATTCAGCTTCACTCCCACAGATCGTTAGATTTAATGAAAATACACTAATTTGTGGCAATTTGTTGTTATTCTTCTGCTGGTGGGTTGCGAGCAAAATTTATTTATTTATATTTATTTATTTGTAAGATCATATCAGGAGAATTACATTTAACATACACTGATCAGCCATAACATTATGACCACCTCCTTGTTTCTACACACACTGTCCATTTAATCAGCTCCACTTACCATATAGAAGCACTTTGTAGTTCTACAATTACTGACTGTAGTCCATCTGTTTCTCTGCATGCTTTGTTAGCCCTCTTTCACCCTGTTCTTCAATGGTCAGAACTCTCACAGGACCACCACAGAGTAGGTATTATTTAGGTGGTGGATCATTCTCAGCACTGCAGTGACACTGACATGGTGGTGGTGTGTTAGTGTGTGTTGTGCTGGTATGAGTGGATCAGACACAGCAGAGCTGTTGGAGTTTTTAAATACCGTGTCCATTCACTGTCCACTCTATTAGACACTCCTACCTAGTTGGTCCACCTTGTAGATGTAAAGTCAGAGACGATCGCTCATCTGTTGCTGCTGTTTGAGTTGGTCATCTTCTAGACCTTCATCACTGGTCACAGGACGCTGCCCACAGGGCGCTGTTGGCTGGATATATTTTTGGTTGGTGGACTATTCTCAGTCCAGCAGTGACAGTGAGGTGTTTAAAAACTCCAGCAGCGCTGCTTTGTCTTAATCACTCATACCAGCACAACACACACTAACACACTGTCACCATGTCAGTGTTACTGCAGTGCTGAGAATGATCCACCACTTAAATAATACCTGCTCTGTGGTGGTCCTGTGGGGGTCCTGACCATTGAAGAACAGCATAAAAGGGGGCTAACAAAGCATGAAGAGACAGATGGACTACAGTCAGTAATTGTAAAACTACAAAGTGCTTCTATATGGTAAGTGGAGCTTTTATTTTATTCTAAAGAATCATATCAATCCATGACAAAAAAAGTTAATATTTTTTCCTCTTTCCTCCTGCACAAAATCACAGCTCTGAAAGGGCAGCAGGTTTCTAATGTTCTCACTGATGCTCCACTTGGTCTCCTCACAAAGCAGATGGATTTATTTTTTTTATTCAGGCCAGCAGACATGTGTGCTGTATACTGTAAACCTTTGTTTGGTTAAACCTTCTTCACGTAATTGGGCTCCTGATGAAAGAAATGGAACACAAAGCAGAAGCAGAGATTAACAGTGTCTGTCAGTCATCGGTGCTGTAAAATCTTACTGTGTGATTAGTCAGATCATAATCCTTCTCCACTCAGAGGAAGTGCTTCTGTTTATCGGTCGAGATTAATAGAACGCATCCAGCCAGGAACAGGATAAATCAAGAATCTGCAGGAAGAGGAACAAAGCAGGAACAGAAAACCTAATGAGAGAAGGTTCACATCCTCGTTTGAATAGCCATTGGATTCCCTAATGAGAAAAAAAAACATCCAGAGCCAACAAGCGGGTTTTCACTGGTAATGCCAAGTTCAGTATAGTCAAGACAAGACAAGTTGTCAGGTCGCTGTACAGTTCACACTACACAACTGGATCTCTTGTAATCGGGAGTCTTTCAAGTCGGTGTGTATTTCACAATACATGACTGATCGGTGATAGGGGGTTTCACACTACACCATCTATCACCAACTGGAATCGCAGGTGAGCTTCTCTGGTCTCTCAAACTATGTTTTGTCACGAAAACACACGCGAGAAGTGACGAGGGGTTTAATGATACCACGTCCAAAAATACACGTCAACAAGTAGCGAGCGATTAAAGTTTGTGCGCTGATGTGCAGCGTAAAATCAAGGAGAAAAAAATTAATGAGTGGATTTGGCAACACGACCAGCAGGGATTTTGTTCTGTAGCAAGTTGGAGGTTAATAAATATTTTTTTGTAATGCAGTGTTGGTATTATGGTTTGGCATGGACGATAAGCTTGTGTGTGTGATTATCCCCCTCACCACACTCATTGCCAGTCGCAACCGACTGATCCAGATATTCAACATGCTAGATATCTCTCCTCAGTCGCCGAGTGCTCGGTGAGCCGCTCGGATCGAGTTGTTGAGTAGTTCACACATAGCTATTGAGAGCCGAGTTTAGATTGCCGAGCGAACACCGAGTTGCTCCCGAGCTGCCACATCTAGCGGCGACCAGTCAGCGAGTGAAAATCAGGGCAAAAATCGTGTAGTGTAAACGAGGCATAATCAGACTCAGCTGGTCAGGTTGGTCAGATCTGATGATGAAATCAAAACAATTATATACTTACATCTCCACCATTCATTTCATTATCCATCTTTATCCTTGTCAGGGTGGCGATGACTTCTGCCACACCCTGGAAAGGGGCACTTGGGTGGCACAGCTGTAAAACACGCTAGCACAGCAGTGCTGACATCTCAAACTCAAGAATTCAAATCTCAGCTCTGATACCAGCAATCCAGGCGGCTATATGGACAATGATTGGCTCATCTGAGGCTTCATGACCTTGACATTGATGTGTGACTCTCCCTACGGGATACGGATCTCCATATGAACCCGCCTTGTAGACAACTACTGAACACTTGTTAGAGGGGACGTGTGTAGAAGAAGCGAAATGAAATCAGGTAATTGGATATGACTTGAAAAAAAAAACACACACACACACACACAGGTCACTACGGAGCCCCTTAGGGGTCACTAAGGAAAAAAAATATGTGAAGACAAAAACCGTACCCTCAGTTTAGTAAACCGTACGCACGGTTTAGTAATCCGTACCCTCGGTTTAGTAATCCGTACCCTCAGTTTAGTAATCCGTACGCACGGTTTAGTAATCCGTACCCTCGGTTTAGTAATCCGTACTCTCGGTTTAGTAATCCGTACCCTCGGTTTAGTAATCCGTACCCTCAGTTTAGTAAACTGTACTCTTAGTTTAAAGTCCGTCCGCGGTCACGCTACAAGTTTTACTGTGCGCCTAAACCCCGTTTTACGGTAATACAGTTGCGAAGCATTGAAGAGGATAAAGCATCTTTTTACAGCTTAATATACTTAATATACTATATATTAGATATAATATATAGAATACATTTCAGACATTTTTACTGTAGTAATCTGGGGTGATGGGATAGCAAACTTATTAAAAAGTCAAATCAAAATCTTATCAAATGCCACCCACACAATCATAAATAACACGAGTGCTCATCTTGTGATTTTGAGACTATTTTACCATAGGAATTTAGAATAATAGGATTGCAAACAAACGTAAAGTGAAATGTACAGAATAAATGAGCCTCATAAAGTCAGTAGGTAGAAGCAGAAGTATTCTTCAAGAGTAAGGGGCTCCGTAGTAAAATTATGCAAATGGTTAATTTTAAAATTCCATTAAAACAAGTCGAATTGCTATAGACCAATTTTAAAGGTCTAATTAAATAAGCAAATCAAATTATTATCAATTCACCGCATCAGACTCTTGAAGAATACTTCAACTTCTACTTACTGACTTTATGAGGCTCATTTATTCTGTACATTTCACTTTACGTTTGTTTGCAATCCTATTATTCTAAATTCCTATGGTAAAATAGTCTCAAAATCACAAGATGAGTACTCGTGTTATTTATGATTGTGTGGGTGGCATTTGATAAGATTTTGATTTGACTTTTTAATAAGTTTGCTATCCCATCACCCCAGCTGTAAAAAGATGCTTTATTCTCTTCAATGCTTCGCAACTGTATTACCGTAAAACGGGGTGTGGGCGCACAGTAAAACTTGTAGCGTGACCGCGGACGGACTTTAAACTAAGAGTACAGTTTACTAAACTGAGGGTACGGATTACTAAACCGAGGGTACGGATTACTAAACCGAGAGTACGGATTACTAAACCGAGGGTACGGATTACTAAACTGAGGGTACGGATTACTAAACCGTGCGTACGGATTACTAAACTGAGGGTACGGATTACTAAACCGAGGGTACGGATTACTAAACCGAGAGTACGGATTACTAAACCGAGGGTACGGATTACTAAACCGTGCGTACGGATTACTAAACTGAGGGTACGGATTACTAAACCGAGGGTACGGATTACTAAACCGTGCGTACGGTTTACTAAACTGAGGGTACGGTTTTTGTCTTCACATATTTTTTTTCCTTAGTGACCCCTAAGGGGCTCCGTAGGTCACCAATCCATCAGTGATAATAAAATAATTGAATGTGTTGTAAATTATTTACACGTTTTGTGTTTAATAAATTAGATGTTAAAAAATCATTAATCCCAGCAGCAGATTTTAAATATTAATATCTATATATTGTACATGGAATAATTATTTATTCACTTCTGTTTCATGATGGATAATGTAATCTCATGACATGACTGCAGAAAAAAAAACTAGGAAGTTGAGCGTGTAACAGCTGAAAGTGGGACTGGAACCATTAATAACAACTGCTGGAAAAGCATCCATTCCATCCTGCTTTCACTAAGAGAGTGATCCACCCATCAAAAATACACTAAAATTTTATTTTCACGTTTTACCACCAGGGTGGCTCAGTGGGTAGCACTGTCGCCTTACAGCAAAAAGGTCCTGGGTTCAATCCCCAGGCGGGGTGGTCCGGTCCGGGTCCCCTCTGTGTGGAGTTTGCATGTTCTCCCCATGTCTGCGTGGGTTTCCTCCCGGAGCTCCGGTTTTCTCCCACAGTCCATAAACATGCAGTCAGGTTAATTGGAGACACTGAATTGCCCTATAGGTGAATGGGTGTGTGTATGTATGTGTGTGTGTGTGTGTCTGCCTTGCAATGGACTGGCGCCCCATCCAGGGTGTTACTGTGTGCCTTGCGCCCATTGAAAAGCTGGAATAGGCTCCAGCACCCCCTGTGACCCTGATTAGATAAGTGGTTAAGAAAGTGAGTGAGTGAGTGAGTGAGTGAGTCTTACCACCGTTATCTTGGTCAGGGTGACAGTGATTCTGATTTCTCCAGGATCACAGGGAGCAATGCAGTAACAGACCCCGGACAGGACAGTTCCCTCCCTCAGACACAGCCAATCATGTCTGTATGTGGATGCCCAACTGACCAATTAGCACCACTAGAGATTCAAACCCTGGCTAGCAGAATTTACCAGTGCGCCACCTCAGTGTTCACTAACAATTATTAATACAAAAAGAACATTATGTAAACCTACCTGCAGGACTCACAGAAAATATTTAGATGTTACCTAATCCCTTTCACTTCTGTCAAAATATTTCATAGATCTGTTTAGATCTCTGTTAAATCTCTCAAATTGTCTGAAATCAAGACAGTAAAGACACCAGAGAGCCAATAAATAAAAATAAAGAGTGAAAAACAGTGGCTGTTATTGCCAATCATTGTGGGAGTATATACTGTATAATCGTAAGTGCTAGGCTGTGAGAATGTGTTTGTAGGAACCTGCAACACGTATGTGGTGGGTGTCTTCTCATTTTTTTAGCCTCACAGCAGGAAACTCTTTCTGCTATCGGCCTTTAAAGCATTGAGAAGTTTGCTAACAGACTGGCTGCGAGCAGACACCCCCCCGCTACGCTTTTGCACTAGCATTATGCAGATAGTACACTGAAGAACATTGTAGAACAAGTGTGAGTTTCAGAACATTGGCAGGTAATTGGCAAACTTGCTGCCTGCTTTCAGGCCATTTAACTGCACTTTAAAAATACATGGAGCAGTGGTCTTTTACCAAGATCAGGAAGGAAATTCATAATGTCACCTTATAATAGAGGGAATTATTTTGAATAATTGGATGTAATTCTTGAACCACCCAAAAACAACTAGTTTGCCATGAATAAGAAGCTGCATGAACATGTGGCACAGTCTGGTGTCAAGTAACCTTAGCAAGGAGGCCACTCTTTTATTTACTTTGTAATGGGTGCAGTCAACTCTATTAATATGAGCACAAAGAATTCACCAGCTATTATTACTCAAAATGTCTAACAAGGAATTTGGAGGCCATGACACAAAGGTAAATGACATAACAGAACTTTTGGCAACACCAAATAAATAAATAATTCAAGTTGATTTATGTGTAGTTATAACCCAGCAAATAGTCACAAAAAACAATGTGTAAAAATTAATGAATTTTTCACTATTACTGCAGGACGAAGCTGAGTACGATGTTCTGGGGCGTCTTGTATGCTGCCCAGAAGAACCGGGCTTACCTGTATGCTGAGCCTTTCTCAACAGCCAATCAGCAGTGTAAGGAATACACTTCTTTTTGTTTATGCATTATCTCCCCTTTTTCTCCCTTTTTAGCGCGTCCAATTGCCTGATTGCATCATGCTTCCTCTCCACCAATGCCAATCTCTGCTCTGATTGAGAAGAACGAAGCTAACCAACGCCCCCTCCGACACATGGGCAGCAGCCGTATGCATCTTGTCACCTACACTTTGACGAGTGCAGTGCAGCTCAGCACTGTGTATGGAGAGACACACCCTGAGAGCACTCTTTTCTCATCTCTGTGCAGGCGCCATCAATCAGCCAGCAGATGTCATAATTGCATTAGTTATGAGAGAGGCCCTATTCGGCTTAATCCCACCCCTATCTGAACAACAGGCCAGTCGTTGTTCATGTGGCCGCTCAGCTCAAACGGCAGGCAGAGTTGAAATTTGATACGATGTAATTGAGATCCCAGCTCTGGTTCCTTGTGTTTTTACCACTGCGCCACCTGAGTGGCAAATACACTTTTTTTTTAAGTGGACAGAAAACTTGGGACTAAATAATGCCTGGTGCTTTGCAGAACAGACATATTGCTGTAAAGTCACTCACTCTTACTTTCTTAACTGCTTATCCAATCAGGGTTGCTTTTGGGAGCTGGAGCCTATCCCAGCTTTTCAATGGGCGCAAGTCACACAGTAACACCCTGGTCCATCACAGGGCATATTGCTGTAAACTGTTGGGGTAAATCTATATGACATTGCAAGCAAACATGGCTTCAGCGTCCAAGCAGAGTTTTAGAACAGAAGCACTAATTGAAAGTCAGACACATAAAAATGTAAAGTTTAATCCCCTAGCAAACCAGCGCTGAGATTCTGAACACCTTGGTTCGAATCTTGGCTCTGCTACCGGTCGGCTGGGTGTCATTATGAGGGCAGAATTGGCAGTGCCTGCAGTGGACAAAATTGGCCACTAGTCTGCTGGGTGGTAAAAGGTCGGACTTAGTGGGTGGAGTCTTCAAACTCTGTGTAAGGACCCTGGTTAGCAGACCGAGGCACCTGTGCAGAATGGATGAGTCTCATATGCGAATCCCCAACAGCTGAAGACTAATTGGCTACGCTAAATCGGTCTGAAGAAATGCATAAATAAATAAGCGCTGCTTGAGTTTTTAAATACCATGTCCACTCTATTAGACACTCCTACCTAGTTGGTGCAGCTTGTAGATGTAAAGTCAGAGACGATCGCTCATCTATTGCTGCTGTTTGAGTTGGTCATCTTCTAGACCTTCATCACTGGTCACAGGACACTGCCAACAGGGAACTGTTGGCTGGATATATTTTTGGTTGGTGGACAATTCTCAGTCCAGCAGTGACAGTGAGGTGTTTAAAAACTCCAGCAGCGCTGCTGTGTCTTAATCACTCACACCAGCTCAACACACACTAACACACCACCACCATGTTAATGTCACTGCAGGGCTGAGAATGATCCACCACCCAAATAATACCTACTCTGTAGTGGTCAGGGGAGAGTCCTGACCATTGAAGAGCAGCATGAAAGCACCTGCTGCACTTCCTCCCATTTTCATCTCAATCTGCAAGCTTTATCACCCAGATTCTATTTTAGTACAACAAATACAGCCTAATTACAGCAAATATAATCTCAGAAATGATAGATAATGAATATGTTTTTAACAACATGCTCACAGTTGACCAGGGTGAGCCTGGAGGAAAAAGCTATTTATAAAAGTTATTAATGTCATTCAGCCTCAGGGGGGGAAATAATGCAAAATCAGAGGCACAATTAGTATGAATGAATCTAATCTGCTTTGCTTCAGTCATTATGAATCGATTTTAGGCCAGTCATTTAATTTTAGTGCTGGTAAAAATGGAACCTTTAATTTCTTCTATTGCAACAGCCCCAATTTCCATTATTTATGACTCTGCATTTATTTCATTGCAGTGGCTTTTATAGGTAAAGTGTCGCTGACTCAGGTTTGTGGCAATCTATTAAAAATCTATTGCTGTTCTTTGTATAAATTATACATGACGGTGGACCTGCATACAAAGCCTGATCTGTAAAGACATGGTTTAATAAGTTTGTCATGGAGGGACGTCAGTGACCTGCACAGAACCCTGACCTCAGCCCCAGTAAACATCTTTGGGATGAACTGGAACATCCATTGTGAGCCTTGCCTTCTTGTCCAAAATTAGTGCCTGACTTCATGACTAAATAGGCACAAATGTTTACACTCCAAACTCTTGTGAAATGCCGTTTAAGAAGAGTGACAACTGTTATAGCGGCACACACACACACACACACACACACACACACACACACACACACACACACACACACACACACACAGCAAGAAGGTCCAGTGTTCGAGTCCCAGGTGGAGCGGTCCGGGTCCTTTATGTGTGGAGTTTGCATGTTCTCTCTGTGTTTGCGTGGGTTTCCTCCGGGAGCTTCAGTTTCCTCCCACAGTCCAAAGACGTGCAAGTGAGGTGAACTGGAGATACAAAATTGTCCATGACTGTGTTTGACATCAAAAATTGAACTGATAAATCTTGTGTAACCAGTAACTACCGTTTCTGTCATGAATGTAACCAAAGTGTAAAACATGATGTTAAAATCCTAATATAATAAATAAAATGTTCCACCTGTACCCAGACAGAGAACAACAGCAATTGACTGGGACATTCGCAGCAGCTGTTGGTGCCCTGCCTCTAGTTAACACCAGTTCCACTATCATACTGGTGTAGCCAGAGGTCCTTAAGCCCCACATATCCTGGCAAATGACCAGAACCAAGGTGGAGATGGTTGCCAGGCAAGAGATGAAAATGTAGGGCGGACAGTGGGTACAATAAATTGTTGGCAGGATAGGTATACACTGACTCTCTGCATCATCTATCACCAACTTCAGGCATTAGATGATTCACCATGCTACCGATTTCTGATGCCAGTCTACCATGTAGTAGAACAAAGGAGTCAAAGTCTGACTTCCTCAAAAACTGGAGGCTTTACTGGGCAGAATGTGAGGCAATAGAATATAAAAGATGCTTTTGAGCATAGAGAGTTGAACAGCATTCAACTCTTGGATTGTGCTAGCCTTAGCACACATAAAACAGCACTAGTTCAACCAAAATTAGCACATAACACACAGATGGTAGATTGACAAAACAACTCAATATCTATGATCCCCCGTGAACACATTTGCATAGAAAATATGTACAACCAAGAGCGCCAACACGTTGGAGTCATCCCGCCAACGCTACACTATTCACACATTACATATAAAGGAACAAAAATACATCAGTTTATTTTAGCATTTATCAGTTTCTTTAGTCACATATTACATTAAATAAATCACTTCATTCATTCAGTTATCCAGTTTATTTGGCAGCAATGAACAACTTTGCTATTTATCCAATAATTTAATGGGGCATGAAGCCCTGCAATGGATCAACTCATCTATCAGTCCATTTATTCATCCATCCATCCATCCATCTATCCATCATCCATCTATTCATTCATCCATCAATCCATTTATTCATCCATCCATTCGTCCATCTATCATCCATTCATCCATACATCCGTCAATCAATCCATTTAGTCATCATGTCTATTATTGTACTTGTATGATGATTTTTAATAGAATTCTGTACTTACTGAATTATTTTTATTCTAAATACATGGTGTGTGTGTGTGTGTGTGTGTGTGTGTGTATGTGTGTTATTAAATGTGTATGAGAGATAATGAGGGAATGTTGATGTCATGTCTAAAGTGCCCTTCCAGGCCAGTAAAAAAAACCCTGCCAGCCTGATCGGGCTGCACTCTGAAGGCCAGATGCATCTGTTTGGAGTTTTATTGTGATCATATGAAACTCAGAAAGATGGTAATGAGATTCAGGAATATGAATGGCCATCTGCCTCCATCTGCAGAGCTTCGAAACACCTCTCCCAGGCGGCCGACGCCAAGAAACTTACGCCCACTTCTCAAACTCACTTTACCACACTGTAGTCTGGCTTCAGTTTCTCTAAACAACTGAGAGCCATCTTCAGAATTAAAAAGTATAGATTAATGCAGTAAAAGTGCTTCAGCTAAGGTTGTGCCAAGTATAAAACTTGCAGGCACGTTGGAAAATGTCCCACAGATACACGTTAGGTGTTCCTGACACTAGAGATTACTATTAACTGAATGTTGTTATGTTTTTTTCCTCGATATACTGAACATTAAACAGGAAAAACTCCTAAAGTTTACAAAAAAGTGCAACTCTGGAGGTGTCCTTGCTGGACCTCATACTGTGCTGCCAGATTTGAAAGTGTCTCATGGTATGCTAATCTAACCATATGACACCCTTGTGCATGCAACACTAGCTCTAATGCTGTGCCCTGTTTCCACCTGTCTAGTCAGGTCAAACTGTCCAGTCAGCGTCCACTGAGACACAATAGTCGGTGACAACTCCAGTCTATGTTGGATCTCCCGTAGGTATCCTCCCTCTCTCTAGCCCACAACTTTCTTTATGCTTTAGCCCATGTGTTCTTACTGTCTCTACCCTCTCTCTCTCGGTCCTTTGCTTTCTCTTTTAGATAAATAGAGATAGATAATTGGGCCAATAGCCATATCTATATATACGTACTTCAACATACATATGCATGTGTATGAATATAATTAAGTACACATATATATATGTATATACACATACATGGCTACATGTAGGGCCCTCAGTCCTTAGTGATCACCCGCTGTCCTCGAATGCTGGAGTTATAGAGCCTAATGGCTCTGGGGACAAAGGACCTTTTTAATCTGTCCGTGGAGCAGCTCAGTGACAGCAGTCTGTCACTGAATATACTCCTCTGTTTCATGATAACAGTGTGCAGGGGGTGGTCCTCATTGTCCATGATGGAGTGGAGTTTGCTTAGGGTCCTTCTTTCAGCCACAGTCACCAGAGATTCCAGCTCAATGCTGACCACTGCCCCAGCACGGCTGATCAGTTTGTTCAGCCTCGCTTCATCTTTCTTCTTAATACTGCCTCCCCAGCACAGCACAGCATAAAAAAGAACGCTGGCGACCACAAACTGATAAAACATATGGAGAAGTGTTTTGCATATGTTAAAGGACCTCAGCCTTCTTAGGAAGTAGAGCCGGCTCTGTCCTTTCCTGTACAAGATGTCTGTATGTCTGGAGGTTAATAAATATTTTTGCAATGCAACGTTGGTGTTATGTTTTGTAGAGAACAATAAGGTCAGAAATATTGTAAAACTTGTGTGTGTGCCGATGTATTCTGATATTATATTACTATACTATATTATGCCGCTGTCCCACCTTTTTACATCTCCTCCCCTGCGTTTCCCCTCACCCCGTATCTTGTGTTCTCATTGGCTGTTCGACATAGCACTCATTGCCAGTTGTGCGACTCAGATCTAGATATTTGACAAGCTAGATATCTCTCTTCAGTTGCCGAGCGTTTGGGGAGCCGCTCGGATCGAGTTGTTGAGTAGTTCACACATAGTGATTGAGAGCCGAGTTTTGATCGCCGAGCAAACGCAGAGTTGCTCCCGAGCCGGCAAATCTAGCGCCGACCAGTCAGCAAGCGAAAATCAGGGCAAAAATCATGTAGTGTGAACTAGCCATTAAAGGCTCCCGATTACAAAAAATCAAGTTATGTAGTGTGATTAGTACTGCGTTCTGAACACTTTAAATGTGGTGTAGTGTGGCCGCTCAGGTGGCGCAGTGGTAAAAACACACACTGGAACCAGAGCTGGGATCTCGAATTCATCGTATCGAATCTCAGCTCTGCCTCCTGGCTAGGTTGTGCGACCACATGAACAATGATTGGCCTGTTGTTTAGATATGGGCGGGACTAAGCCGAATGGGGTCTCTCTCTCATGACTGGTGCAATTACGACCTCTGCTGGCTGATTAATGGCGCCTGCACAGAGATGAGAAAAGAGTGCTCTCAGGGTGTGTCTCTCCGTACACAACGCTGAGCTGGAGGGGGCATGGGTTAGCTTCATTCTCCTCAATCAGAGCAGGGATCGGCATTGGTGGAGAGGAGGCATGACGCAATCGTGCAATTGGACGCGCTAAAAAGGAAGAAAAAGGGCAGAAGATGCATAAACAAATATATATATATAAATGTGGTGTAGTGTAGTGTGAACTTGTCTAATTTCTATCTCATTTTTGTCCCGGCATTGCTTTATCTTATGGTTTGATTTCTCTCCTGCCACCTATTCTTTCGCCCTACTCATTGTTTTGTCCTGCCAATACCAACCTTCCTGCTCCGGCCCCAGTATCTACTTAACCCTTCTGATGTCCCCTGCCCCTTTTTTCAATGTCCTCTGATTCTGATTATAACACTTCTATTTCTCCAAATTATCCCATCTCATTTATTTCCTCTCAGTAAAAAGGCTAACTCACCTAAAGCAGGTCAAGGTCACATTTGGTTGCCCACTTTGATCGCTGCTTGTTTGGCTTTGAGTTGGAAGCCATCCATCTCCTGTTTACTCAATATAACACCTTCCCGACAGCAAACACATGGTCTCTCTGTCCTCGTGCTATTGTGTGCTTACACAGCCCCTCTGATGGGTACATAAAAGGAACATTTCCAATTTAAATAGAGCCTATGCAGAGAGGGTTGCAGCACCATGAATATGGATGCGGGGTTTATCAATAGACCCTCACAATAACACTGCAAATGACTATGCAGGACAAGCCAAGACCTAATAACTGAATGACCAAAAATAAGTCTGTGTTATTATGGGTTTTCTTTACTGTTTTTTTCTCTCTCTGGCTTTGTTCACCCATGGCTCGGTGCAGGCGATGTTCATTTGCATTTTAGCATTACTGACTCCTAAGAGTGACAGGCCTTAGATTTTGGAGTCTTGTGTTAAAAATAATCATTACCAGACTCACAATTCTGGAGATGCACAGCAATTCTGTACCACTGAGGAGAAAGTGTGAGTTTTCATGGAGAACAATAAACTTGATATGAAAGGAATAAATAAATGAGGAGTTTGCCCTCTGACTCATGATCGATACACAGCACAGTGGCAAACAGCTGTCAACAAACAAACTCGTTTCAGAGCCCATAGAGAAAAAGAAATGTGTATCTGTGAGTGTGCTTACGTGATTATGGGGGTGAAATGTGGGCATCTGTGTTTGAAATGGGCTTTCTAGCGCTCAGGTGCTAGACGGCTCTTGAAGCATGAAGCGTTTCAATGCAATGCTTCAACATCTGTGGATGGACTTCTGAAAATAATGCATTCTGACTGCTGCTGGGGAAAAACACACACACAATGTAGAAAAAAGAATAACAAATACACCCCAATATAGACCCAGAATTATGTGTATACACCTCCTGGGGTTTTGGTGTTTAAACCTTACCTATTTCAAGTGTATCAAATCAACTACATAAAATCCTTTTTAATCCTTCTTTAATAGATGCAGACAAACTAGATCTATATTAATGGGCACAGAGAAGTCACCAAGCATCAAGCATTCAAGCAAAATGAAAAATTATTATATAAAAACATTTTATACACACTGATCAGCCATAACATTAAAACCACCTACTTGTTTCTACACACTGTCCATTTTATCAGCTCCACTTACCATATAGAAGCACTTTGTAGTTCTACAATTACTGACTGTAGTCCATCTGTTTCTCTACATACTTTTTTAGTCTGCTTTCACCCTGTTCTTCAATTGTCAGGACCACCACAGGACCACCACAGAGTAGGTATTATTTGGGTGGTGGATCATTCTCAGCACTGCAGTGACATACTGCTGGTATGAGTGGATCAGACACAGCAGCGCTGCTGGAGTTTTTAAATACCGTGTCCACTCATTGTCCACTCTATTAGACACTCCTACCTAGTTTGTCCACCTTGTAGATGTAAAGTCAGAGACGATCGCTCATCTATTGCTGCTGTTCGAGTTGGTCATCGTCTAGACCTTCATCACTGGTCACAGGACGCTGCCCATGGGGCGCTGTTGGCTGCATATTTTTGGTTGGTGGACTATTCTCAGTCCAGCAAGGACAGTGAGGTGTTTAAAAACTCCAGCAGCGCTGCTGTGTCTGATCCAGTCATACCAGCACAACACACACTAATGTGAATGAGAATGATCCACCACCTAAATAATACCTGCTCTGCAGTGGTCCTGGGAGAGTCCTGACCATTGAAGAACAGCATAAAAGGGTTGGATAAAATGGACAGTGTGTGTAGAAACAAGGAGGTCGTTTTAATGTTATGCCTGATCGGTGTATATTTTATGCATTTTTCTCCCATTTTCTCCCAATTTAGTGTAGTCAATTTGTCACCCGCTGCTGGGGATCCTTGATTTTTTGCAGTTGAGGTGGGTATATTGCTGCTCACGCCTCCTCTGACCCAGGCACAGCCCTTAACGAAACCCTTTTCCACCCATGCTCTCTGCACAGGTGCCTCTATCCGCCAATCAGGGTCCTTACACAGCTTTTGAAGACCCCACCCACATAGTCCAGTCATCCCTACCTGCAGGCACTGCCAATTATGCCCGCTAGATGGTAGATCACATTTTTAGAACAAAAGTAAAACTAATTTCTGACATGTGTAAGAACAAATGTGTTGTAATCTTCCAGTCACAGAAAATATGAGCTGTGTTAACTTCAGCTTTACATAAATACTGTACAAATAAATGTAGTCATATGGACAAAGTGCTGACATCAATTGAATCAAAAACCTTTGGGATGAATTGGAATGCAGACTTTATACATGGCCGTAATGCTCAGCATCTGTCTGACCTCATGAAGGAAAGTTAAAGAAATGGATGCTGGATCCATACAAATGAGATAAGAAAAGTTATAAGAGGTGGAGAGACGTTTTATTGAAATGTTAATAAAGGTTGAATGTTAGGGCTAACACAACTTGACATTTGGCATTTTCATAGACTTTGGGGGTCACCTTAGTTCTCAGGACCCAAAGCAGCTGCCTGTCAAGAAGCTGCACCTCTAGAGGACAACACAGAAAAGAAGACAGGAAGAGAAGCAAAACAAATACCTCTTTTGTAATTTGATGGACAAGGAGAAAGGAGAACCTTGAAAGAACTTCTATAGCTTTATACTACGTCATCATCATCTGCCCGTGGTCGAACTCCCTGTCAGAGTGTTACCTCCCTCCTGTAGGCAGTAATGACAGGACCATATGGACCATCTCTCCGTCTCTCCGTACCCTCTGTATCTTCTTCTGACAGAGAGGTTAAAAAGGGTTTTTCATCTTTTTACTTATGCATAGGCAGCATTTCCATATCAAATGCAAAACAAGTCACTGGAATCAACCACATTAGCACAGTTTTTTGAAGGATCAAAAAATAGGTGTATTTTCATGCTGTATCTATCAGGAGGAGAAGGTGGACATTTTGGATGCCGTGAATCTGAAAAAAATAAAAAATAAAAAAAATAAAAAATATATATATATATACAGTGTATCACAAAAGTGAGTACACCCCTCACATTTCTGCAGATATTTAAGTATATCTTTTCATGGGACAACACTGACAAAATGACACTTTGACACAATGAAAAGTAGTCTGTGTGCAGCTTATATAACAGTGTAAATTTATTCTTTCCTCAAAATAACTCAATATACAGCCATTAATGTCTAAACCACCGGCAACAAAAGTGAGTACACCCCTAAGAGACTACACCCCTAAATGTCCAAATTGAGCACTGCTTGTCATTTTCCCTCCAAAATGTCATGTGATTTGTTAGTGTTACTAGGTCTCAGGTGTGCATAGGGAGCAGGTGTGTTCAATTTAGTAGTACAGCTCTCACACTCTCTCATACTGGTCACTGAAAGTTCCAACATGGCACCTCATGGCAAAGAACTCTCTGAGGATCTTAAAAGACGAATTGTTGCGCTACATGAAGATGGCCAAGGCTACAAGAAGATTGCCAACAACCTGAAACTAAGCTGCAGCACAGTGGCCAAGATCATCCAGCGTTTTAAAAGAGCAGGGTCCACTCAGAACAGACCTCGCGTTGGTCGTCCAAAGAAGCTGAGTGCACGTGCTCAGCGTCACATCCAACTGCTGTCTTTGAAAGATAGGCGCAGGAGTGCTGTCAGCATTGCTGCAGAGATTGAAAAGGTGGGGGGTCAGCCTGTCAGTGCTCAGACCATACGCCGCACACTACATCAAATTGGTCTGCATGGCTGTCACCCCAGAAGGAAGCCTCTTCTGAAGTCTCTACACAAGAAAGCCCGCAAACAGTTTGCTGAAGACATGTCAACAAAGGACATGGATTACTGGAACCATGTCCTATGGTCTGATGAGACCAAGATTAATTTGTTTGGTTCAGATGGTCTCAAGCATGTGTGGCGGCAATCAGGTGAGGAGTACAAAGATAAGTGTGTCATGCCTACAGTCAAGCATGGTGGTGGGAATGCCATGGTCTGGGGCTGCATGAGTGCAGCAGGTGTTGGGGAGTTACATTTCATTGAGGGACACATGAACTCCAATATGTACTGTGAAATACTGAAGCAGAGCATGATCCCCTCCCTCCGGAAACTGGGTCGCAGGGCAGTGTTCCAACATGATAATGACCCCAAACACACCTCTAAGACGACCACTGCTTTATTGAAGAGGCTGAGGGTAAAGGTGATGGACTGGCCAAGCATGTCTCCAGAGCTAAACCCAATAGAACATCTTTGGGGCATCCTCAAGCGGAAGGTGGAGGAGCGCAAAGTCTCGAATATCCGCCAGCTCCGTGATGTCGTCATGGAGGAGTGGAAAAGCATTCCAGTGGCAACCTGTGAAGCTCTGGTAAACTCCATGCCCAGGAGAGTTAAGGCAGTTCTGGGAAATAATGGTGGCCACACAAAATATTGACACTTCAGGAACTTTCACTAAGGGGTGTACTCACTTTTGTTGCCGGTGGTTTAGACATTAATGGCTGTATATTGAGTTATTTTGAGGGAAGATTACATTTACACTGTTATATAAGCTGCACACAGACTACTTTTCATTGTGTCAAAGTGTCATTTTGTCAGTGTTGTCCCATGAAAAGATATACTTAAATATCTGCAGAAATGTGAGGGGTGTACTCAGTTTTGTGATACACTGTATATACAGTAGATCTCGATCATCCACCTCCTTGTTTCTACACACACTGTCCATTTTATCAGCTTTACTTACCATATAGGAACATTTTGTAGTTCTGCAAAAGACACAGCAATGCTGATGGAGTTTTTAAACACCTCACTGTCACTGCTGGACTGAGAATAGTCCACTAACCAAAATATCCAGCCAACAGCGCTCTGTGTGCAGCGTCCTGTGACCACTGATAAAGGTCTAGAAGATGACCAAACAGCAGCAATAGATGAGCGATCGTCTCTGACTTTACATCTACAAGGTGGACCAACTAGGTAGAAGTGTCTAATAGAGTGGACAGTGAGTGGACACGGTATTTAAAAACTCCAGCAGCGCTGCTGTGTCTGATCCAGTCATACCAGCACAACACACACTAACACACCACCACCATGTCAGTGTCACTGCAGTGCACCACTCTGTGGTGGTCCTGTGAGGGTCCTGACCATTAAAGAACAGGGTGAAAGCAGGTTAAAAAGATATGTAGAGAAACAGATGGACTACAGTCATTAATTGTAGAACTACAAAGTGCTTCTATATGGTAAGTGGAGCTGATAAAATGGACAGTGAGTGTAGAAACTCAAGTGGTCTTGATGTTATGGCTGATCAGTGTTTGTGTGTATATATATATATATATATATATATATATATATATATATATAATGTACTTATTTAGGTAAGAGGTAAAAACCATAACCATCTCACTCACAATTAAATATCTTCAGACTTTGGGTCTATCTGAAAACCTGGTGAGCTCTCTGCATAGATGCATTTTATGTCATCCTACTCTCCTGAGAAGAAGACATGTCTAAGTTTTTAAATACCTTAAAATGCTGCCGTATGAGGTGCCTAATTTTTAAGCAATAAACTGCCTGAATAACAAGTGAGCATCCAATGCTTCCTTAGCACTGAAGGCAATCCCAGCATTCAGTGCGGCACAACTTCTCTCACAAAAAAATTACAAATATGGTGGACAAATGCGGAGCAACTAACAGTTCTTTTCAAATGTAAATCAATTCTCATTGATTTTTTAAGTTGTATAAAGCTGTACAAGCGTCATTTATTTGCAAATTCGGGCTTGTCAGTAACAGATTAACCATTTTCAATAACGGAGGGGTTGTGCCTCCTCACCCCATTGGTTTGATTGGCCTGAGGCTAACTGGGTAAGCTTATTAAGCTAAAACTGCGGTGACGTAATTGTGGTAATCACTGTCTAAGTCATGCATCCAAATAATCTGCCTTATAAGTTTGATGTCTTATTAGAATCTTCTCTACTTAGGCAGCTGCCCAGGTAGACAGTAGGCAGCAAGGCAGCTCACTAGGTTTTCAGACAGACCCTATGTCTTCGATTGCCCCAACTACAGTCCTCAAACCAACCTCCACAACCAGCCTCTCTAAAATAATAGAACCTTCCAACTTCCTTCTCTAATCAACCCCCGCCAACCACTTTCTGTAATACTACCTTCCCAACCACCATTTCCTCAACCACTTTTCCTAATCCAACATCCTCAACCATGATCTCTAATTCAATTTCCTTAACCAGAACCTTTAATCCAACCCTCTCAACTGTCCTCTGTAACTTGACCCCCTTAACCACTCACTACAATCCAGCCTCAACAACCCCCACCCTAAATGAGCACACTTCTTTAACCATCCTCTCTTATCCTTCCTACTCTAATCCAACCTCTAGCTTTAACTCTTTCTAACCTCTTTCAATCTCACCAAGTACACACTACAATCCAAAATCACACAATATTAATCATAGCTTCTTAAATCTAATCTTCACTTCAACCTTTCTAACCATCTTCTCCAATCCAACTATCCCAACCTTTGTTTTGACTCCCCAACCCACAACAATAATCCAATCCTTTTTTAACAGTCCTTTCCAGCTGTTTTTCTAACTGAACTTTAATTACTTAATAGACACTGAGAATGCAAGAGATTTGATGGTTTAATATCATGTTCTGGAGGAAATGACCAGTCACTAATTTTTTTAGAGCATTTTTATATTTTTATTTCCATGTCAAAACATTACAATATATCTGGCACACTCTTACAGTTAATTATTGACAGATATTCAAGGAACATATATAGTGTATACAGCCATATGACCACGATCTTCCTGAAAAGCCTTAAAAAACATAGGGATTCATATGAAATAGTGTGATGATGTAAGTACTCCTTACACATCACCAGGACTAGACTTAGGTATCCAATGTAAGTAGTTTAAATAAATAAATAGGTACTTACCTGTTGTTGGGAGTAGAGATGCATGAGTACCGATACTGGTATCGGGTATTTGCCCGATACCGCGCTCATTAACTTGTACTCGTACTCGCAAACGAGGCTCCGATACTAAACATCCGATACCGTGTGCCTAGTGCAAGTTGCTGCGTTATGCCTGGTTCACACTACACGATTTTTGCCCTGATTTTCGCTCAGCGACTGGTCTGCGCTAGATTTGCCGGCTCAAGAGCAACTCGGCGTTCGCTCGGCGATCAAGACTCGGCTCTCGATCGCTAAGTGCGAACTATCCAACAACTCGGTCGGATCGAGTTTTCTAGCATGTCAGATATCTGATCTGAGATGTGTGACTGGGAATGAGTGACATGTCGAACAGCCAATGAGAACGCAGGATACGGTGTGAGGGGAAATGCAGGAGAGGAATGTAAACAGGTGGGACAGGGGGATAATATAGTTTATATCAGAATACACCGGCACACACACGTTTTACAGTATTTCTGACCTGATCGTTCTTTACAAAACATAACAACAAAACACCAACATTGAAAAAACTCCAACTCATTAACTCCATTAACTCATTAACTCCATCATTCTAAATAGCTATTGGTATCGGTATTGGTATTGGCAAGTACAAAAATACATGTACTTGTACTTGTACTCGGTTGGGAAAAAAATGGTATTGATGCATCCCTAGTTGGGAGATGATCCAGGTGTCGGCAGAGGTCGGTGCTGGTCCGGGACTTTGTGGTGTGTAAGGTACCTGAAGATACCAGAATAGAACAGAGTAATGAATAAAGCAAGCTGAATGGTGCACATGCATTATGAATTATGTATGAATGTGTACACTGAATGTTATGGCCATATGTATGTAATTTGTTGTGTGTGTTTGAATGCCCGCTCTAGTTTCTCCTGCTCGAGGATTGGCCGCCAGGTCCTAGAAGGGGAGGGGCCTTATAGTTAAAGCAGGGGGGGGGGGGGGGGGGGGGCAAAAAAAGATGGCAGAAAGTCTTCTGTAGTTTAGTAAGACTGCTGTGGTCTTATCTTATGGGTAACAGACTTTTTGTTGACTATGGTCAATAAGGTTCTTGTGTGTGTATAAAACTATAGCACTGGGAACTTGGACTTTTGAGCTTTGGTCCTTCTCGCAAGCCTCCAACACTTAAATCTACCTCACTTCTACCTCACTTCTTCACAAATAGTTCCCTTGCTCTTCAGAAAATGCCTTACATGAGATGTTAGAGTGTGTCTGTGGGACATTGTGCCTATTTATTTAAAAGAACATTTGTAGGGCTGGGTACCATTGGATGAAAAGCTCAGACAGAAAATTTTCAATTCATTTCAGAAATGTTCAGTGGGGCTGAGGTCAGTATTTTGAATGAGGTCAGCAAATTTGTCAAATCATGTCTTTATGGACTATATTTGGTGCAGGGGAACATTCATTCTGGAACAGGAAAGCACCTCATCTAGACCACAAAAATGACATTTTTGCAGTGCATTTCATTTTAAGAATCAGGGAATTTATTTAGGGTGGCAAGGTGGCTCTTTGCAGTAAGAAGGTCCTGGGTTTGATTTCCAGGTGGGGCTGTTCTGTCTTTTCTGTGTGGAGTTTGCATGTCCTCCCTGTGTCTGCATGGGTTTTCTTTTGGGTGCTCCGGTTCTCTGTCCAAAGACTGTGGTTAACTGGAGATACTAAAGTCTGTAATGTAATATATTTATATGCTCTGTAATGTAATATATTTATATATATATGTATATATATTTGTAGTTCTACAATTACTGACTGTAGTCCATCTGTTTCTCTGCATGCTTTGTTAGCCCCCTTTTATGCTGTTCTTCAATGGTCAGGACCCCCACAGAGCAGGTATTATTTGGGTGATGGATCATTCTTAGCACTGCAGTGACACTGACATGGTGGTGGCGTGTTAGTGTGTGTTGTGCTGGTATGAGATAAAAACTCCAGCAGTGCTGCTGTGTCTGATCCACTCATACCAGCACAATACACACTAACTCACCACCACCATGTCAGTGTCACTGCAGTGCTAAGAATGATGCACCAAATAAAATTAAACTTGTGTGGTGGTCCTGACCATTGAAGAACAGGGTGAAAGCAGGTTTAAAAAGTATGTAGAGAAACAGATAGACTACAGTCAGTAATTGTAGAACTACAAAGTGCTTCTATATGGTAAGTGGAGCTGATAAAATGGACAGTGAGTAGAAACAAGGAGGTGGTTTTAATGTTATGGCTGATCAGAATATATATATATATATATATATATATATATATATATATATATATGTATTTGGTAAAAGATATCTACAAAGTTTGTCTTTGCCGACATGAATCTGTTATGGACGCATTTGATTGCTGGTGCACTTTCAGCCAGCCGGGGGCAGAGAAGAGGGCGGGTCCTGGGAAGGCAGCGTGTGTCTGATTGGATGTAAGAACAGAGGCAGGCGGAGAGGGGGGTGAGAGGAACCTAAACCAGAATCATCTCAGCTATTCGGCAGCAGATCTGCAGGCAGCAGAGCTTGAGCAACATGAATACATGGATCATGGTGTAGAGAGAGAACAGAAGATACAGAAGCGCTGATGAATCTCCGGTGTGTCCTGCAGCTCTGTGCTTTACATGCATGAAGCGGTCTGGACGTGGTGGTGGACGTGCGTGCGGGTCATCAGGGTCTGTTGTACCACACTGGCATTGTATCGGAGCTCCTTTTGAATCCTGAGATGCACGAAGTCCTCTTTTGTTAACCAGGGAGTCGCTCCTTAATCCAGAGAGTGAGTGTGAGCACTGATTGACAGGACGGGTTCGATCCTGCACGTAAAACCTCAATGTGGATGTATTGGCATTTTTGGATTTAGGAACTTCTTTACTGCTTGGGATTTCTTTCACTTCTTTCTTTCATCTTGGCTTTGACTTCGAGTTTGCAGGGGGGTTTTGAGGTAAGAGATCTACAAACTTTTGTAACATCTGTACGTGTACACCACACATGTGAGGGATGAAGTACCTGGCTATGAGTATTTAACCCCAAATTGATCTCTTTGGGTTTTTATCTTATCATATGTATCCTGCTTAAGAAAACAGTCTGCATTACTAGTTGAATGCATGGCTTATATAATGAAAACAAACGATATAACCAAAAGTATGTAGATACCTATCTTTAACATTGTTTGATACTTAATATCAAAACTATAAACAATAATAGAGTTGACCTCTCTTGTTGCAAATATAACAGCCTCCACTTGTCTGTGAGGGCTTTCCACAAAATTGTTATGTGTCTCTGTGGGCACCTGTGTCTATTAAGTAAAAATAGACTAAATCATTTGTGAGGTTAGGCACTTATGTTGAACCATACGGCCAGACCTACGAATTAGACCCAGCAGTTTTAATAGGGTTGAAGTCATGGGTTTAATCCAGGGCACCGAAGTTCCTTCACATTAAACTAATCAAACCATGTCTTGTGCACAGTCTGGATCAGGAAAGGGAATTCCCTAAACTGTTTCCAAAAGCTCTGACTTTACATCTACAAAGTGGACCAACTAGGTAGGAGCGTCTAATAGAGTGGACAGTGAGTGGACACGGTATTTAAAAACTCCAGCAGCGCCGCTGTGTCTGATTCACTCATACCAGCACAACACACACTAACACACCACCACCATGTCAGTGTCACTGCAGTGCTGAGAATGATCCACCACCTAAATAATACCTGCTCTGTGGTGGTCCTGTGGGGGTCCTGACCATTGAAGACCCAGCAGTTTTAATAGGGTTGAAGTCATGAGTTTAATGCAGGGCACCAAAGTTCCTTCACATTAAACTAATCAAACCATGTCTTGTGCACAGTCTGGCTCAGGAAAGGGAATTCCCTAAACGGTTACCAAAAGCTTGAATTAAGGTGTATCAATTATTGTATTGTAATTATTGTATTATTTAGATAATTTTATACACCTTTTTTCACTGGTTGTTGCAGAAACTCTTAAACTTCATATTAATGTCCACATTTGTTTGGCCAGAAGGTTTTTTTAATGGGTGTCAACAAAATGCCAAAAGATTTGAGTAAAACTGTATTAAGGTTTAAGAATATATACGTCCCAATTACATGATCATATTATTGTAGATATTGTAGATATTAAGGTTCCACAGTTCTACATATTTATTCATAATTATTAAACACCAGGTCTATTATTATTGACCCAACTTGCTTGCGCATCTCTTGCTGACTGGACAGGACCAGTGCTGACCTCCTGCAACATGTGTGATGCCTCCGGCAACATCTTTACTCCGGCCAGTGGCAGATTCTTACCCAGAGCTTTAGCGTGTATTGAGGACAACATAAATTTTTTTCGCCGTTTATGTCAGAGCCAAATACATTAATACATTATAATATAATTATAGATATTGTAGATATTAAGGTTCCACAGTTCTACATACTTATTCATAATTATCAAACACCAGGTCTATTATTATTGACTCAACTTGCTTGCGCATCTCTTGCTGGCTGGACGGGACCAGCGCTCACCTCCTGCAACATGTGTGATGCCTTTGGCAACATCTTTACTCCAACCAGCAGCAGATTCTTACCCAGAGCTTTAGTGGTATTGAGGACAACATTTATTTTGTACTGTTTGTGTCAAAGCCTCGTCATTGTTGGCAGCAATAGAAAACTTTTATGTTGCGTATAGATGTTACACATCTTAACATCCAATTAATAACTTTCTACTTTAAGTAACAACAGATTTTTAAAATGATTCCATGGTTCATATTTGCTCATTTTCCTCAAATTGGACTTGTTTAGCTGCAACTTTTATCCCTTGTTTATCATTTAACCTATTTTATATCTTGAGTAGTGAATGTTCTATATGAGGTTTAGCATTAAATTGTTTCCAGTAGTTTAGTGATTTTATAGTCCAGGTTGTTATTTCCCATACCTGACAATATCCAACAGCATTTGGGAATGTGATACACCTTGGCTTGCATCCTTATGCTCATTGTCACTGACTCAGCTAGCTATCTTTCAAGCATTAAAAGTGTAAATTACCTGTTTGAAAAGATCACCATAGGTGTATATACCTGTTGATGATTGAGTTCATGTGTTTTAGACACATTCATCACTAACAGGTGTATAAAATCATTAATATTAAATAAATTACAAAGTTTTACCTCTGTCTTTAACAGTACGATTCCTGTTCCATTATGACCTTGTGAACAAAGCACCCATAAAAACATGGTTTTACTAGTTTGGTGTGGAAGCCACTGACCTTAACCCTACTGAACACTGTTGTGTTTCCCTAAAATGCCATTTTCACAGAATAAGCACAGTTTCTTATGAAAGCTCTAAAATATGTGCAGAAAACCTCAGAAAAGTGAAGGCTGTTATGGCCACAAAAGAGGGTAGAAAGGGGATGACTGCATATTAATGCCTGTTGTTTTAGAATGGGATATCCAGCAAAATCAACAAGCCTACTGATCTCTGTGTTTCATGTGCAGAATAATATTTGTGATCTTTCAGTAAGTGTGTTTTGGGAGGCATGTGAGGAACCAGTCTCTGGATACAGGAAAGGTTAATACTAATTAAACCACATTCTTCTCCAGTGGAGCGCAAAATGCTGAGTTCCCTGTGTGATCCAGAGCCAGCTGTTCCTCTTCAAACACTCTTTTACCACCCTTATATTGTTATAGTCTATTTATTCTGTTAATGTCAATAAAACCTCTTTAAACATCAGTTATAACAACACTGACAGCTGTAGTAATAACATTAATAATACCACTTATACTTTACTACCACTAATACTTTAGATTTGAGTTCATAGTTGGGGAGGTTGGATTAGTGGGGCAAAATTAGGTATTTTGTTTGGGAGGTTGGATTAGAGAGGGTGGTAAGGTAGGTTAGTTTAGAAAAGTTGGTTGGAAAGGTTGGATTAGAGCAGGAAGTTGGGAAAGTTGTATTAGTGGGGTGAATTTGTTAAAGTTTGATTAAGTATTTTGTTTGGGAGGTAGGATTAGAGCTGGAGGTTGGTGAGGTTGAATTAAACCTGGTTGTTGTGGAGGTTGGATTAGAGCTGAAGGTTGGTGAGGTTGAATTAGACTGGGATGTTGTGGATGTTGGATTAGAGCAGGAGGTTGGTGAGGTTGAATTAGACTGGGATGTTGTGGAGGTTGGATTAGAGCAGGAGGTTGGTGAGGTTGAATTAGACTGGGATGTTGTGGAGGTTGGATTAAAGCAGGATGTTGGTGAGGCTGGATTATAACTGGAGGTTGGTGAGGTTGAATTAGACTGGGATGTTGGTGAGGCTGGATTATAACTGTAGGTTGGTGAGGTTGAATTAGACTGGGATGTTGGTGAGGCTGGATTATAACTGTAGGTTGGTGAGGTTGAATTAGACTGGGATGTTGGTGAGGCTGGATTATAACTGTAGGTTGGTGAGGTTGAATTAGACTGGGATGTTGGTGAGGCTGGATTATAACTGTAGGTTGGTGAGGTTGAATTAGACTGGGATGTTGGTGAGGCTGGATTATAACTGTAGGTTGGTGAGGTTGAATTAGACTGGGATGTTGGTGAGGCTGGATTATAACTAGGTTGGTGAGGTTGAATTAGACTGGGATGTTGGTGAGGCTGGATTATAACTGTAGGTTGGTGAGGTTGAATTAGACTGGGATGTTGTGGAGGTTGGATTAGAGCAGGAGGTTGGTGAGGTTGAATTAGACTGGGATGTTGTGGAGGTTGGATTACAGTAGGATGTTGGTGAGGCTGGGTTATAATAGTTGGATTAAATGTGGGAGGTTGGATTAAAGAAGGTTATAAGGTTGGTTGGATCAGAAAGGTTAATTGGTGAGGTTAGATTAGAGCTGGAGTTTGAATGGGTTGGATTAGAGATGGTGGTAAGGTAGGTTGGATCAGAAAGGTTGGTTGGAGTGGTTGTATTAGAGCGGAATTAATATATTTCTTTTTTTTTCTACTTTTATTATTATTATTGTTATTATATATATATATATATATATATATATATATAATATATTATTATTAATTATCATCATCACAACAACAAACCATGCAATAGTGTTATTATAATAATAGTAACAACAATACGGGTGGGGGTAGGAGCAGACAGGGTAGGAGTAGACAGTGGGGGATGTTGGTTGTTGGGGTTGATTTGGTCTTTTGTTTTCTCTCTGGTGGTGAGAGCTTGTTAGATACCTGGCAGTGAGCATTTCTGTTCCACCTTAACCAGGAAAGATCTGTCACTTTATTAGCGTAGTCATTTTTAAATTCAACATTCACGTAACCTCCACCTTCTGCTGTCTGCAGAACATTTTACAGGAGGATTCCGTTTGGTGTCCTGCTGTTCTCAGAGACGAAGGTGTGAGCCGGTGTGTGCGTACGTGTGTATGCGGGGGTGAGGTGCGAGTGTGGTTCTTGTTTGCATGTTGGTAAAAACACTTTGATGAGAGTGGATCTCAGATTTATTACTGTCTTTGTTAGTATCTTTCAGCCTCATTTATCCTGGTTGTTCTGATTCCAGGAAAGCTCTGTACAGATTAATATGATACGGGAACAGGAGTTGGTAGGGCGTTCTTGCCCGTGTGTGGGTCCTCCTGGAAAAATGCTGCTATTTGATACCACACATACCAAATCGATGATGGAGTCAGTCATTAAAAGAATACTCCAGAGTCTCTCAGATGATTATCTATCCCTGAGAAAAAAAACCTGATTATTGGGGAGTTTGGGTGGTGCAGCAGTCTAAAACGCTAACCCACCACTATCAAGGTTGATTGTCTTGCACATTTTGTTCTATGTTGTTCCCTGGAGGACCGTTGTTTCATTTTAATACACCGATCAGCCGTAACATTAAAACTACCTCCTTGTTTCCATACACATTGTCCATTTTATCAGGTCGACTTACCATATAGAAGCACTTTGTAGCGCTACAATTACTGAGTGTAGTCCATCTGTTTCTGTGCAGGCTTTGTTAGCCCCCTTTCACTCTGTTCTTCAATGGTCAGGACCACCGCAGAGTAGGTGGTGGATCAGCACTGCAGTGACACTGACATGGTGGTGGTGTGTTAGTGTGTGTTGTGTTGGTATGAGTGGATCAGACACAGCAGCGCTGATATAGTTTTTAAACACATCACCAACCAAAAATACCCAGCCAACAGCGCCCCGTGAGCATCGTCCTGTGATCACTGATGAAGGTCTAGAAGATGACCAACTCAAACAACAGCAATAGATGACATTCTATTACATCTACAGGGTAGACCAACTAGGTAGGAGTGACTAATAGAGTGGACTGTGAGTGAACACGTTATTTAAAAACTCCAGCAGCGCTGCTGAGTCTGATCCACTCATACCAGCACAACACACACTAACAGACCACCACCATGTCAGTGTCACTGCAGTGCTGAGAATGATCCACCACCTAAATAATATCTGCTCTGTGGGGGTCCTGACCACTGAAGAACAGCATGAAAGGGGCTAACAAAGCATGCAGAGAAACAGAGGGACTACAGTCAGTAATTGTAGAACTACACAGTGCTTCTATATGGTAAGTGGAGCTGATAAAATGGACAGTGAGTGTAGAAACAAGGAGGTGGTTTTAATGTTATGGCTGATTGGTGTATGTACTTGTATATAGCTGAGATGACAATAAAGCCTCTCTTGAACTCTTGAATTAGTAAAGGTGGGTTACAGTGACGCTTCAACTCCTACTGGGATGAGTTTGTTCATGAGTGATTTGGCAGCAGAAACTGGATCCCAAACTACATCATACTGCTGCTAACACTATATTAAAATGTATAAGTTTTTTATAAATTCCTATTTCAGCCATTGGATAGTCTAGTCGTATCTAGTTGGAGCTTGTCTCTCTTTCGTGACTGCCACCACGCCCGTCGACTGAGGAAGGCCGGAACTGCCATGCGCCCCTTCTTATATGTGCACAGACTAGGGATGTAACGATACACTCTACCCACGATGCAATGCGATTCACGATACTGGGTTCATGATACGATTTTTTCCCCGATTTTTTAAAACAAAATTAAATTGAAGACAAGTTATCACAAAGTTTCCTTTTATTATTTCTCTTTCAATATCTCTAAATAGCCGCTCAGGTGGCGCAGCGGTAAAAAGTACGCTAGCACACCAGAGTTGGAGTTTCGAATACATCGTATCGAATCTCAGCTCTGCCTTTCTGACTGGGCTGGGCGGCTGCATGAACAACAATTGGCTGTTGTTCATAGGGGTTCAAAAAATTCGGACCATAGGTCCTCATAACTGGTGCGACTGCGGCCCCTGCTGGCTGACTGATGGCGCTTGCACAGGGCTGAGGAATAATGCTGATGGGGATGTGGCCCTCCGTACACAGTGCCCGTCAGTGTATGAACTCGACTCGTGCAGGTGAAAAATGCAGTCTGTACTGACTGTACGTGCCGGAGGCGTCCTCAGTCAGCAGTGAAGGGTCGAATCAATATAGAGGACGCAATCAGGGTAATTGGACACGACTAGATTAGAAAATTTCTCTAGCTACAAACTATGCAAAACAATGCTGCACATTTCCATTTTTGTGTAAAAAAAAAAAACTGAAATGAAATAAATCCCACATTAAATAAATAAATGAATAATAAAAACAAATTTGGCTGGAAAATTCAGAACCTGGCGACCCTGTAGTTAATAGTGAATAGTGTCAGCGCCCTCTGCTGTTTAAAGTGAATATCGATTAATTATACATGTAAATTGATTTGAATCGTTCCACATGTGAATCGATTTTTAACTGTCTTGTGGTGCATCGTTACATCCCTAGCACAGACAGTCGCTTCTTTTCACCTGCAAGGGACGGGGTCTCACAGAGAGCAGTATTGTTTGCGGACAGCCAGACACTGCCGTCGTTTCTCGTGCAGGTGCCTCGATCAGTCAGCAGAGGCTGCATTTTCCCTAGTGACAAGGAACCCTGATTCAACCAGAGTCCCTCTGCTACAGACACAGAGCTAATCATGCTTGGCCGACTGATATTGTGTTTTGGAGCATAGTGTGGCTCTCAGTAAGTGGCACGGCTTTGTATGTGAACCAAACGCTGGCAGGTAAAAGGAAGTGGCTGTCAACTGATCATGTGTTAGAGGTGGCACGCAGACCAGTGCAGTGTAAATGCTGCACAAATTCTGGGTTGTCACAGTACTCTGGGTAGTGCAAATCTCTGCAAATTGCCCCTGGGTGTAGAAGACTGACTGAAAGGTTGACATGGACAGCCATTTCTGGACTGACTGGAGCTTTGCTTAATGTAGCTTACTTGCTGGTCATCTGCTGTACACACACACACACACACACACACACACACAGTGCTTAGTTTTGGGTGGCCAGATGCCTGCTTACCTTCTCTCTGACACACTGAGTGGAGCAGATGGCCCTCCGTAGATAAGAGAGACTCTAACACAGATTACACACACACACACATGCTAAAATTAAATATTCATCATTTCTGTCCACCATGGTTAGATATTAATAGAGCTTTCTGGAATATAAGGTCATGGGAATTACTTTATTTAGAAAACCTTTATCTGTATCTGATAATGCATTTAAACTGGATCCACAACAGAAACAGCTTGGGAATCTAAGTAGTGTCGAACTATGTAGCTCTTACACCCCTAACCTCTCCGAATTATTTTAATTATTTAATACTGTTATTACAAGTTTGCTGTGTTAGCCACACCCACTGCTAAGAGGTGTATACCATTTTTTTTTTTAATTTCATGTCATTTTTTATGTTTTACCCTCACTTTGTGCTGGTCAGGTCCATCTATTCCCCCTCAGACATAGCCAATCATCCTATAACCACTGATAAAGGTCTAGAAGATGACCAACTCAAATAGAACCAATAGATGAGCGATCGTCTCTGACTTTAGATCTACAAGTTGAACCAACTAGGTAGGAGTGTCTAATAGAGTGGACAGTGAGTGGACACAGTGTTTAAAAACTCCAGCAGCACTGCTGTGTGTGATCCACTCATACCAGCACAACACACAGGCTAAAATGGTATGTAAAATACAGATGGACTACAGTCAGTAGTTGTAGAACTACAAAGTGCTTCTATATGGTAAGTGGAGCTGATAAAATGTGGTTTTAATGTTATGGCTGATCAGTGTATGTGAATGCCTTTTTTGAGCAAGACTGTTTTGTCCAACATTAGTGCCATTTGTGTGCCAAGTTTGGACACCCCTGGTCAAATGCCATGTTTCAGATTTTTTGCAATAATTAGAATTCTGTGCAAATTAATCATGGTGGAAGTGTAACCACTTTACCACATGAAGAACCTCTTTGTGTAATAGTAAATAAATGCTATTCAAAGTAGACTGGTGTGACCAGAATTAACAGCCTTAGATAATACAACTAAACACCTTACCACCTGTAACGGGTACCCAGCAATGCTTCATTCCTCTATCCTCATAAAAAAACTCACCATGAGCCCTGTGACGTTTGTTGAGAGGAATTACGCACCACCAAGTCACACAAAGCCTCTTTACTGTGCGTACAAGGGTCAGCTCGGCTTTACGTTCAAATCGGCCTTTTAAAAAGCCGTTCCAAGTCCTCAGCTGTGTAATAATTCACCTGCTGGTGTTTATGAGGGAAAATCCGCTTGTATTTGAAGTCCTCGCGTCAAAAGCGGGTTATAGAAGAAGAGCTAAATCAATAACTCAGACTTGCTTCAGTTCTGCACCACCCACCCACACCCACACACATACTGTACGATAAATCAGTGACTAATAGGTGAAGCACAGATTCATTTACACAGAGTCCTCCTGATCTCAAGAACTTGATTTTGCAGTGGAGCAAATGAAGAAAATATGAATAAACAGTGAAGAAATAAATGCAGATCCTGTCAGATAAATATAATGAAACTATTTTGCTTATGGGAATAGTCTCTTGTAGTTTGTAGTTCTACAATTACTGACTGTAGTCCATCTGTTTCTCTGCATGCTTTGTTAGCCCCCTCTCATGCTGTTTTTCAATGGTCAGGACTCTCCCAGGACCACTACAGAGTAGGTATTATTTGGGTGGTGGATCATTCTCAGCACTGCAGTGACACTGACATGGTGGTGGTGTGTTAGTGTGTGTTGTGCTGGTATGAGTGAATCAGACACAGCAGCGCTGATCGTCTCTGACTTTACATCTACAAGGTGGACCAACTAGGTAGGAGTGTCTAATAGAGTGGACAGTGAGTGGACACGGTATTTATAAACTCCAGCAGCGCTGCTGTGTCTGATCCACTCATACCAGTACAACACACACTAACACACCACCACCATGTCAGTGTCACTGCAGTGCTGAGAATGATCCACCACCTAAATAATACCTCCTCTGTGGGGGTCCTGACCATTGAAGAACAGGGTGAAAGGGGGCTAAACAAGCATGCAGAGAAACAGATGGACTTCAGTCAGTAATTGTAGAACTACAAAGTGCTTCTATATTGTAAGTGGAGCTGATAAAATGGACAGTGAGTGTAGAAACAATGCTATGGCTAATTAGTGTAAGTGGACACTATATGGCTTGATGGATATAAAATAGACTTTAGTTCTAAGCTTTGACCTTTGCAGTGACCTGTCCCACTAAAGGGATAGGTGGACCCAGCAAAACACTATGACCAAGCTATCACACCCCCTGTTCTGGTCAAGCACTCAAGCTATTCAACACCAAAACATGATCAAATTGCCAATAATATTGTGACATGATTATAATGCTGATGATCTCTCAATTTACTCTTATGCTCTTACCTAGCATGAAGGAATGAGAATATCTGACCAGTAGCTGCCTATTGACATGCACCTGGTGTCGTCTGCCTCCCTTAAATGAACTTAAATTAGCATTATCTCAGCAGCAGTGATCCAACAAACAAAGCTGTTTGCAAAACAAAATGTGCCGTTAGCATGTTGTAAAGTGTTGGGGGGGGGGGGGAATAAAGGGTTCTTTGGAGGCAATAGGGGACCACTTACCAGGGGTCAATGTCTTTGTTTGGAGTTGGGGGATCTTTAATTTAGAAAAGAGTCCTGCTGGGAGGTGGACACCAGCCGAGCAAAGACTAAGTGAATGGAAACAAATGTATGGAAAATACAGTTAAAGATACAATTTTACCCACAGTAGTAATGGGAATATACAAAGATTAACCATAACATTAAAACCACCTCCTTTTTTCTAAACTCACTGCCCATTTTATCAGCTCCACTTACCATAGGAGCACTTTGTAGTTCTACAATTACTGACTGTAGTCCATCTGTTTCTCTGCATGCTTTGTTAGCCCCCTTTTATGCTGCTCTTCAATAGTATTATTCAACAGGTATTATTTAGGTGGTGGAGCATTCTCAGCACTGCAGTGACACTGACATGGTGGTGGTGTGTTAGTGTGTGTTGTGCTGGTATGAGTGGATAAGACACAGCAATACTGATGGAGTTTTTAAACACCTCACTGTCACTGCTGGACTGAGAATGGACCAAAAATATATCCAGCCAACAGCAATCAAACGTGATGGACCAATTAAAATTGAGTTTGGTTGAGAATTTCCGTTAGTTCTGTCACGTTTTTTAGATTATTAAACCCTGCTGGATTTTGAAGAGAACATCTGTGGCTAAACAGGAAATGGTGTAGTTTTTTATTTTTTTTATTTCATAACACTAATGGATTAATCGTTGAGGATGTGAGAGATCTCCAAGCTGGGACAAGATAGGGTTTTATCTCAGGTGAGTGATTTATCATTTATAAACGGCACTCTGTTGGAGCGTATCTTCGTGTGTTTTTTGCTTTACACACAAACAATGGCCTTATTTACATTAAGTGTTATTTACATTGTGTTATTTAAATTAAGCAACAGTATTTTTTTCCTTCCGATATTCGATCCAGTGATTTGGGCCAATATTGGACAGATACCGATACAGAGTATCAGCCAGTGCCAGCCCTTCTTTTTATATATTTTAATATTTTTTATCTTACTTTATTTTATTACTACTGCTGGTCTCACTGAAGGGCTACCAAACAAAGTGTTGCTGTATAACTACAATGACAATAAAGTCTATCCTATCTTATCTATCTTATCTTGTATCTTATCCTATCTTATCTTGGGGGCTCGGAAATAGCGACTGATTACTAACCCCAAGACTACAAGCCCCATGATGCACTGCACACTATCACCTGAATGTCCCACACCTGCACCCAGGGCTGGACTGGGAACAAAATTCAGCCCTGGACTTTTTTCTTGACCAGCCCACTACAAGCACATCGCGCCACACATATCACCCCCTAATCAAATGTTAGATGATTGATATTAATAGCTTTCATCTTACCACTAAAGTTAATAACTCACTATAATAAAAATTAAAATAATAAAAAAATAACTACAAACAAATATATATATTTCCAACACTTTCCTTTGGGATTAATAGTTCTATCCATCTATCACACACATAAAATTTACAATTTCTTAAATGGTTCTATTGGATTTCCCCATCCTGTCTCATTAAACCGTAAGAAATAAAATTAAACCTTTCTTTCATTTAACCTTTAACACTGGTAAATATGCTTTTTTCGCACTTTTATTCACACGTGATTCACGTTTGTTCCAAATTAGTGCATTGCTCCGATGAGCAAAGGAATAAATACTTTATATGTTGACAAGGGAAATTAACCATGTGAGCTATGAACATAATCACTCTAAAAAATGTCCTGAACAACTGCATTTTCCTTTCTGTATTATAGAGGACACGATAGTGTTTACTTTTTCTGAACAGCAGAGACTAATGGTACCATCTCAAATTATATCCACCGCCCTATGTAGTGCACTATGTTGGACATGACATCATAGAACTTTTACAAAAATCGTCCTTAAAACGGCTGGTTTAAAGCCCCTGATATCCAACAGTAGCTTGTAACTACTTATTAATCATTCAACGACTGTTAAAAGAAATGTTTTGTACTGTTAGGAAGTACCCTAAGTAGGGCATAGGTGACATTTGAGATGGGCCCACAGTCTCTCCTTAAACGGCGTTACTAACGAAGCAGAGGCTCTGAACACTGACTTTTCCTTTTCTGCTCTTTGGCTATGCTGTAGTTCCTCACTGCCAAACAGGCTGTCCAGTTTCCTGCACTTTTCTGCATCTGCTTGCAGCTTTTTCTGTTTTTTATCACGGGCTTTTTCTGCACCTCCTTTACGCTTTTTCGACCCTTTCTCCATCTCGTGCTCATTCATAGTTTTTGTACTGGTGCTTGTGATTACGGTTTATCCTGGGGGAGGGACATTTCTGTGATTGGCGAATGGACATGCAGTGAGGATACTGTGGTGGGCCAATGCACACTTCAGGATTATTATTCAGGAATATTTAAAACAGAATTTATTTTTCACTCTCTCAGCGGCCCACATACAGAGCGGCCCACCGGGAAAACTCCCGACCCTCCCGATGGCCAGTCCATCCCTGCCTGCACTTCATTTCATTCCTCATCAGGACTGCTATAAAACACCATCTCCAGCTCCTTGTCATTGTGCAGCATTGTGCTTATTTTTTTGCCCTCCTGTTTTTGTTTTGCTGATTTTCCATGTTCCCAGATTTCTTGCTCCTGTTATTTACTAGTAGTTCTTTGTGTAGTTAGCAGTTTTTTTGTGCTCCCTGGTTTGTATTTAGTTGGCCTGTAGCTTGGTTTAGCCATTTACCTTTTGTTAGTATTAGCGATTTGCATTAGCATAGTGTAAAGTGTATTCATCCTGATCTTGTATGTTTCTTATTAGCATTTGCTATTTATTTTAGTCATATTCTTCCTTTTCTGAGGTTTTCTTTGTCTGTGGTTTTGTATATATTGTACATTGTATATTATACAAGTCATTTGTGTCAATTAATACCTGCATTAATAGTTATTAAACTAGTTTAGTTGTTTAGTTACACTTATTCTGAGGGTCCTACTAAATTCATGGAAAAATTTGCTTAATTTCATGGACTTTGTTTTTCAAAAACCACAAATTTGATGGATAAAAAAAAAAAAAAGTTCCACATTTGCTGCTTAGGTGGTGCAGTGGTAAAACATGCTAGCACACCAGAGCTGGGATTTTAAATACAGTGTATCACAAAAGTGAGTACACCCCTGACATTTCTGCAGATATTTAAGTATATCTTTTCATGGGACAACACTGACAAAATGACACTTTGACACAATGAAAAGTAGTCTGTGTGCAGCTTATATAACAGTGTAAATTTATTCTTCCCTCAAAATAACTCAATATACAGCCATTAATGTCTAAACCACCGGCAACAAAAGTGAGTACACCCCTTAGTGAAAGTTCCTGAAGTGTCAATATTTTGTGTGGCCACCATTATTTCCCAGAACTGCCTTAACTCTCCTGGGCATGGAGTTTACCAGAGCTTCACAGGTTGCCACTGGAATGCTTTTCCACTCCTCCATGACGACATCACGGAGCTGGCGGATATTCGAGACTTTGCACTCCTCCACCTTCCGCTTGAGGATGCCCCAAAGATGTTCTATTGGGTTTAGGTCTGGAGACATGCTTGGCCAGTCCATCACCTTTACCCTCAGCCTCTTCAATAAAGCAGTGGTCGTCTTAGAGGTGTGTTTGGGGTCATTATCATGCTGGAACACTGCCCTGCGACCTAGTTTCCGGAGGGAGGGGATCATGCTCTGCTTCAGTATTTCACAGTACATATTGGAGTTCATGTGTCCCTCAATGAAATGTAACTCCACAACACCTGCTGCACCCATGCAGCCCCAGACCATGGCATTCCCACCACCATGCTTGACTGTAGGCATGACACACTTATCTTTGTACTCCTCACCTGATTGCCGCCACACATGCTTGAGACCATCTGAACCAAACAAATTAATCTTGGTCTCATCAGACCATAGGACATGGTTCCAGTAATCCATGTCCTTTGTTGACATGTCTTCAGCAAACTGTTTGCGGGCTTTCTTGTGTAGAGACTTCAGAAGAGGCTTCCTTCTGGGGTGACAGCCATGCAGACCAATTTGATGTAGTGTGCGGCGTATGGTCTGAGCACTGACAGGCTGACCCCCCACCTTTTCAATCTCTGCAGCAATGCTGACAGCACTCCTGCGCCTATCTTTCAAAGACAGCAGTTGGATGTGACGCTGAGCACGTGCACTCAGCTTCTTTGGACGACCGACGCGAGGTCTGTTCTGAGTGGACCCTGCTCTTTTAAAACGCTGGATGATCTTGGCCACTGTGCTGCAGCTCAGTTTCAGGGTGTTGGCAATCTTCTTGTAGCCTTGGCCATCTTCATGTAGTGCAACAATTCGTCTTTTAAGATCCTCAGAGAGTTATTTGCCATGAGGTGCCATGTTGGAACTTTCAGTGACCAGTATGAGAGAGTGTGAGAGCTGTACTACTAAATTTAACACACCTGCTCCCTATGCACACCTGAGACCTAGTAACACTAACAAATCACATGACATTTTGGAGGGAAAATGACAAGCAGTGCTCAATTTGGACATTTAGGGGTGTAGTCTCTTAGGGGTGTACTCACTTTTGTTGCCAATGGTTTAGACATTAATGGCTGTATATTGAGTTATTTTGAGGGAAGAATAAATTTACACTGTTATATAAGCTGCACACAGACTACTTTCATTGTGTCAAAGTGTCATTTTGTCAGTGTTGTCCCATGAAAAGATATACTTAAATATCTGCAGAAATGTGAGGGGTGTACTCACTTTTGTGATACACTGTACATCGTATCAAATCTCAACTCTGCCATCTGGCTGGGCTGGGTGGCCACATGAACAACATTTGACTGTTGTTCATACAGGGTTAGGGAGCTGGATAGGGACCTCATAACTGATGCAATTACGACCTCTGCTGGCTGGTTGATGGCGTCTGCACAGAGTTGAGGAATAATGCTAATCAGGGTGTGGCTCTCCGTGCACAGGGCTGATTTGCATATGAACTCGGCTGGTGCAGGTGAAAAAATGCAGTCGGCTACTGCACACGTCGCAGGGGCCGTGTCAGTTCGCTGTCCTCAATCAGGGACGGGGGTCAGCACCAGTAGAGAGGAGAGAAAATACACAGCGTAGCCTACCTTAACGGCTGAATGTAAACCTAAAACATCCAGCAATGGTGTGAGGCTTCAATTCGAAAATTCTGCGTCCACAAAATTGGTTGGGAGTTTTCCAAACTCAGTTACCCGAGTCGTGTTTTTAGCTGCTTTACACTTCGACATCTTGGACATTTTGATTAACTGATTGTTAAATCAATTGCCATAGTATTGCTAGAACCGCCTCATACTGCCAACTAACCAGTAAATGTGAGACACTTGCATGCTACGTGAATGAAAGATGTTAAATCGCTAAACACAAACCTTTAATTTTAAATTTCACAGCAAATTGCATATTACACGAGGAAGAGGCTCATTTCACGGTTCATGATGTGATTTTTATGGCCATGAATTAGGTAGGGCCTTAGTTATACTGAAGGGAAATGTATTTAGAAGGACAGGATCCAAGAACCACCACAGCACAATAATTACCATGAATTAAAAGCTGATGGAACCTGGGTTTCACTGTTCACAGCCAAGCAAGCTGAGTTCTACATGAATGATGTGAAAACTGCTTCATGACCACCAATCACTCCGACCTTGGTGAGAAATACAGCTGGCTCTTTAAGAGCTGCACTTTCTCCAATATATTTATAGTCACTGTTGCTGCTTCTTTCTCTTCTGTTCAGTGGAGCTGTAGATGATTTATTTCCATAAAGCCCTATTGCGGGGGTTTAGACATTTGTGCTGATCATGTAGTAGGTGAACTAAAATGTGCCTCATTAGCCTGAGTGCGTCTGGATACTTTACACACATAAAATCAATTATAGAAACCTAATATAGGTTTCCAGTTTTGAGGCAACAGTTTCTAGAAGAGCTGTTTCTGTTTCAGCATGACTGTGTCTGTCTGAAACATTATTATTTAATACAAAATGTGTATTTTTGCTGTTTGGTTAAAAGAAAGCTCTCTATTCCTCAATTACTGTTTGAATATTAACTAACTTAATTATTAACTTATTACAGATAATCTAATTAGCTTGATTAGATTATTTGAATTTCCATGCTTTCTTTGTTTGTTATAGTGGTATTTAGATCACCACTTGGACAACCTCGTAAGTGCAGAAATCCGTTCAAGATCAGATTATTATTACTGTGCATGTAAGCACTCAAAGCATATGTCCTAAAATTTTACCTACCAAATCAGCCTCCATTTAATTGGAACAGAGACGCGGGAAGGGTGTACAGGTGTGTCCACAATAAAAACATTGAATGTATTTAAAATCACAGTGTAAACTTGATCAGAATATAACCTAGTACCTGTTATCTACCTGCACTCTTCAGTTCTTCACCGGCCTCTCTACTGTACATCCTGATCACTCCATGATGAATGAGGACACGACCCAAATCCTTAAAGTGCTGAGATTTAGTGCTGACTAAGGACCAGAGGGCCAGAGTGCGTGCTTAAAATAGGGAGTTAAATATTTAGTAAGGACGGTGGGTTTAGCTGTGCCATGTGTCACGGCTGTTTACAGCTCTGTTCATCCGCAGGTGTTGAACTAAACGCTACGTTCACTACATAAACTATCTTCAGGATTTGTTTAAAATAAGCTGATGCTTTAGATTTGAATAAAAACTCTGTATTATTGGACAGTGCACACAAACCCTTTAGCCTTGTATAAAAACGACACTGTCATATGGTAAAGTTCACTGGGTTTGAAGTTATAATGAAAATCATTAAACAATGGGAGACAAAGCTTTAGTCATTCATGTTAATAAAAGACTCAGTGGGGGTCAAAGGTCTGAGATCATTAGTCATTTTTTCTGTTTCAATTCGTTTTCTATTTTAAATCTTATAATTAGCGTAACAGTTAAAGTGAAAGGCTGAATATACAAAATTAACTTGCTTTTCTTTTGGCAAACCTACTTATATATACTGTACACGTGTGTGTGTGTGTGTGTGTGCATATATGAAGAAGATCACACTGAAGTACAAGAAGTACTCGTATATGGTTTGTACATATCTTCACAAACATGGATAAACTGATTAAATCATGTCAGTGCACTGTGTGTGTGTGTGTGTGTGTGTGTGTGTGTGTGTGTGTGCATATACCAGCTGTAACATTAAACCACCTCCTTGTTTCTACACTCACTGTACATTTTATCAGCTCCACCTACCATATAAAAGCGTTTTGTAGTTCTACAATTACTAACTGTAGTCCATCTGATTCTCTGCATGCTTTGTTGGCCCCCTTTCATGCTGTTCTTCAATGGTCAGGACTAGGGCTGGGCGATATATCGAGATTTTATAAAATATCGATATATTTTCATACACGATATTCAAGATTCAAGATTTACTTTATTGTCATTTTACTGTACACCGAAGTGTACAGAAAAAACGAGATTACGTGCATTGGTTCACATTAAAAACACCACAGGTTTAAAAAATAAGAAATATATATAGAATAGTAATAGAATAGTAAAGTTAAATAATACTACTAATAATAATACTGACATTACGAAAATTGCACATTGTAGTTAAAGTATTGCACATGCAGAAAAATTCACAGTGGTTATACATAATGATAATTATTGCACATTTTGCTATTTCACATTTTGTTACTGCTTGTTAAGATTTAAGGATATTGCAAATGTTATACTTATAGATGAAAATATTTATCAGATTTATTTATCAGATATAAGATAAGACAATATCGCGTATATCTATATAGATGTTGCGTTCCAGTTAGATCCGACAGTTCGTCTTTCTCTTCTCCCAGTTAGTCTCTGCACATGTTCACCTGCCCCGCCCCTCTCCCTCAGTGAACACAACTCGCCCCTCCCCACCGCCAATTCTTTCTGCCCTCAGAACACATTTCTGTAAGTAAAACTCCCATGATAGCATGGAGACGGTTGAGGAGCTGGTTAGTAAAAAGAATAATAATGGCTCAATTATTTGGAGATGGTTCGGATTCAATGGTGGAGAAGTGTCAGATGAGTAGCAGAATAATGTATTCTGTAGAGAATGCCGAAAACAAGTCCAGACAAAAGGTTCCAGCGCCGTGTATCTTTGGTCATTCGTTTTTCACTTCAAATCCCTAAGTTGAAAAACAAGAAAACGAGTCGTTCGTTTTAAAAACCAATACAGTGGAACCTTGACTTACGAGTGACCCAACTTACGAATTTTCCGAGATACGAGCTGTCACTTGGTTGATTTTTTGCTTTGTGATACGAGCCGAGATCTGAGTTACGAGCTCAGCTGGTCACCTGGTTATCTTGCCGTACAAGCAAGTGAAAGAGAGGAAAATGTGACGAAAAAGCCAAAAGTCAGTAAAGAATAAGATTAAGTGAAGTAAAAAAATATATATATTTTTAAAAAAAAGTCGCAATTATGTTTAGCGATAAAGTGTAGCATAGTGTGTAAGTTAAATTTAGCAATATATTGTAGCACCAAGTGTGTAGCGAGTAAGTTAAGTGATAGAGCACGAAATGAAACACTCCCCCAACTTCCTCCGCCAATCTCCACCTCCGCCAGCATCTTCGTCTGATTTTTAAGGTAAATACACTTAGAAAAACCAGTTTATTTCTTTACATTCTCTTTTATTATGTATTATTATTATTTTTATACACTTTGTTATTTATAAAGTACATTTTTCTTATTTAAAAACATGTAACAAAAAAATCAGTGTGGTTTTTGGGGGGCTGGAACGGATTAATAGCGTTCCAATTCATTTTAATGGGAAAATTTGATTTGATATACGAGCAAATTGAGTTATGAGCTTGGTCACAGAACGAATTAAACTCGTAAGTCAAGGTTCCACTGTATTAGAAAAAGGAAATAAACATATAAGCGCTGACATGCACGTATTTACTTCATATATAAACAGTGTAAATCATGCAAGTGTTGAGAAAGTAATAATAACGTAACGGTGCGTCTCCTGTTGTTCTGACTCTTGTGTTTGTATATGTGATGTGCATATATTTGCTCTATCTGTAAAAAACAAACATTATGGGGAGTGATTTCTGTACTGGATGTTGTACGTGGTTGTGTTAGTTTATACTGGATGATCGCCCGACGTCCGACACGTCATTTATTTATTTATCTTCTATTATAGTATTTCTTGTTGTCGGCCAATAAACAACCAAAAATTAATAAAATTGCATGAACTAACTCTGCAGTAAACAAGGAGCAAACAGCAATTAAACAACAAATAAAGCTGTTAAATAATAATAAAGTGCATTAAGCAGAACGCTGGTTAAAATGCATTAAATATTGTAGTAGTTACACAGTGACATGTACGATTAGTTATACCTAGTTATAGAACTGAGTTCTATACGGTAAGAAAAATAATAATAATGCAAATGTGGCGACTGATGTAAAATAATGTATAAAGTCCAAACATGTGAGGGGGGGGGGGGTTTAACGAGAACGCTACTTTTAATGTCACACAAGCTCAGTGCAAAACAACAGAAGAACATAAGCACAGCCGGAAACGGCCAATTTCTGATATCTTACCCTACACACTCGCTCCCTGCGCCCTATAGTGCACTTAACATTCTTAAAGGGCCAGACAATATATTTGTAATTCACATTACACAACAGGTGATACGTTAGAAAACAACAAACTTTTTCTTAGAATAGTTCTTTTTTTTTTTTAAGGAAAAATAGTTCTTGTGTGAAGCTTCCCCAGCATGAATGTTAATAAAAGTGCCTGTAAAAAATTTGGAACATGTAGCTTTGTCTCAGAAGTGTCTTTTTGTTATTACCATATGGGATGAAAAAATATCGAGATATATACAGTGTATCACAAAAGTGAGTACACCCCTCACATTTCTGCAGATTTTTAAGTATATCTTTTCATGGGACAACACTGACAAAATGACACTTTGACACAATGAAAGTAGTCTGTGTGCAGCTTATATAACAGTGTAAATTTATTCTTCCCTCAAAATAACTGAATATACAGCCATTAATGTCTAAACCACCGGCAACAAAAGTGAGTACACCCCTTAGTGAAAGTTCCTGAAGTGTCAATATTTTGTGTGGCCACCATTATTTCCCAGAACTGCCTTAACTCTCCTGGGCATGGAGTTTACCAGAGCTTCACAGGTTGCCACTGGAATGCTTTTCCACTCCTCCATGACGACATCACGGAGCTGGCGGATATTCGAGACTTTGCACTCCTCCACCTTCCGCTTGAGGATGCCCCAAAGATGTTCTATTGGGTTTAGGTCTGGAGACATGCTTGGCCAGTCCATCACCTTTACCCTCAGCCTCTTCAATAAAGCAGTGGTCGTCTTAGAGGTGTGTTTGGGGTCATTATCATGCTGGAACACTGCCCTGCGACCCAGTTTCCGGAGGGAGGGGATCATGCTCTGCTTCAGTATTTCACAGTACATATTGGAGTTCATGTGTCCCTCAATGAAATGTAACTCCCCAACACCTGCTGCACTCATGCAGCCCCAGACCATGGCATTCCCACCACCATGCTTGACTGTAGGCATGACACACTTATCTTTGTACTCCTCACCTGATTGCCGCCACACATGCTTGAGACCATCTGAACCAAACAAATTAATCTTGGTCTCATCAGACCATAGGACATGGTTCCAGTAATCCATGTCCTTTGTTGACATGTCTTCAGCAAACTGTTTGCGGGCTTTCTTGTGTAGAGACTTCAGAAGAGGCTTCCTTCTGGGGTGACAGCCATGCAGACCAATTTGATGTAGTGTGCGGCGTATGGTCTGAGCACTGACAGGCTGACCCCCCACCTTTTCAATCTCTGCAGCAATGCTGACAGCACTCCTGCGCCTATCTTTCAAAGACAGCAGTTGGATGTGACGCTGAGCACGTGCACTCAGCTTCTTTGGACGACCAACGCGAGGTCTGTTCTGAGTGGACCCTGCTCTTTTAAAACGCTGGATGATCTTGGCCACTGTGCTGCAGCTCAGTTTCAGGGTGTTGGCAATCTTCTTGTAGCCTTGGCCATCTTCATGTAGCGCAACAATTCGTCTTTTAAGATCCTCAGAGAGTTATTTGCCATGAGGTGCCATGTTGGAACTTTCAGTGACCAGTATGAGAGAGTGTGAGAGCTGTACTACTAAATTGAACACACCTGCTCCCTATGCACACCTGAGACCTAGTAACACTAACAAATCACATGATATTTTGGAGGGAAAATGACAAGCAGTGCTCAATTTGGACATTTAGGGGTGTAGTCTCTTAGGGGTGTACTCACTTTTGTTGCCAGTGGTTTAGACATTAATGGCTGTATATTGAGTTATTTTGAGGGAAGAATAAATTTACACTGTTATATAAGCTGCACACAGACTACTTTTCATTGTGTCAAAGTGTCATTTTGTCAGTGTTGTCCCATGAAAAGATATACTTAAATATCTGCAGAAATGTGAGGGGTGTACTCACTTTTGTGATACACTGTATCGTATATCGTCGTTCAGGGAAAAAATATCGAGATATTATTTTTGATCCATATCGCCCAGCCCCAGTCAGGACCCCCACAGGACCACCACAGAGCAGGTATTATTTAGATGGTGGATCATTCTCAGCATTGCAGTGACACTGACATGGTGGTGGTGTGTTAGTGTGTGTTGTGCTGGTATGAGTGGATCAGACACACAGCGCTGCTGGAGTTTATAAATACCGTGTCCACTCACTGTCCACTCTATTAGACACTCCTACCTAGTTGGTTCACCTTGTAGATGTAAAGTCAGAGACGATCGCTCATCTATTGCTGCTGTTTGAGTTGGTCGTATTCTAGACCTTCATAGAAACAAGGAGGTGGTTTTAATGTTATGGCTGATCAGTGTATATAAAGAATAACACACTGAAGTAAAAGAAGTACTAATATATGGTTTGTACATATCTTCACAAACATGGATAAACTGATTAAATCATGTAAGTGCACTCAGTGTGTGTACAGTGTGTGTGCGTTCTGTGTATGTATGTATGTGTGTGTGTGTGTGTGTGTGTGTGTGTGTGTGCATCACTATTAATCTGCCACTGTAAATAATTTAGTGAGCATGTTGCTCCCAGTTGGTGATTCAGATCAGAGCAGTAATCTGAGCAGCTTCTCTCAGGCTTGTCACACTGCCTGCTGGTATAAAGCGGGTACGCTGGCACTTCAGTAGGGAGTATGACTGCAGGTTGTTGTGTTTTGTATGTTCTTTCTGTGTGCTTGCTGTGTGGAATATTTCACATACATAATTAAGATTTTCATTTTAGTCCCATATACACACACTGATCAGCCATAACATTAAAACCACCTCCTTGTTTCTGCACTCACTGTCCATTTTATCAGCTCCACTTACCATATAGAAGCACTTTGTAGTTCTACAATTACTGACTGTAGTCCATCTGTTTCATTACATGCTTTGTTAGCCCCCTTTCATTCTGTTCTTTTATGGTCAGGACTCTCTCAGGACCACCACAGAGCAGGTATTATTTAAATGGTGGATCATTCTCAGCACTGCAGTGACACTGACATGGTGGTGGTGTGTTAGTGTGTGTTGTGCTGGTATGAGTGGATCAGACACAGCAGCGCTACTGGAGTTTTTAAACACCTCACTGTCACTGCTGGACTGAGAATAGTCCACCAACCAAAAATATCCAGCCAACAGCGCCCCACGGGCAGCATCCTGTGACCAGTGATGAAGGTCTAGAAGATGACCAACTCAAACAGCAGCAATAGATGAGCGATCGGCTCTGACTTTACATCTACAAGGTGGACCAACTAGGTAGGAGTGTCTAATAAAGTGGACAGGGAGTGGACACGGTTTTTATAAACTCCAGCAGCGCTGCTGTGTCTGATCCACTCATACCAGCACAACACACACTAACACACCACCACCATGTCAGTGTCACTGCAGTGCTGAGAATGATGATCCACCACCTAAATAATACCTGCTCTGTAGTGGTCCTGGGAGAGTCCTGACCATTGAAGAACAGCATGAAAGGGGGCTAACAAAGCATGCAGAGAAACAGATGGACTACAGTCAGTAATTGTAGAACCACAAAGTGCTTCTATATGGTAAGTGGAGCTGATAAAATGGACAGTCAGTGTGGAAACAAGGAGGTGGTCATAATGTTATGGCTGATCAGTGTATATTTGAGCTTTTAGGGACGTGAAAGTACTGCATGTTTGGTACTAGTGATTTGAAGGTCATGTGATCAAATCCCTGGTAGCTTTGTCATGCTAATATGTACAACATATTGATCCTGATACTAATTTAGGGCGGCACCGACATTTTTACAATTTAATGATGCATGTCTGGATTACTTTTCACTTCCAAATCTACATGCTGGTAGATGAATAGGCTGCTCTAAATTGCCCTTTGAGTATGTGTGCTTTGTGTAAGCTTTGGACTCACCATGACCCAGATCAGGATAATGTAGGCCTGCCACAGGTATTACCAGGGTTTGTACGGGTGCTTGAAATCCTTGAAAATGCTTGAATTTTAATGTCGTATTTTCCAGGTTTGAAAAGTGCTGGAATTTTGGGTAAAGTGCTTGAAAATGCTTGAAATCGTAACAGTATTTCTTTCACCACAAATAGCTATCTGACCGAATAGTTCACTTATTAGAGAATTAAAAAAGTCGCAGAGCCTAAAAGGAAAACTCCTCCGCCTGCGCCTTGCTTGCGCCTGTGTGTAAGAGTGATGCGGCTCTTTTTGATGAGCTATTTGGCTCAGCTCACTGAGAAGTTGCCGGCTCTTTCTGCTCCAAAATGGCTCTTCAATTTGACCACTTCTGCCTGTGGAGTGCCTGTCCGTACCGCGGAGAAGATCACCCTAACATTCTGCCTTGTTTTAAGTTACGAAAAGGAAATAAAGTAACGGCTGTTGGACGGGAGTCGGCTCCCATTGTTCACGTAAAAAATAGTTGGCTCAAAGAGCTCGTTTGCGACCGACAGCTAGTGTGTGACTGCGATCTGCCAGTGTGTTTTCATGTGTGACCCGTCCCCCAAAGAGACAGTGGGTGTTAGTGATGGGTCGTTCGCGAACGATCCGATTGTATTGAACGGCTCTTTAAAATGAACGAAAGGAACCGAGTCGCGCCTCTGGGAGCCGTTATGTGTATTTTTTATTTTTGCGCAGTTCTTATCGACTGTAATCCACCCATTCAGCTTCACATTAGAAGAGGGAATTAATCAGTCACAATGAGTCATAATAAAGAGCGAGCGAGAGACACGCGTGCACCCACACACAGAGAGAGAGAGAGAGAGAGACGTAACGGAGCTACAGATAGAACATGCAGAAAATAAGCAGTGCTCTTAGTATAATGACAAATAATTAAGAAATAAACTTGTTTAATTATGCTAACATGTAACAGGACATATTATTTTCGAGTGGAGAAATCGAGTGAAGTCAGAGAACGTGTTTTTTTTTATGCGAACTTGCCCTAAATGCTGCAATTTAATTATTTTTGTGTTTCTAATAGGGTTTTTTAAGCTTGAAATGTAAGCCCAGTTTGGCTACAAGTTATACAGCAGAGCGTTCGAGACTTTTATGCAGTATGAGCCGCCTCAGCACTTGGCGACCCCGCTCTGTAACTTTACGTGGTCTACCACTTCGGGGCCCGTGTTGCTGTCGTTCCCAATCGCTTCCACATTGTTATAATACCACTGATAGTTGACTGTGGAATATTTAGTAGTGAGGAAATTTCATGACTGGACTTGTTGCACAGGTGGCATCCTATCACGGTACCACACTGGAATTCACTGAGCTCCTGAGAGTGACCCATTCTTTCACAAATGTTTGTAAAAGCAGTCTGCATGCCTAGGTGCTTGGTTTTATACACCTGTGGCCATGGAAGTGATTGGAACACCTGAATTCAATGATTTGGATGGGTGAGTGAATACTTTTGGCAATATAGTGTATGTATTTGTATAAATATGTAATTTACCACAGATGTAAGGTGCTGGAAAAGCTTGAAAATGGACCTTGAAAGTAGGGTTGGGCGGTATGACGGTATTACGGTATACCGCGGTATTTAAAAATGGTGACGGTATTTTTAAAAAATGTGAAGCGCCAAATTTCTGCTTCAGGTTTACCTTAAAAACGGAGACTTTAGGACATGTGCGCATCCACAGTAAGGGAGGGGTGGGAGGGGTAGGCGGTTGGAGCTCGCTGATTGGTTGTGGAGGTGATCACTGAGGTGATAACACGAAAACTAGTGCGCGCTCTACATAGACGCGTTTTACGTCATCCTATGCGCGCTCCCGAGAAGGAGGCTGTTTGAAACCTTAGACGCCTTAATAAGCTGTAGTTCTGTATCTTAACATTTCAAGAACGAGTGATCATCGGAAGTGTCCTTGGCTTAAAACATGGCTGACGGTGCGGAGAAACGGAATTATTTTCAAACGTAAATAAATGATTATTGATGATTATTGAACTTGTATAAACTTGCACGTGTTTTTATTTGCAAAATCGAGCTTGTGAGTTGACATGCTAGCGCACTGTGCTATCCCATCCCATTGGTTTGAATGGCAAAAAGCTAACTGTTAGCTTAGTATAAGACAGCCCCGATATTAATGCTTTAAAACATACACGCCATGAACCAATCAGATTTAACATCATTAAACGAGTTTTTTCTCAATTATTTGTCATAATACTGCTAGCGCTCTCTTTATCTGTGTGTGTGTGTGTGTGTGTTTTGTGTGTGTGTGTGTGTCGCTCCCCGTGATAACTGCGCAGTTCTAATCGGCTGTATTTCACCCACTCCGCTTCGCATCAGTAGACGGAATTAATCAGTCATTATAAAATAAAAATATATGTAGAGAGCTCCCTAGCTTTTCGAACACACCCTATATAACAGCTCCCAGAGGCGCGACTCGGGTTCCTTTAGTTCATTTCAAAGAGCCGTTCAATAGAATCGGATCGTTCGCGAACGACCCATCACTAACAGACAGACACGCCCCCTACGCGCCTGCGCGGTAATACCGTATACCTCGGTATTTTTTGAAGACGGTATGGTGGTATGAAAATCGGCAACATCGCCCAACTCTACTTGAAAGTGCTTGAAAAGTGCTTGAATTTGACCTTGGAAAAGGTGTATGAACCCTGTATTACATAATTACCCGTTTACCAGTGCTCAGATTAAATCTTGGCTTAGTTTATATTAGACAATAAGAGCTCAGCTCTTATACTTCTGGACTAGTGATCAAAACATCACTGGTTCAAGTCCCACCACAACCAACACCACAACCGTTGGGCCCTTGAGCAAGGCCCTCAATCTTAATTTGCATGAACTGCATTCGGTTGGGGCGGCACAGTGGCTAAGTGGGTAGCACTGTCGCCTCACAGCAAGAAAGTTCTGGGTTTGATCCCCAGTCCGGGTCCTTTCTGTGCAGAGTTTGCATGTTCTCCCCGTGTCTGCGTGGGTTTCCTCTGGGAGCTCCGATTTCCTCCCACAGTCCAAAAACATGCGGGTTAATTGGAGACACTGAATCGCCCTACAGGTGAATGGGTGTGTGTATGTGTGTCTGCCCTGCGATGGACAGGCACCCCGTCCAGGGTGTTACTTTGTGTCTTGCGCCCATTGAAAAGCTGGGATAGGCTCCAGCATCCCCCTGCGACCCTGATTGGATAAGCAGTTAAGAAATTGAGTAAGTGAGTGAGTGTATTTGGTTGCAAATATTAGTTCATTTTAATAAACGCATCCCTGACCAGAAATTAAACAAAGGTGAAAATATCACAAAATTGATCCTCACAAGGGTCACGCCAGAGGTCACCCGGGACTTATTCTCATCCCTTCATATAATTTTACCTTTGCCCTCAGACCTACAGCAGATCATTCAGTCCTCACTCATTCATCCTTTCAGTTTCTAATCCTTACGGTCAAATTGATGGCTCTGACGGTGGTAGTTTATCGGCGCGGTGCAGGGCGCACCGTTACAGTGTTGAAGCTATAAACACTCCGCCTGTGGTTTGAATGGAGCAGAGAGGGGAGGGAGGGATCCATTAGAAGAGCGTTAAAACTCAATAATCTCGGCGTGTAAGTGGCCCAAACCCACCGGCTCTGCGCACCCGGCCTGCCTAATAAACTCCAAATGACCCTTATGACTTCATAGATCTCTGTAAATGAAGGCGCTAATGGCTATTGGGATCTGATCTAATTTAGCCATCAGGAGCTGGTCGAACTGCATTTGGGGGTGAAGGGGCAGGTAGAAGGAAAACCAGAAGAGAGCAAATAAAAAAAACTGCAAATGCAGTAAACAACTGCACAAATAATGGGGATACTGGGTGAACATTTGTTAATGATTTACATCAGCCTTCCATAACATGAGAGTGTAAGTGTGAATGGGTGTGTGTGTGATGCCACCGCTCTCAATCTAGGAAAACACTTATTGTGACCACGAACAAAATAAACTGGTAATTAAACGGTTATATATACATATATCCCCAAATCAGAAAAATTGGGACAGTTTAGAAACTGCAAATAAAAGAACCCTGCAGTGTTTCTTACATTAATTTTAACTTTTATTTTTTCATTGCAGACAGTAGGAACCTGAGATATTTCAGCTGTTGTATAAATATATATACCGATTACGCATAACATTAAAACCACCTCCTTGTTTCTACACTTACTGTCCATTTTATCAGCTCCACTTACCATATAGAAGCACTTTGTAGTTCTACAATTACTGACTGTAGTCCATCTGTTTCTCTACATACTTTTTTTAGCCTGCTTTCACCCTGTTCTTCAATGGTCAGGACCCCCACAGGACCACCACAGAGCATTCTCAGCACTGCAGTGACACTGACATGGTGGTGGTGTGTTAGTGTGTGTTGTGCTGGTATGAGTGGATAAGACACAGCAGTGCTGATGGAGTTTTTAAACACCTCACTGTCACTGCTGGACTCCAAACCCAAAAAATCAAAAATATATCCATCCAACAGCGCCCCGTGGGCAGCGTCCTGTGACCACTGATGAAGATCTAGAAGACGACCAACTCAAACAGCAGCAATAGATGAGCGATCGTCTCTGACTTTACATCTACAAGGTGGACCAACTAGGTAGGAGTTTCTAATAGAGTGGACAGTAAGTGGACACGGTATTAAAAATAACTTCAGCAGTGCTGCTGTGTCTGATCCAGTCATACCAGCACAACACACACTAACACACCACCACCATGGAATGGAGAATGATCCACCACCTAAATAATACCTGCTCTGTAGTGGTCCTGTGGGGGTCCTGACCATTGAAGAACAGAGTGAAAGCAGGCTAAAGAAGTATGTAGAGAAACAGATGGACTACAGTCAGTAATTGTAGAACTACAAAGTGCTTCTATATGGTAAGTGGAGCTGATAAAATGGACAGTGAGTGTAGAAACAAGGAAGTGGTTTTAATGTTATGGCTGATGTATACAGTCGAATCCGGTTAATTGGACCACCGGTTAATCGGACCAGCCGCTTATTCGGACCGAATCCTAAAGTACCGAAATAAATCCTATTATGTACGTGTAATGTTATTCGCTTATTTTGACCAAAATTCCGTTTAATTGGACCAAAGAACGTGAGAGCGAATAAGAAAAAGAAGCCACAAGTTGCCACTTAGAGCGGATGCAAAGCGGGTCAGCGAGATATGGGAGGATTCCTGGGCTCCCCGGGAGAATTTATGCTTTTATCAAAGGTCAGGAAATCCGAAAAGTTGTGTTGACGAGAGCAAAACCAGCGGGAGGTGAACACGCCCACCACTTTCTTTCCCACAACGAAGCACCCAGTAGCCAGCAGCGTGGTTATTGGATCCATCTGCATCTCCGCTTTTCGGCGAAATGAAGTCAAGCGTAAACAAGATGGAATTTAGTAAGAACTTTTTTTTTTATTATGCTTCGCATGCTGAGTACCTATACATTGTGTTGTAGATCGTTTCGAAAAACTTGTTTGCAAATGTATTTTTTGTTTAATGCTAGTATGCACTGTAGAGGGAGAAATATTAAAATCCCTTCCTTTACCTCATTCTTTGGGGTTCATTGTTTTTAAACATTTTAATAAATTTCTCATTTATTTGTTTACAACTGGAGATTCTCTGCCCATCTTTGCTCATCAAAGACTCAGGCTTTTATGGATACTGCTTTAGTTCCACATCATGATTACAATCACCTGGTAATATCACCTGTTTGCTCTGGGTACTGTGTTCATGGTAAAACCAGCTCTGCCGCAACCCTGGCCAGGATAAAGTGGTTGATTTAAATGAAATAAAATGTGAGGTGGTTTTATGCACTGGACAGATATAAAATAATAACCATAAATATAAACATTATAAGATTAGAATGAACAAGTCTGAGCATCATTTATTCATTTTACTAGGAGAAAACCTAAACAGACAAAAGATACATAATGTACAGTAAATTCTTATTCCACATATTCCAGCTTGTTTGAAGGCTGGGGTCAGAATGTGAAGTCAGCCTTTATACAGTACTGGAGCTGAGAAGGATGAGCTCTTGCTCAAGGGCCCAACTGTGACTGCTTAGGAGAGCCAGGACTAGAAACCCACAATCCTCTAATAAGTAGCCCAGAGCCATAACCATTGAGCTACCAATGTAAATGTAAGTGAGGAATAAACTCAAGTCCTCTGCCCTATATATAAAAACAGAACACATGTAAAGTGATGGTCACGCTGAGCGACTTTTCTAAAGAATATATAGATTTTTTTCGGCTGATATAGGAAAAGCATATCAAACGACACTATAGTAAAATCTTCTGCTAGAAGCTTGCTAACAATTAGAGCTAATTATTTCTGTGAAGAATTCTCACAGAAGTAAAATTGGGCCAGCAGTTTTGTTGCCAACAGTGGGCCACTGGTGTTTAAATGTTGACTACAATGAACAAACTGGCTCAGCTTTGTAATAAAAGACAAGCTAAACACTCATTGATTGTCTTATTTGGATCCAAACTATTAAACGTTAATATTATTTTTATTTTTATCCTTTTTGTAATTGGTTGGTGAAAGAAAGACACAAAAGTGATTATTGTTTTTAAAAAAATGTACACTTGTCGGAAATAAGACGTCTACATTGGGGCTTTTTAACAGCTGCTGCATTTTGGCCACCTTGTAGCCCCCTTCTCATTCAATTACATGTTAAACAGGGTTAGATAGATAGATAGATAGATAGATAGATAGATAGATAGATAGATAGATAGATAGATAGATATATAGATAGATAGATAGATAGATAGATAGATAGATAGATGGGACGATCGATCGGCTACGAATCGGTATCGGCCGATTTTTAATTAAAATATGCTAGCAATGCTTAATCAAAAAGTAGCCGATCCGATCGTGTGATATATAAAGACCATGTTAAGTTAACAGCTCAGTGAATTGATCCAGACTTTGAGCTACGACGCACCAACCATCACATCAAAATTCTTCAACAATCGCACAGAAACCATCGTGAAAGCTCTTACGATGTAATTTTGCTGATTGTAATATTTACTTTAAAAAGATAATTCAACCCGGTCACATCTGAGTCGATTCTATCAGCACGTTATATAAATTCCTGGTTCACTTTGGTAAATCGTAAGCGGTTCTTACTTGTGATGTAGATGAGAACAGAAGACGTTACAGAGCCAATCAGAGGCAAAAGTTTATTCATTACCAAATTCGTTAGTTCAGGATCATCTGCTGAACTTTTAGAAAACTTTTAGCTCCTTAGACGGAACGAGTCTGACTCGGTTACAGATCTGTGGTAATAGCAGTTTAATTAAGCTTTTTAATTAAGCTTTTTAATGTAAGAGAGTCACACAAAATGTTCTGTAGTAGCTGGTGTTTATTTAAAACCACGACATTTAATTAATAACAGTAAACACGGAGAGATAACTGAGAAGAGAAACTTACGCTTTACATAAAAACGAATCAACTCATGAATTAATGAATCACTTATAGCGATACTGTGAACAAAGCGTGTCTTCTAAAGGCACAAACACACACACACACACACACACACACACACGTGTGCTGCTCCGGTTTATCTTTACTGTGAGGCTCTTTTTAAGTTTATTTACTGCTAATCCACCCCCCCACCCCCGATCGGAATCGGCTATTGGCCGATGTCCCTGAAAGGAGATCGGAATCGGTGCCAAAAACCCCGATCGGTCCATCTCTAATAGATAGATAGAACAGTATAGTAATAAGGTAATGTGAGTAACAGGGTGGGTGATACAGAAAGAATACAGGTAAAAGGTGCCAAGTGTGACCATTCCCCCATGTTCAGAGGAGCCAGGTTGGCACTTTGAGCTGTCAGCAGTGTGAATGAAGTGGGCAGATCTAAAGATCTAATGAGGCATAAACAGATGCAGTTATGTTCATTAACCCGGGGTCACTCCTAAAAAGAAACAGCCTGTTACCTGATGACACAGACGTTGTTCAGATTTACTAACTGCCTGTGTGTGTGTGTCCTGTACTGGGTAGGCAGTGCCCTCATGGAGCAGCTGCAAATAGCACAAATATATTCTTAGGAACACGAGGCAGGTTTAGTGCACGACTGTAATCTACTGGCACACACACACGCACACACACACACATGCATTTCGAACATATTCTTCGTAGTGTGTGTATAGGGTATAAAAGAGCTGGTGTGGAAAATTGAAACAGCGTAGTCGGGCGTGTCTCTTATTACCAGCCGTGTTTACCTGACCTTTTTTTCTTTAATATATTCTTTTGTGTGCACTGTGCTCCAGAATAGCCTGGCACTAGAAAACTCAGTGGCACACGCACTGCATGATAAGGTGATGTAACCCTTAGGGTCTGTGGAATGAATCTGCAGTCATCCTTGCATTCGGTTCAAAAAGCGCCTCAATGTGGTAACAATCTGGATATTAACGTTTATTAACATACTTTTAGCAGAGCCACAGAACTGTCTGAGGTAGGGAAGGTTGGATGGGGTCTTATCTTGCTGTGCTTTGTGATCTTCAGGACTGACCTACAAACCTGCACCTGGTGAAGAGGGGTTACACGGGGCTTATCGTTGCTTTCCATACACAGTACAGCTCAGTGTGAGAACCCAACACTTACATTAAACTACAGTTAATCACACACCTGAACCACCTACTACAAACAATTTAAAAAATAGTGGGACAAAACTGCTTACTGCTTGTGGACAGCAAAGAGCAAGGAGATCCTGGGTTTGATTCCCAGGTGGAGCGGTCCGAATCCTTTCTATGTAGAGTTTGCATGTTCTCCCCGTGTCTGTGTGGGTTCCTTTTGGGTGCTCGGGTTCCCTCCCACAGTCCAAAGACATGCAGTCAGGCCAATTGGAGCTACTGAAATTGCCCTGAGGTGTAAATATGTGTGTGAATGTGTGAGTGTGTTCACTCTGTGATGGACTGGCAACCTGTCCAGGGTGTTTCCTGCCTTTTGCCCAGTGAATCTCAGGCCTGCAACACATTCCAAAAAAAGTTGGGACATCTTAAGACGTGTTTGCAGGAAGAATGGCACAAAATAAAAGCTGAAACACTAAATCACTTGGTCTCCTCGGTGCCAAAACGTCTTTTAAGTGTGGTGAAAAGGAATGGCAACATTATGAAGTGGTAAATGCTTTACTGTCCCAACATTTTTTTGGAATGTGTTGCAGGCCTGAAATGCAGGAATGGATGTTTATTAATAAATGAAATGAAGCTGAGCAGATAAAACATGAAATATTCCAGTTTGATCCTGTCTGCAATCAAATAAAAGTCGAAGTAAATGTAAGAAACAACATTTTCCATGCTGTCCCAACTTTTTCTGATTTGGAGTTGTACTTTCAAGTGTATCTGTAAACACCTCACAGGAACATAAATCTTACAAAAGCCAGTTCTTTAATAGTTCAGTATGACTCTTTGGCCTCCCATTTAGAACAGTTTTTCAGAACAGTTAATTTTGGAGGATTGATCGGGTTGATCAATGATGGTGGGTCACAGACCTTTCGTTTTCAATTGATTTTGATTTATCGGTACAAATAGCCGCTGATTAATTGTTAAACAAGACCTCACTCTGTCACCTGTTATAAATCTACACACGTAACTCACGAAAGAAATCATCCTGGTATTATTTTCTCTTTCCTGGATGACAGCTGCCCTCCCCCGTTACCCACAACACCTTTAGGGTAGTAGCTGAGATGGCCCCTGTCTCCCCAGGGCACGCTCGGGCTCTGTAATCACACTAGATTGAGTAGTTTGTGCTCAAACTGGGGCGTTTACAGAGCAATTAAGGGCAGAGTTGAAGATAAAATAACGCAGCCAACTTCACACCCCCACAGACCCCCTGTCGTCTACGTGGATCAATCAGCTCCCCCCTTTCCCCCCAGGCAAGACCTGAACTGCTCCTCACACCTACTGAGAAGCTTTGCTTTCAAGTTCTGCAGCAGAATGTGATCAGATTTAATGAGAAATAACAGAATTACATGAAGTTTAGCTTACTAGGTGGTTAGTAGGGGTGGATTTATGAAAAATGAAATACAGTGTATCACAAAAGTGAGTACACCCCTCACATTTCTGCAAATATTTCATTATATCTTTTCATGGGACAACACTATAGACATGAAACTTGGATATAACTTAAAGTAGTCAGTGTACAGCTTGTATAGCAGTGTAGATTTACTGTCTTCTGAAAATAACTCAACACACAGCCATTAATGTCTAAATAGCTGGCAACATAAGTGAGTACACCCCACAGTGAACATGTCCAAATTGTGCCCAAATGTGTCGTTGTCCCTCCCTGGTGTCATGTGTCAAGGTCCCAGGTGTAAATGGGGAGCAGGGCTGTTAAATTTGGTGTTTTGGGTACAATTCTCTCATACTGGCCACTGGATATTCAACATGGCACCTCATGGCAAAGAACTCTCTGAGGATGTGAGAAATAGAATTGTTGCTCTCCACAAAGATGGCCTGGGCTATAAGAAGATTGCTAACACCCTGAAACTGAGCTACAGCATGGTGGCCAAGGTCATACAGCGGTTTTCCAGGACAGGTTCCACTCGGAACAGGCTTCGCCAGGGTCGACCAAAGAAGTTGAGTCCACGTGTTCGGCGTCATATCCAGAGGTTGGCTTTAAAAAATAGACACATGAGTGCTGCCAGCATTGCTGCAGAGGTTGAAGACGTGGGAGGTCAGCCTGTCAGTGCTCAGACCATACGCCGCACACTGCATCAACTCGGTCTGCATGGTCGTCATCCCAGAAGGAAGCTGACGCACAAGAAAGCCAGCAAACAGTTTGCTGAAGACAAGCAGTCCAAGAACATGGATTACTGGAATGCCCTGTGGTCTGACGAGACCAAGATAAACTTGTTTGGCTCAGATGGTGTCCAGCATGTGTGGCGGCGCCCTGGTGAGAAGTACCAATACAACTGTATCTTGCCTACAGTCAAGCATGGTGGTGGGAGCTGCAGTTCATTGAGGGAAACATGAATTCCAACATGTACTGTGACATTCTGAAACAGAGCATGATCCCCTCCCTTCGAAAACTGGGCCTCATGGCAGTTTTCCAACAGGATAACGACCCCAAACACAACCTCCAAGATGACAACTGCCTTGCTGAGGAAGCTGAAGGTAAAGGTGATGGACTAAACCCAAGTGAGCACCTGTGGCGCATCCTCAAGTGGAAGGTGGAGGAGTTCAAGGTGTCTAACATCCACCAGCTCCGTGATGTCATCATGGAGGAGTGGAAGAGGATTCCAGTAGCAACCTGTGCAGCTCTGGTGAATTCCATGCCCAGGAGGGTTAAGGCAGTGTTGGATAATAATGGTGGTCACACAAAATATTGACACTTTGGGCACAATTTGGACATGTTCACTGTGGGGTGTACTCACTTATGTTGCCAGCCATTTAGACATTAATGGCTGTGTGTTGAGTTATTTTCAGAAGACAGTAAATCTACACTGCTATACAAGTTGTACACTGACTACTCTAAGTTATATCCAAGTTTTATTTCTATAGTGTTGTCCCATGAAAAGATATAATAAAATATTTGCAGAAATGTGAGGGGTGTACTCACTTTTGTGATACACTGTATATTTCAACTGTGATATTTTAACACTGTGATAATAAACACCTCATCAGCACGAAGAAACAAGAAACATGTACAGAAGATCTGAGAATGAAAAATAGTAACATATTTATGATTTAACATTTCAGGAACTTGGACAGACAGTAATCGTGAAACCAACAGTCCAGTTGTATATAAATCACATGGTATGGGGGATATGAGCATATTGAGAATAAAATTTTTAATCAAGCGATTCTTATTGGGCTGTGTTTGTGCCTCTTTAAACACACGTCACTGTGGTAATTTGAGCTGCTTTAACACAGCAATGTTGTGTTTATACTGTATAACGATAACACCGGTCTTTTTCCAGTTTGCGGTCGTGAGTTACAAATTACTCTTACAAATTACTTTTTTTTTAATGCATTTTCTCCCCATTTTCCTCCCTATTTAGCGCACTCAATTTTGTCTTCCGTTGCTGACGGATACCAGATTGCATCCAAGGAGAGCACATCGCTGTACACGCCTCTTCCGACACGTGTACAGCCCTCCTCTTCTCGCCCCTGCATTCTGCACAGGCGTCTCTTCCGCCAATCAGGGTCCTTACACAGCGTATGAAGACTCACCCACCCACACATAGTCAGGCACTGCCAATTATGCCTGCCAGATGGTGCCCAGCCGACCGGTGGCAACACCGAGTTTCGAATCGAGGAGTTCAGAAACTCGGTGCTGGTGTGCTAGCTAAATATCCTGCTGCGCCACCTGGGCGCCACTAAATTATCATTTTTGTTTTCAAGAAGCATGAGAAATCATCACTAGACAAAATTACAGTTATTAATTGGTCAAAGCCCGTCTTTGTCTCGTCAGGCATCTGCATGCACGGATACGTGTTACAGGCACAATGAGCTCAGACTCAGTCTAACTTTATTTCAAAGGAATTTGGATGGAAAGCCTATGGACTGTACACGTCGTGGGAACATTACAAACACTGGTGTTACATGGATCACAATGGACTGTAGACGCTTTAACATAGTTAACGATGTGGGTCTACATGACGTTATACGTGTTGCATCTACAAATGGTTCATATTAGAACCCTGAGCGCCTGTTTTCAGTGGCAGGGTTATGAACAGGAAAATATCTTTACTTTTGCCACATAATGTGAACAGACTTGTCATTTTAAATACTGGCTGAAAGATGGGTAGCTGTTAACAACTCTGTATAGGCATTGGCTGGCTTTCTAAAGATAATTTAGATTTAATAATTTTATCATTATTGTATTTATTGGTAAACATTTTCTTGCAGTAAAAATTTGCATAACTCTTCAAATTTTGCTTAGTTATTTTTGCAGTCAAGTGATCGTGATTAATTTGGTGCTTTAATTGCGATTAAACACGATAAAAAAATTAAATGGTGTGACAGCCCTAATTTATGTGTGTATTAAGTGTAACAGGCTAGCACAACACTGTTGAGTCTTCAAACTTGTCCTCTGGTCGACACTGTGATATGTAATCTCTGGGACTGGTCCGGGCTCCTGCTCAGCCTGGCTCTCTGTACACGATGCAGCTCTGAGGGAACCAAACACTGTCAGGTGATAAGAAGCGGTTCCAGATTAACACATCTCAGAGGGGGCGTGCGGTGATCCGGCTCTCCCTGATCAGGTCGTAGGTGGTGCAAGCAGCGCCGGATTTACAATCGGGAATTGGGAATGACTCCCAAGTAGATTGGGAGATAAAGGGGGAAACCCATGAGGAGAATGTAGTTAATGCATGAGAGTAAATTCACTGCTGAGGAGAAAAAGAAACTCAGTAATAATAATTAAAGCTTCAGTAAATGTGGAGTAAATCCGGTGGAGAGTCTCGACAGATGTTGTGAACAGGTGGAGATTTTCTTTGCCTAATATTTCCTTCTCTTCTCTTGTAGGTTTAAAGGACCCGAGGGAAGTCGTTCCATTCCTAAAAATTTCTTCTGGGAGAAGACGACTTCTGGTAAGGACTTAAAAAAACACTTTTCTCTCTTTCTCTCTCTCTTTTTTTTAAAGAAAATCACAGGTTCACAAACTGGCAGAAACTGGTACTTTGTAAATGCATGGGTAGAAAATACCGGTCGTCAGTCTGACTGGTTTTCTTTGTGCTCTGTGTAGCTGCCCTGCAGTAAACAAGTGGCGGTCTGACATTTGTTTCCAGATGCTATAAAAGGATGCATTAGCTGCACTCATAAAATATTGATTATCACACATTGTTTTCTTTTTATCCGTGGTAATGGCTCTGGGTTTGTTCCCATTAAAGCCTTCAGAGTCCACATTTCGGCTCGCTGCGCAGAGCCGAGGCTTTTATCATCTTCGGATTGGAATTCGTGGTACATTCGCGGCCCGAGGCGCGTCCTGCAGTGCCCGGTCCTGCACAGGAAAATGTTTTCTTCTTATAAAAACTTAATGGACAGAGGTATGTGGACATCTAACCTCGCTCTTCTTGGACAAGCCATTATAAAACCACAGGCATTAACATAAAGCCCTTCACCTTTTGAGGCTATAACAGATTTCACTCTTCGGGGAAGTATTTCTTTCTTCATGGTTTTGTAGTGTGTGTTAGAAGCAGGAAAAATGGGCGAGCATGAGGATTTGAGGGAGTTTGACCAGGGCCAAATTGTGATGGCTAGACGACTGGGTTAGAGCATCTCCAAAACTGCAGCTCTTGTGTGGTGTTCCCGGTCTGCAGTGGTCAGTATCTATCAAAAGTGGTCCAACGAAGGAACAGTGGTAAACCAGCGACAGGGTCATGGGCGACCTGTGCCCAGTCCTGCACAGAAAAATGTTTTCTTCTTATAAAAACTTAATGGACAGAGGTATGTGGACATCTAACCTCGCTCTTCTCGGACGAGCCATTATAAAACCACAGGCATTAACATAAAGCTCTGCACCTTTTGAGGCTATAACAGATTTCCATCTTCTGGGAAGTCTTTCTTTCTTCATTATTGGAGTGTGTGTGAGAAATTCTGTGCACATTCAGGCAATAGAACATTTGTCATGTCACTCAGTGATGCTGGACCGGAAAGCCTGGCTCACAGAAGACATTCCGATTCGTTCCAGTGCTGTTGTGTTCAGTGCTGTTGTGGTGAGGGCTCTTCTTTCACACTAACTCGTCAAACCATGTCCTTATTGACCTCACTTGCTGATACAGGAAACAGCTTTCCCCAAACTTTTGCCACATGTCATTTATTTTATATAGTAGAATTTTAAGCACTTGTTTGTTTAATAATCAGGAGAGATGTCTACATACTTTTGGCCATATAGAACCTACATATGCAGTAAAACACACTAGTAGTTGTACAAACATTTAAAAAAGTTTTCACCCCCTTCCTTGTTTCCTTTTGTTACTGCATATTTGTCACACTAAATGAGTTCAGATCATTAAAACCACAGCTGTGCTGCCAACCTGGCCAATAGTGTCCAACAGACAAAATCAGTCATGTCTGATGGAAGAAGTGCAAATGGGGTTTTTCCTTACTGCTACTGTAAAAATGGGACCTCAGCGGTCTGATCAAGGCACAGACATGAACGCTGGGTGACTCAAATGCGGTGTAGTGTGACTCTTCATATTTAATATGGCTTTCTGAGAATCCACTGCTGGCTGGTGTAAAAGAAGTGAACTGCACATGTGTCCTGGCCAACTTGTGAGTGGCAAGCAGCAGAGGATCACAATGACGGCTTCTTATTTTAATAGTGCAATGCAAATTCAGGTTAGTGCTCCATATTACACGAAGTGCAACATGTGTTTATGGCATTACGATCATAAAGCAACTAATGCTACTAATGGTAAAAACATGAACAGACAACACTTAATAGCAGCTGTAGCCTAGCGGTTAAGGTACTGGACCAAAAGGTCAACTGCCAGATTGCTACTGTGGGGCTCTTGAGCTAGGCCCTTAACCCTTAATTGCTTGGAAAATATATATTGACACAGTACTGAAATTCACTTTGGATAAAAGTGTCTGCTAAATTCTGAAAATGTAAATAACGGTGGTTTCGCCCTTACTGGTGGTCCATTGTCCAGAATAGCACCTGCATGTTTTCTCTTTAGTGCTGCACAGTGTACAAACTACCTTTTTGTTTTGTGCCAGTTTGAAGTATTCCCAAACTTTCGATAATTTGGGTCTTTGAGAACTTTTAGCTCTTCTTTGAAAGCTATTTATTTATTTATTTATTTGAATTTTGTTTATGCACTTTCTCCTATTTTTCTCCCGACTTTTTAGCGTGTCCAATTGCCCGATTGCGTCATGCTTCCTCTCCACTAATGCCGACCCCCGATCTGATATGAGGAGAACGAAGCTAACCCACGCCCCCTACGACACGTGTGCAGCAGCGGAATGCATTTTGTCACCCACACTAGACGAGTGCTAATGCGAATCAGCTCTGGGTATGGAGAGACACACCCTGATCAGCGCACTCTTTCCCTGCCTCTGTGCATGCGCCATCAATCAGCCAGCAGAGGTCGTAGTGCATAAGTTACGAGGAGTCCCTATCTGGCTTAATACCCCACCCCTATATGAACTACAGGCCAATCGTTCTACCGGATGGCAGAGCTGAGATTTGATACGATGTATTCGAGATCCCAGCTCTGGTGCGCTAGCGTGTGTTTTTACCGCTGCTCTTTATAATCGGCCTATGACTCTGCGCTTAATCCGGCCAACCAATGACTGGAGCCAAATACGACTTACGTCATGCAAGTAGTGCTAAGAGAAATCATTTGTTATATGAATGGAAATGTTTAAATTAAAAAGAAACATTAATTTAGGAACATTAGTTTTAAAAACAATGCTATTCTATCGAGTACGTTGACCAATCAGGAGTAGCCTTATTCATATGTGTAATAGCATTTGTATTATGAATCATTGCACAACCTATTTACAACTCGGTTCAACTCACGGAGAGATAATCTTACATTTAAAAAAATACTTTTTAACATTTAGTTGAATTCAATGCAGCAAAGCAACCCCACATCACCATGCAGCCACCACCATGCTGCTAGAATGTTCTTACTAAATGCTATATTTGCTTTCCACCAGTCACATTTTCATGAGACACATTTTCCATTTTGTTTCTATTTTAACATCTCAGAAGCTTCGGGGATCATCCAGGTGCTTTTTCGTGCAAATGTCAGACAGGCTCTGATGTTTCTCTTGGTTAGCATTGATTTCCACCTAGCTACCATTCTATGAATGTCATTCTAATCTCAGCTGAGCTTAGAGACGTCTGCTGTTCCTTCAGCTTTCATATCTCCCCCCCCTGATAAAAAGAGTAACCAAATTCAGCACAGGTAGTTAGTTCTGGTACGCCTCACCTGGGAGTGGAGACGCGACAAAATGTGACATCACAGATTTGCAAGTTGCTGATGCTTGAATGTTTGCATAATGGTACTGGACTGTGTTTGTCGTGGTCTGGATCAGCCTGGAACTCTCGGCTAACCCTCGGCTCCAGACAGGCGGAGGGAGGACAAAAGACTTTCGGACGTGCCACAGGTTTGGCTGGAGCTGCGAGGAGGCATTTGTGCAGGTCAAGCATGTAGAAGCAGGTCAGAGTTTGGAGAATGTGTGGGTCACACCCGGTGGGGTGATCTAAACCACCCTGTCATCTGTGCTTTCAGTTTACTGACTCTCCCACACCCAGTACTGTGTGTGTGTGAGTGTGTGTGGGGGAGTGTGGGAGCGAGGAAGAAGTGCTGAATACACATTTTACATGCCAAAACTGGGAGACACGCTTGTTTTCTCACACCATGACACAAAACAAAACATACTAGGGATGTTCCACTGGGGCTTGGGAATGGACACTGTGCATTTGGTGATGAATTCTTTTATTTACAATAATTTATTGACTGCCTAATTTGGGTTGTTAATAAGATTTTAAAGATTTACATGCTGGAATAAACATCTTAAAATCAGGGTCACTGACAAAGCGTGAAGGATTTTATAGTACAGCTCTTCATCATGTCACATAAAGTTCTTCAGTCCTGCTCACACCCATCGTCTATGAGAAATACACTACTTCATCTGCCGTCCACTCGGATGGACCTGATTATTTATTTATAACATCCACATTGATGGCAGGACCCAAAGTTTCCCAGCAGAACATTGCCCAAAGCATCACACTGCCTCCGCCAGCTTGCCTTCTTCCCTTCTTCCCATAGTGCATCCTGGTGCCATGTGTTCCCCAGGTAAGCGATGCGCACGCACCCGGCCATCCATGTGATATAATAGAAAACATAATCCACCAGACCAGGCCACCATCTTTCATGGCTCCATGGTCCGGTTCCGATGCTCACGTGCCCATTGTTGGCGCTTTCGGCAGTGGACAGGGGTCAGCATGGGCACCCTGACTGGTCTGCGGCTATGCAGCCCCATACGCAACAAACTGTGATGCACTGTGTATTCTGACACCTTTCTATCAGAACCAGCATTAACTTCTTCAGCAGTTTGAGCAACAGTAGTTCATCTGTTGGATCGGACCACACGGACCAGCCTTCGCACCCCATGTGCATCAATGTTCACCCACCACGCCCATTTTTATACCAATTTTTGCCCCATTCACTTCCATTCATTTTTTTTCAAAAGTATTCAGATGCCACCAACTCCATGACCAAAAGTATTCAGACGCCACCAACTGCATGATCAAAAGTGTTTTGACGCCACCAACTGCATGATCAAAAGTGTTTTGACGCCACCAACTGCATGGCCAAAAGTATTCAGACGCCACCAACTCCATGACCAAAAGTATTCCAACACCACCAACTACTGAGCTGCAATCACACTCACATTTTCTTAAGAAATGCACCTCTCTAGTTTCAGTATGTTCTTTTTACGAAGCTGTTGGTAAGATTTTATAGATATTTTATAATTTATAATTTTATAGATGTTTCATCACTTGAGAGGCACGTCTTTTACGCTAGCCCACAACCATCAAGATCCGGATTCGAATCTTAGCGGTGCTATCTGCCAGCCAGACATCCACATAGACATTACTGGCTACGTCTGGCAGGGTAATGGCTGAAGCCTTGCAACAGATAGGTGCCCTTGTGCCCAGTGTTTCCCAGTGATCCACCCACTGCGACCCTGACCAGAATAAAGCCTGATCGTTTCCTTATAAACAAGTTTGTAACTATTTTAACGACAGAGTAATTACATAAACATTTATCATAACGATCCTAATACAAATCCTACACAACCTTTTCAGCTCAAGTTTGGCAACTGCATCGTTTACACAACATCTGCGCTACCGTCTTTCATTTTGCATCTTTTAATCTGATCAGTCGTCGCTGTCTGTGAGGCAAAAAAAAAGGAATTGAGTGTTTCAACAGTGCAGGAGAAGTGGCCTAGTTCTGCCTTTGTGTAATAAAGGTGGGGAGAACCTGCTGAATGATGATAGATGAGAGTGTGTGTGTGTTTGCTTTGTTTTCAGGATTTGTTGTTATATAAATCTACCGTGAGGTCAGAATGAACCTCTGAATCATTGCTGATAGAAACACGTACACAACGACATGCAGGAAGAGATTCGTTCATATTTCTGTGCACATGATAATACAGAACTTAGATTTTTACGTTGGGTTTTTCGTAGTTGTTTAGTAGTGCGGTGGGTAAACTTATTTAAAGCAGTTAGATGTAGCGAAAGGGTTATTTTACATCATTATTCAGAATGTATCATTTTGTATTGGCGCTCGGGTGGCACAGCGGTCTAGTACGCTAGCACACTAGGCTGAGATTCAGGTTTCGATCCCAGTGGTGCTATCAGTCGGCCGAACGTCTGCATTCACATTAACATTTTCAACAGTAGACGCTTTTATTCAGAGCAACTTCCAAAAGGGTCACACAGACACTCTGGCTGTGCCTGAGGGGTGATGGCCGAACCACTGTGATGGATTGGCACCCTGTCCAGGGTATTTCTGCTCTGCATTCAGTGTTTTCTGTTGAAACCGGACCCTAACCCTGTGACCCTAACCAGGATAATGTTCTGACTATTCATTTATCCATCGTCTGATTTGCCACTGCTGTATCCTGGTCAGAGTTGCGGTGGGTCTGATTCACTGAGCGAAAGGTAAATGTGTTTGATCCATCACGGGTCAAACACATTCAAATTGACCTGAATGCATGTCTTTGGACTTGTGGGAGGAAACCCATCCCCCCAGTCTGATTCCTCAGGGAGTCATGCTGAGCATTATGTGTTCCTCCACTACTTTTGCTGGTGCCTAAACCAGACAGCAGGAGTCACTGTTGAGTGAACATGCAGACTCCACACAGAAAGGACCTGGACCGCCCCTCTTGGGGATCGAACCCAGGACCTCCTTGCTGTGAGGCGACAGTGCTAGCCACTTATCCACCGTGCCGCCCTCATTGCTGATGTAGAGATCTCTAATTATTTAGGCCCGGTAATAAAAGACCCAAGGACCGGTACCCAAGGACCACTGAGCTAGCGCATTAACTCGCTGCACCACCTGAGTGCCACTCTTTTTGATGTATATATGATTAGCAAAATACATGATTAGAATGTAATTACAATAGTAATATGTGGTTGGAAATACAGACAAAGCTGTGGCTCTGGTTCTAATGCCAGTGCCTAATGGGGAACCATTGTGCACCTTTCCAATGCTAAAGTCTGGAACTGGCGGCCCGCCAGTTCCAGACTTTAGCATTGGAAAGGTGCACAATGGTTCCCCATTAGGCACTGGCATTAGAACCAGAACCATTCAGTACAACAGGACTTATAGGGTGTGTTCGAAAAGCTAGTGTGCTGTCTACATAGACGCATTTTACGTCATCCTGTGCGCGCTCCCGAGAAGGAGGCTGTTCGAAATCCTAGATGCCTTAAAATCCTCACTTCTGAGGCATCTTATTATTTCAATGTTATTTTGGCTTAAGAACGAGTGAGCATCGGACGCTGCCTTAGTGATCAAGGCAATCCCAGAATTCATGGCTGACGGGGCGGAGAAACGAATGGAGTTATTTTCAAACGTAAATAAAATATTACTGATTTTTAACTTGTATAAACTTGTACCGAGTGTTTTTATTTGCAAGTTCGGGCTTGTCAGGAAATGTAATTTAATCGGTACATGAAGGGAGATGTTATTGACGTTAGCGTGCTGTGCTACCTCAGTTTATTGGTTTTAATGGCGAGATGCTAAATGCTAAACACGAAATGCTAAACCCGATGCAATCGCTATCTAAGTAGTGCGTTCGAATAACCTGACTTATAAGTCACTGACTTATTAGAATCCTCTCTACTAAGTCAGCTGCCTATGTAGACAGTAAGACAGCAAGGCAGCTCCCTAGGTTTTCGAACACACCCATAGACTCTGAGCTACTCTGCTACATGAATTTCCTCCTCTGGTCACTTTAATTGAAATGCGTAGATGTAAATGTTTTGGAACTCACTGAGCTTTGTGTGACCTTCAAGACCGCGGTTTCTATTCATTCACCGCTCGTGTTTTAAGACCTGGTTAATGGAGGCATTGACTTGCAGCATGCGGCCGTTCTCGCCGTCTTTTAATGCTTAAAAAGAAACAAAAGAGGCGTCGCTAAAACCTCCAGTCAGATTTGAAAAGGTCACACCAGGTAGCCATTTAGAAAAGTCGGGGGAGATAACTCTGCTCACTGCTTTGTTGTGTTGGTTTGGTTTGTTTTTTTATGTCAGCACGGTGAAACCTGGAGAGTTCGTTTGTGGCTGATATAATCCGAGCTGATCAAACTCATGGGTTCAATGGTTGCTTTCGGTCACTGTCTGTAAAGTTAAATTGTGACTGTGTGTACACTGATCAGCCATAACATTAAAACCACCTCCTCGTTTCTACACTTACTATCAATTTTATCAGCTCCACTTACCATATAGAAGCACTGTAATCCATCTGTTTCTCTACACACCTTTTAGCCTGCTTTTACTCTGTTCTTTAATGGTCAGGACCCCCACAGGACCACCACAGAGCAGGTATTATTTGTGTGGTGGATCATTCTCAGCACTACAGTGACACTGACTTGGTGGTGGTGTGTTAGTGTGTGTTGTGCTCACTGTCCACTCTATTAGACACTCCTACCTAGTTGGTCCACCTTGTAGATGTAAAGTCAGAGACGATCGCTCATCTATTGCTGCTGTTTGAGTTGGTCATCTTCTAGACCTTCATCAGTGGTCACAGGACGCTGCCCATGGGGCGCTGTTGGCTGGATATTTTTGGTTGTTGGACTATTCTCAGTCCTGCAGTGACAGTGAGGTGTTTAAAAACTCCATCAGCATTTCTGTGTGTAATCTACTCATTCCAGCACAACACACACTAACACACCACCACCATGTCAGTGTCACTGCAGTGCTGAGAATGATCCCCCACCCAGAGAATACCTACTCTGTGGTGGTCCTAGGAGAATCCTGACCATTGAAGAACAGCATGAAAGGAGACTAAAAAAGTATGTAGAGAAACAGATGGACTACAGTCAGTAATTGTAGAACTACAAAGTGCTTCTATATGGTAAGTGGAGCTGATAAAATGGACAGTGAGTGTAGAAATGGTGCTGGACTAGGAATCAGAATGTTGCCGGTTTAAGCCCCACCACCACCAACTTGCCCTCAATTGCTCAAACTGTCAGTCATAATTGTAAACTGCTTTGGATAAAAGCATCTTCTAAATGCCACAAATAGAAATAGACTGGTTGGTGGTCCAGGGTAGATATTTTTGACCCACAGTGACTCCGACCAGAGCTTTTTAAACCACACAGAGTAAGAAGTTTTGGTAGCAGATATCACACAGACCTGAAAGCTAAACCTCTTCCAGACCCAAAACCCAAACCCAGTCAAGTCATATCCAGTCACCTGATTTGTATTTTCACCTCTACTGCCACTGACCACTGACCTCCACTCCTGACCAAGGAGGGACGCAACTAATGCACATTCCTTCCGACACGTGTGCAGTATTTGACCTCTTCTTTTCACCCGCATGAAGCACCGATCACCATTATTTCTCGTCTCTGTGCAGTACCATCGATCAGCCAGCAGAGGTCGTAACTGCAGCAGTTATGAGGAATCACTGTATGGCCTTCCTTTTCTCAGACCAGTTGTCCATCATTGTCATTGTAGGTGTCCCATATCACCCCTATAAACACCTTCTACTTCTGGCCAAGATCCATGTGCTCTTTTAAGTTCTTTTAAGATAATCTGTTACTGATAGTTTTAAGGTTCTGAAATAACTTCCCCTCATGGCTAAACCTGGTGTATTTTCTCACGTCGTCTCTGTTACTGTTCTGTGTTGGGGAGGTTGAACCGATCAAGGTGTCACATTCACACAATCAAAGTCTGACAAGCAAAGCTGTGCGAGTGTGGATCACCAGCTGCTGCCCATCACACCAGTGTGTGTGTGTGTGTGTGTGTGTGTGTGTGTGTTAATGTGTAGAGTTTGAACAGGTGCTGCTGAAACTGAATCCCTCTCACTTACTCTAGAGCCCTGCAGAGAAGCAGTAGTGACTCCCAGCGGTCGCCCGCCACCCCAACCACTGCAGTGACCTTTAACCCTTTAGTCATCAGTTTACCAAGAGCAACGAGAAAAACAACAAACAGTATATGGACAAAAGTATTGGGACACCTTTTCTTATTTTAAAGTGAAGACATGAATAATAGCTGAACTGCTTTGGAATGAACTGGAATATCAACTGAGGCTTTTTAGACCAACATCAGTGCCCAGCGGTACAAATGCTCTTTTGACTGAATCAGCTCGAATCCCCACAGATACTGTAGACTACAAAGTCTTGTGAGAAGCCTTCACAGAAGAGTGGCTGTCGTTCCATCTGAAGAAATCACACAGAGGTCACTCTGTTTTAATCATTTGTTTTTGAAATGAATGTCCAACAAGCTCATGGTCAGGTGTCCAAATACTTTTGGTCATATAGTGTATGATTAAACATGCAATAAATTGCATTTATTAAATCACAAAGCTGTTATTTTTAGCACAGGTTATAAATCCGCCCTATTCTGCACTTTAAAAAGCAGGTAATAAAAGTAAAGCATGATTTAGGATCAGTGAGGAATGAAGGTTAATGATCATGTTTATTATTCTGTTACTGACATGTCCAGTATTAACAGTCTCACTTGTTGCAGGTCCCTTTCTAAGCAACGTGCAGTTTAATACTGTGATTAAAAGTAATAACAAGAAGCCGCTCAGGTGGCGCAGCGGTAAAAACACACGCTAGCACCCCGGAGCTAGGATCACAAATACATCATATCGAGTGTCAGCTCTGCCATCCGGCTGGGCTGAGCAGCCACATGAACAACGATTGGCCTGTTGTTCATATAGGGGTGGGGTTGTAGGGGTGGTTGATGGCGCCTGCAAAGGGGTGGGGAAGGAGTGCGTTGATCAGGGTGTGTCTTTCTGTACACAGTGCTGATCCGCATTAGCATTCGCCTAGTGCAGGTGAAAAAATACATACGGCTGCTGCACATGTCGGAGGGGATGTGGGTTAGCTTCGTTCTCCTCAATCAGAGCGGGGATCGGCATTAGTGGAGAGGAAGAAAGATGCAATCGGGCAATTGGATGCGCTAAAAGTCGGGAGATAAAGGGGAGAAAATGCACAAAATACAATACAAATAAATAATAAATAATAATAACAAGAAATCCAGAAAAAAAAAATCACAAAAGTGCATTAACAGATTTAAAAAGAATATTTTAAATCTAGAAGTAAAGAGAGTTAAAGAGCTTGTGTTCTTATATCTACTGTTATTTTTAAGGTTTTGGGGGAGGTAGAAGAACTGATCCTGAGGATTAATAGAAGTCCTGCATCAGCTAAACTGAGTAATCAGGGTGGACTGGTCACTCTCAGGAGATCAGCAAGAACTGAGCAGGTCATTAGCAGATCTTTGTTTTCTCATCTATACAATACACTGATCAGCCATAACATTAAAACCACCTCCTAACATTTTTTCCAAATCTGAAAGACTCACTAAAATCATAAATAGGAATAATAATAATAATATTGTTAGTAACAATAATAATAGTATTGTTAGTAATAATAATAATAATATTGTTAGTAACAATAATAATAATAATAATATTGTTAGTAATAATAATAATAATGTTAGTAACAATAATAATAATATTGTTAGTAATAATAATAATATTGTTAGTAATAATAATTAGTAATAATAATGTTAGTAATAATAATTAGTAATAATAATACTATTGTTAGTAAAAATAATAATAATAATTAGCAATATTAATAAAATAACAACAACAATAATAATAACAATAATAATAATATTGTTAGTAATCATAATAATAAATAGCAACAACAGTAATAATACTAATAATAAAATAGTAACAACAACAATAATAATAATGTTAATAATAATATTAATAATAATATAAATGTTGTTTGTAACAATAAAAATAAAAATAGCAACAAAACAATATACAGTACTAATAATAACAATAATAGCAATAATAACAACACAAACAATATCAACAATACTAATAATACTACTACTACTAATAATAATAATTATTATTATTATTGTTATTGATTATTATTACTATTATTATTGTTGTTGTTGTTGTTGTTGCTATTTTATTATAATTATTATTATTATAACTGATGAATATTTGCTGTTGGCAATGCTAGTTTGGCAGTTTGTAGATCATTCTCAAGCTCTACTACTGGCAAGTTGCCAAAGTTGGGCCCCTGAACAAGGTCTCTAACCCTCAATTGTTGGCATTATGTTTGTTTATGGTTTGATAAAAGCATTTTCTGAAAAGCTCTAAATGTAAATCTATTGTTATCTTTTTGCAGTGTTTATGTTTTGAATTACACATGTGTAAGTTATGATAATTTGCCCTCAATTTCCCAGGTCTGGACGTGTTACGTTGCTGTTTTACTGAGCATTATAACTGTCTCACACATGGTGCCTGTGGAGTAAATTACTGGTTAATATGCATGTGAGAAAAAATACTGAAGGAAGAGTTTTGAAGAAAGAGGTGAGACAGGACAGGTGAAACTCTGGTTCACTTTTAATCTGGAGTCTTTGGAGGAACAGATGAAGGATGCAGTACGGCAAAGTCAGCAACAGTGAACAGAGCAGGAGAGAGAATTTATGCTGAATATAAAAAAGTTAGAGGAGGAGAAGGAGGCTTTGTTCCCACATCGAGACCCAAACCTGCTATGACATGCTGGAAAAGAGGGAGGGAAAAGTGGGAGGAGCGCACACACACACCTACACACCTACCTCTACACACACACATACACTCGCATACAAAGTTCAAAGTTTGCCAGTGGCAAATCGCATTGAATCAGCGTCTCTGCAGGTCAGTCTGGACTTTCATTCATCTGTCAAAGCCACGTTAAAGGACTTCAAGCAACTGGATGAAAAGAAGAGAGAAGAATAGAGGGAACAAAAACAAGGAGCAAGCTGGCAGTGGCTTTGCACAGAGGTACGGGTTTGTATAGCCATTTTCTTCTATCAATGCAGCTTTTGTGTCGGTCCCTCCTCTCGTCAGCCTCTTCCGCAGTAATACGATCCTCTGATCCAGAGTTGGAGTCCACATCTAACTGCACTGTGTTCCTAGATTAAAGGAATAAGCTATTAACCAGTGTAAGGGACGTATATTTTAATGCAGTCGTTTTATTTATGGAATTGGACCAGATACTATACCCAGAAACTTGGGCTTTATCATAAGTTGATCATGGGTTTTTACCCCTTTTTGCACCCAGAAGCCATCTAGACCTTATCTCTCTCTCACGTCGCTGAGCATCGTCATGTGTCCCCTCCAACATGCCCATAGCTGATGGCTTCTTTTCACCTGCGAGGGGCAGGGTCTCACAGAATGAGAGCCA